>NC_090932.1:1440459041-1440762395 GCF_040938575.1 Ambystoma mexicanum
CAACATCGTCAAATACACCATCCGCCAGACCGGCGATACCAGTTTTTTTTTTACATCTATAGGCTTGTTGACGACTGCAGGCATGACTGCTATCTCAAGGGTAGCATTGCCTCCATCAGTCCCGGCTGTGTCTGTTTTGTTCAGTTTAGTTTATTATTTGTATAGCGCCGCCTGGCCCAGGGGCATCCAGGCGCTTCGTACAGTTACATAGTAGCCAATATGTTACATCATACATTTAGGTATAGATAATATACACATCATACATATTTACACGCTTTGGGCTAATACAGTTTATGCAGGCAGTAAATGCACTGGTCGGGTAAGTTGGAGTTTTAGACTTCTTTGGTCAAAAGCCAGTTTTTGGCAGTGTGTCTGAATCGGTGATGGGATGGTTCGGATCTGAGATCGACTGGTAGTGAGTTCCAGAGTTAGCGGCGAGCACAGGGAAGCTGGTGCCTCCTGCTTTTTGGAGCTTAAATCTGGGGATGTTTAGGCAGTGTGTTTGTGCTGATCTGGTTGGGCGAGATGTGGTATAGTGCGTGAAGTTGTCTGATAGGTATCTAGGTGCTTGGTTGGATAGGCATTTGTGTGTGAGGGAGAATGTTTTATATTTGATCCTCTGAGGTATGGATAGCCAGTGGCAGGAACGTCTGGCATCAGAGATGTGCTCGTGTTTGGGTATGTTCATAGCTGCTCTGAGAGCATTATTTTGAATAACTTGCAGCTTGTTGATGTTCTTTTGGCTAGTGCCCAGGTAGAGGGCATTGCAGTAATCTGCTTTGGAGAGTACTAGTGCTCTGGCTAATGTAGTGCAGTTGGAGGTGGAGAGGTAAGGTATACTAGCGTTGATGAGCTTACAAGTATAAGCGGTGGCGGATGAGATGGCGTTGATTTGTCTTGTCAATGTAAGGGAGGAGTCCAGGTAAATCCCAAGAGTTTTGACATTGTTGGAGACTGTGATGTTGTTTCCGTCAATGGTGAATGCCTGGTAGAGTTTGTCGAGTTTGTTGAGTCTGGATTATGAGCCTAGGAGAAGAAGTTTGGTCTTGTCATCGTTGAGGCAAAGGCCGTGTTTAGCCATCCATTCTTGGATAATGGAGTAGGTGTTGTTGAGAACTGAGTTGTCAGTGGCGTAGTCGCCTGTCAGTGGGATGAGTATTTGGGTGTCATCTGCGTAGTTCGTGTAGATGACACCCAAGCGGTCCAAAATGTCGAAAAGAGGTTTAGTAAACACATTGCATAGTGTGGGGGAAACACAGGAACGCTGCGGGACGCCGCATGGGACGGGGGCTGGTTCGGTAGAGGCTGTGGGAGCAAAGACCCTCATAGATCTGTTGTTCAGGAAAGACTGAATCCAGGCATTGGCCTTGTCAGAGAAATTAGCTGCTGAAGCTAGGTGATTGCAAAGGATGTCGTAGTTTACCAAGTCGAAGGTGGCCGACAGGTCGAGGAGGAGCAAAAGGGCTAGTTTGCCGTTGTCTCTGAGATTATCCAGTTGTGTTTTAAGGTCGTCTCAGTGCCGTGCTTGGGGCGGAAGCCTGACTGTCTTAATCCAAGTAAATTGTTTTTCTCTAGGTGGTTCTGGATCTGAACGTAGGCAGCTCTGTCGAGGATTTTTAGGAGGAAGGGCACAGTGGTAATGGGTCTGTAGTTCGTGGGGACACTAGGGTCAAGTGTGGGTTTCTTGAGAAGGGGAGAAGCCAAGAGTCCTTTAGGTTGTCGGGTACTGTACTGGAGGTGAAGGATGAGTTTATGAAAGATGTGATGAAGGGGGCAAGATCTTTGGCGCTTCCTTGATGACTGGCGCGGGACAGATGTCACCTTGACATTTGGAGGGTTTGAAAGAGTTGATTATGTCTTTGACCTCTTTGGTGGTGATGGTGGAGAATTGGAATAGGTTGGTGTCGTCCGTTCGTGAGGTGAAGGTGGGAGGGGTTGGGTTCTCTGTGAGGGTGAGACTTTCTTTATTTGACTCGATTTTGGCTTGTAACATAGCAATTTTGCCAAGGAGTGCTTCTTGTATGTTAGAGCACCATGCGATATCTTTGATGCATGTGTCAGGGATGGGAGAAGCGGACTCAAGGTCTCTTAGGATGTTGAAGAGCTCTTTGGTGTTGCAAATTCGCCCGTTGTACATGTTTTTTTTAGTTTGGCTAATTGCTGCCTTGTAGGTATTGGAGACTAGGGAATAGGACGTTTTGTTGTTAGCTGAGGGTGACTGTTTCCACGCTACTTCCGCTTGTCTTTTGATTTTACGGAGAGTTTTTAGTTCGGGGGTGAACCAGCAGTTGAGATGGGCACGTGGTTTGGCTTTTTGTAGTTTGAGTGGTGCTACAGTATTTATGGCCTTGAGAATGGTAGAGTTATAGAGGTCTACTTATTCAGTGGGGTTGGTCATGGTGGGTGAGAGGTTGATGATGGTTTGGAGTAGAGGGAGGAGTTTGTCGACTGTGATATTTTTGCTGTTTCTGGTGAGTGTGGGTGGAGCGTTAGGGAGGGAGGCAGATTTTTGTTTATCTTTGTCGATGGTGAATGTGATGAGGTGGTGGTTGGTCGAGGCGCATGGTGTGTTAGAGAGGATAGTGGTATTGCAGTTGAGGTCTGCTATCCAATCGAGTGTGCAGCCTTTGTTGTGTGTGGGTTGAGAGATGTGATGGGTAAGACCTAATTCTGAGATGGTATTAGCATACTTGGTACTTGCTATGTTATCCTTTTCGTCATTGAGTCCGAGGTTGAAGTCCCCAAGAATAAGTAGTCGTGAGTTGGGTTTGGTATTGTTGGAAAGCAGGAGAGCTATGTCTTTGTTGAATGAGGATATGGGACCCGGCGGTCTGTAGATGAGGTGGGTGGTGATTGTGCTTGTGTTGGATGTGGATAGTTTGATGGTGAGTATTTCTGCAGATCAAAGTGATTGGTTTTGTAAGTGTCTTTTATATTGAGGGAGCTTTTTGCAATAATGGCTACACCGCCTCCTTTGGAAGTTTGTCTGTCTGCGCAGTGGATGCTGTAGTCATCGGGAATGGCTAGTGCTAGGGTGGGGCCTGATGCTGTGTGGAGCCAGGTCTCGGTAATAGCTATGAGGTCTAAGTCATTGAGAGAAATGGTGTCGGCTATGTCTAGGGCGTGTGCGACAAGACATCTAGCGTTGATGAGTGCGCCTTTGATTATTTCGGTGGTCGCTTGGCGTGGTTTTCTGTTGAGTGTGCAGGGCGAGGAGGTGTTGGATTGGAGAGTGGGCTGGTCGGGAGATGCTGATGGGTGTATGAGGTGATTGGCTGGTGTGGGTTTGGTTTTACTTTTTCTTAGCCTTGTGTTGGGAGTGGTCAAGGTTGTGTATGTCCTGGATCGGAGGCGGTCAAGTCTGAATGTGCCTATACTGGATTAGGAGTTTCTGGTGGTGGTGTTCTTGAGGGTGTGAGTGCAAGGGCTGGTGGCGTGCATGGTTTTATGGGTATTGCATGTGTCTACCAAGGGGTGATGCTCAGTGAGGGCAGGCTGGAATGGTGCAGTGTTGGGTATGAATGGAGTGGGACAGGGGATGGGGTGGTGTCTCGGACATACTGGTTTGCTAAAACCATTGGGGTGGGAGATGAAGTGTGGTCCTGTGCAGAGTAGGTCAATGGGTACTAAGCAGAAGGGAAACATAATGGCAATAGTCCAGGTTAGCATAGCTATTGTTGCAGGGGTGATTCTGTAGCTAATAGGATGCCGAGTCCTTAGGGGCATGGAATCAGAGTGCTGGAACAGAGGCAGGCTTAGTGCTACGGGTCTAAGGCTGCAGGAGCTATGGGCTTACAGACTTACGATGTCGTGGTACTGCATGCGGGGTTAGGCACAGTGGTCATCAATACAGTTGTCAATATGAGAGTGTAAAAACAATCTTGTCCGCACTGCTTTCTCAGGTGCGTCTGTGCACCTTACCCAGAGGCTCCAGCCTAGAGAGGGAGGCACCACCAGATCTTTCTTTTCTGCCAAAGCCCACGAGTGCGCCTCAGCTGCCTGTCACATCCCCTGTGCGGCCTCCCAGGGCCGTGTCTCCAGACCCTATCTGTGCTCCCCTGTCGGAGGAGGAAGAAGCGATTAAAGATGTCGGCCCATTAAAGAACTTCCTGCGCAACTGCTTCAGCCTGCTTGCCTTACGAGTCCCTGGCCTCATGTACCAATCTTAACGCCTCAAACTCTGAGATATCCATTGCCAAGAGATGTTTCTTTGGACATTTTGTCAACTCTCCACACTTTGGTCTCAGAGATTCAGCAGCGACAATAGCCTGTGGCTTCTGGTCCTCCTGTGGCTCCCGGCCCAGCTCTTGGGGCCAGTCGACCAAGGAGGTCTACGCCCCACCCGGCACCACCACCTCCAGTGCATGCAATGGTGTAGCCACCTCCTGTTCCACTGCCCTCTCTTCTAGAGGAGTTGAACAATGTTGAGGCCATTTTTAGCATTGAACCAGCTGCACACGTGAACAAAATAAATACTGAGAATGCACATTAAACAGCTGCAGGTAATTGTGTAGGCAAGGTCCCCGTGCCCCAAGAGACCTAAGTAACACTTAAAACAAAAGAAGCACAATCACACTGCGCTATCAAGACACATAAAATGTATATGGGTTTTAATTTTTTAAATATTTTTTATTTTATTTATTTTTATCGGCTAAAATAGCCTTTAAAAAAGACAAAACACAGCATTACATTTATACACATTTCCTCATGTATTCAACATGTGTCCCTCTGCCGTCCTGGCCTTGTCGTCATTAGCTCGCAGTCCATATTCGAGCCTTCATCAACAGTCACCTTCGTTTGTACCATGTCGGAGCATATTCCCGAGTTTGGTTATTACAGCAACAATTTTTCCAACAGTGTAAAAAAACAAATTCATGCATAATTCAGTTGTTTCTCTCGACAATCAAACAGAGCTTGCCACCAGTCGTCCGTACATGGGGTTTGATATTTCGTTAACTGTGGCCCTAAACTCAAAGATCTTTACTGACACAGGCCCTTACAGAAGAGTGTCAGGTGTTTTAAAGTTTCTTCCGTCTGGTTGCAGAATCTACACTCTGCATTGATGTCTTCCATTTTGAGTAGCTCTCTTTACCACTCCTTGGTTTTCAAGGCATTTAAACAAAAATGTATATACAAGGATCTTCTGCCGTTGTCTGGATACATTTCGACGTGGTTCTGCAGCGTATTTAAGTTTCTGGATTAATTCAGGGCGTCTTTCATCAGTTTGTTAGAGTTCATTTGAATACCAGTCAGAATCCAGTCTAAACTCCAGACTTTAGTTTTAGCTGAATTTGGATCGTCATGTAAAGTTTTTAAATCTATATCGTAAAAGTCCAAAATTTCCTCACAGCGTTTGTTCCATAATGACAGAAGACACAGAGGATTTCCCTGACTTGGATTATGCAATATTTCCAACTGCAGTGCCACTTCCTTCATTGTCATCTTCCGAAACAAACTCAGGAGGTTCCAACTGACGTGTGCATTGATTGATTGATTGATTGATTGATATTAAGTTTAGTTCGTGTCTGATGCAGGCAGTAGCTGTTCCCTTCGGTAATTGCAGGACTCTTACCCAGAAGATGTTTTCTAAGGTAGACCATACATCAGAGGAGCATCCAAATGCATTTTCTGCACCAAATATTAGTGCAGGCACTACCTTTTGACAATAGAAGTTCCTTACAGGCTTTATGGAAAATGTTCCATACTTCTTATGTAAGACACTTGCTTGGCATGCAAATTGTCAGCATTTTGTTTTGGCAACCTCTTCCCAGGGACTGTCATTCAGTTTTGCATTGATTTGCATGCCCAAATATCTTGTGTTTGTTACATTGCTTAGACACTCTTTTACTAGATGCCATTGATTTTTTTTCTGCTTGGATGTTTTCATGTTTTGCAGTGTTAATACCTCGCTCTTTTTTTGTTAATCTGTAGACCGTTTGCTCTTACATACCAGTACACGGCGTCCATCTTTCGCTGCAGACCTATTGGTGTGACATCCAGTAGTATCAGGTCATCTGCGTATAACATCCAACTTATTGGGGAACCATGTATTCTCGGAGAGAATGATCGAACACTGTCGATGGCTCCTCCAATATCCGATAGAAATAAATTGAATATTATTGCAGCCAATGGACAGCCCTGCTTTACTCCACAGAAGGTGTTAATCGCCTCAGACAAGGTGCCCTTTTGGTCTAGGTGGATTTTAATGTGTCTTGCGGTGTGGAGCTCTCGAATGGCCGCTATCAGATTTTTAGGGCACTCCCACGTCTTCAGTTTGTCCCATAATAGATCTCGGTTTATGCTATCGAAAGCGTGGGAGAAATCTATCAGAGCTAGATACACCTTGGTTCCTGTTCTTATGGATTCCATTTTTAGTAAATTTATCAAGAGGAGATTCAGGGCACATGCTACTCCCTTGACAAAACCAGTCTGATGTGTGTCCAGGTGTTTCGATACGGCTGCCCATTTCACTAATCGTTGCTGTGTCAAAGTCGCATACACTTTCCTCAGCACATCTAAGAGGGCCATAGGGCGATAGTCCTTTGGGTCAGCACGGTTCCCTTTCTTGAAAATTGGAATAATAATCGTGTTTTTCCAGGATTTAGGAGTTTTGCAGTTGGCCGATATCCTCTTAAACAACACGTAGCATAATTCTGTCCACATCTCTGGATTTTCTTTAATAGTGTGGTTCGTTAAGCGGTCAGGTCCTGGGGATCTAGAGGAGCTTGCTTTTTTTTATTACCTCCTCAATGTCACTTTTTTCAAAGTTTAAATTCCAATTTTCATGTATGGGTGATGATCTCGCGCTTACAGCTCCTCTTTTGCTGTATAATGCCGAGAAGTGTTTTACCCACTCGGCTTCAGTTATTACGTTGGTCAACGATGCCATTTGCGTAGCTCCTTCGTTGTTAATTATCCTCCAGAATTCTGAGGAGTTTTTATTTTGCAGTGTTTCTATTATTAATTCTGAATAGGTGTTCGGAGCCACTGTTTATGTTTTTGCTTGCATTCTCGTTTCGCAGTTAGATACAAGTTGTGGTCCTTTTTTGACAGATGTCTTATTTGCGCTCTCATTTCTCTCTTCCTTCTTATCACCTGTAAGTCGAACCTGTGTTTTGCAACAAACCCATAAGCCTTAGAGCCCTGTTGTTTCTCTTTGAATGAGGCTAAAAGACGGTTGTACTCGATTTCTTCTCGCCCCTACGCGTATGAGCTTATGATATGTTTTACGTCCTTTAGCTTCAACCTAATGTTAGATTCAATCATAACAGGAAAGTTCCATGTTAAGGGTTTAGGCCCAGCAATTGTAGCAACGGACATTATGACTAAACCATAATCTCTATGGCTCATAGGGTGCAACTCCAGTGAGATAGATTTTTGGTGTAATTTCTTACTGACATAGAAGTAATCCAGTGTCGATCGCGGATTGCCTCTAGACTGAGTTGGTTTGGCCGGAATGTTGCCTGCGATATATTTCCGTTCAGCAACACCAGGTTTCTTAGTTCCATCTCTAATGACCATTGTCTAATGAGTTGTATTTTGTTGGGGTTATTCACTTTTAGGTCGTCATTTGTTAGGCAATTCATTTTCAGGTCTCCACATATCACAATATCGGCAGTAACGTCTTCCTCTAACCATTCGTCTATAACAGATGTAACCTGGTCTATATAAGTGGTGACACCTGCCGTTGTGTGATTCCAATATAGATTCAGAATATGGATCTTTCGGTTTCCTAGATTCTTCTGTATAATTGTCATTGCCTGAAAGTAGTGGGACACATTCTTGGTGTTGGTAATATGATATCCGGAGCTTTTTTTTGCTAAAGTTAATAGACCAGCCATGGGTCTACCCAACATTTGTTTAATTGCTGGGTTGAAGGCAATCTCATAGTCTCCGGAGATAGGGCAATCATCCAGCCACGTCTCTTGTAGGCAGAGCACATCCAGGCCAAGAAGCCCACTCTCTTGGAACAAATGCGAGAATCATCTAGTGTTCCAGGACCCGAACTTGTCCATTGGGGTCCTGATCTCAGGTTGGCATTAACTTTGGGTTGTCTTATTCAGGGCCTTGGCTAGCCATCCCCAATTGTCAGGTTCCACATTCTCGATATTTCTGGCTTCACTGAGGCTATTTTTCCCGTTGAGAGCTTGGTTACTAGCAAATGTTATTTGAATTTGCTCCCCCAGACATCTGGCTTCATGCGTCACATTTTTTGACTCCCCTTCGCTTTCGGAATCCCGATTGTGCTGATGCAAGGAGGCCTGTCGCATTTTCTCCGGTATCCGAACCTCAGTTGATTTCTTCATTTCGGGTAATTCTGACTGAGCTTCTGAAGGATTATGTATGAGCGCTTTGTATTTGCCTTTGTTAATTATTTCCGAGATGTCAAACCCTAGTGACATCAGCTCAGGCGTTGCCTCTAGGATAATATATATTATCATTTTTGACTTTAGAGGTAGGATCACATGATCATTCTGCCCTTCCTGCGGGAATTCCACTGTTTGAATGTTGTAAGATTGTATGGTTCTAAGACGCAGTACACAGTGTAAGAGGCGTAGAACATTTGTTTCGATTCATGTTGAGATCGTCTTGGCTCTCGATTCATTCCAACTTTACTTTATAAGATAAAACAGGATAGTTGCCAACTTGTTTTTCTATTTGATGTGCTTATTGTGCTTTTGTCTCCGGGAACACCTGTTTCTGAGCAGATACCTTGCTCGTTGATGCCCCCTTCCCATTAAACTTTAAGGGTACAAACTTACGTACTTATGGACTCCCCCCTCGATTTTCATTCGTTGGTTCTGATTGAGGTATGATTTTAACTGCCGCCTTCTCCCTCCTTTCTAGGTCAGCGTTTTTCTTGATTAACTTTTCTTGTCTTTCTTTTATGGTAAGAAAGATCGGGTTTGCCTCCGTAGACAAGTCATCTTTATCCTGTGCAATCTTTGGTATCAACAGACAGGTTCTTTGAGGAGGTGGTTCATTAGGAGCCATCGGCGGAATCGTAGTTTTCGCTTCAGTTGCTATTTTTGTTGTCTCTTGGAGTGGAACATTGTGGCCTAAAGGTGTCCCAGTTAGCGGCTCGTATTCTGCTGCTCCCAGTTCATCCACTTCCTCATAGACTGACAGGTCCATTAGAGCATTAATTTGCTCATCATCCTGGCTTGTTTCCACAGTTCTACTCTCAAGGAGCTCAACCACCGTCGCCACCTCTGAGGTCTTCTTATTCTGGATTGAATTTTCTGCTCTTAGATTTTGATTTACAGTAAGATGATTTACTGTTTTTATGTTATGCAAGAACTTTCTGGAATCATTGCAGCCTCGGGATTTTTTGGTGCATTGATTTTTTGTCTTTTTTACTTGCATTAATTTTTTTGCCTGTTTTTTGGTCATTTCAATCATTTGATTAGTGTTTCCCTTAAAGATCGGTAAAATATCATTGTTCCTTTCCTCCTCTTTATCAGATTTAGCTGATTCAGTAGCTTGATGGGTTCCACATCTGCCAGAGTCAGATGAAGTGGTTGGTATTTGTGGATTGAGAAAGGCTAGATTTGCCATCAATCTCGTTTTTTCCAAGATACTTTCGAAGCAATGCGTGTTTTTTTTGTCCCAGAGCCCCTCTCCTGTCTGTCTCATGCAGAGTTGTGCTTAAGGAGTTGATTTGCAATGGATTGTCGTGTGCATCAGTCCTCTTCTGAGCTTCCGGTCTTCTTTCCTCTTGTGTTGTTTCCCGCTGGATGGAGTCATCTGTCAAGTCTATAGGGGGTGGCATTGTGTCGATCTCTTTGAAGCTTCCACTCGAATTGCGTGCTGTTTGTACATTGGGGGGGTCCGCTATGGTCCAGTTGCGTTCCAAGGTTGCTGTCACCTGAACGCTTGTTATCTTGTTCAATGCACTCAGCCTCTGTTGATTCAGGTTAGGATCATTGATCACCTCTCTAGGTGGCTCAGGCAAGGCTTTCTTCGTTTTTAGTAAATTAAGTGCTTCCTTGGTAATTTCAGCCAGCAGCTTCTTTTCCATTCCTTTAGTTTTTCTTTGGTCCAACAATGTGTTTAAGGAGGCCTCTATTCTTTTGTTGGAATCCCACTGTAGCTGGTTGGTTAATGTGATTTCCATATCCATGCCTACCAGTTTTGAGTTTATCATTGCAACCAAAGTGGTATAGTCTTTGAGATTCCCATCCACTTGCTCGTATAGTTTTAAAAACTGAGCAATTGAGATGGCGAGGGAAGACATCACAATAGGTTGAATCTCTTTCATTATGCATCCCACTAGCTCAGAACGGATCTCCTGGTTCTTATATTGTGAAGAAAGCTGCTGACGTGTTTTAGAGCGTCTTGATTTGGTGTAATGTTGCTCCGTACTGGACGAGTCGGTGGATGAAGACAATGAGGTCTATGATTTTCTCGCGTCATGAGCAGTTCGTTGGGTTGTAGGCGAGGTTGTGGTTCTCCTTATTGACACGTCAGATGATTTTGTGCCTTTCCTCTGTGAGCACGGCAAAATGGGGGATTTGCTGTGTTCAATGCGCCTATGTTTGCCGTAAGCGTTTTTCCTTTTCAATAAGGGCGAAGCACACAATGTCTCCTTCATTACATCTGCAATGTTTTCAATAGCCACTTTGGCGCTAGGTTTTGGCTCACGGGGGCTGCATTATCTTTGACGGCAGAGCTGCGTGATTTGTTTATTATAGAGATGTCATTTAGTATTTTATTAACCACTTCTAGCGAGTTTCTTCTATTTGTTCCAGTAGAAGTAGGCTCATTACTGCATAAATTCTCTATTGTAAAATGATGAGCTTGGAGGAATACTTCATCATTTGGTGTGTCGTCACATGTAGGGCTTTTATTCTGAGTCGGTGCATCAATGAAGACAGTTTCTTTGCGACTAAGTTTGGCCATTGGAGCGCAGGGAAGCTTCTCAAACGTTAGAGCCAAGGCTGGCCGTTCATCACCATGTCCATCTGTGTAGTTTAGACTGAAGGCTTCCTCTCCGCATATCAAGGGACTCTTTTGGGGTTTTTGGAGTGAGGCTGTCTCCCTTTGTAGACAAGCTTCGCTTACGGTCCTCACCCTGGCTGACCGGGGAACCCGCTCCACTCCCCTCAGAGCCCATTCTCACCCCCCCTCCCATTGCGGGAGGCTACCAGGCAGAGGGGCCCTGAAGGACACAGCTCGAGGCCGCAATCGCCAAAGGTCACGCACCCACAAGGTCAGTCTCCTTCAGGGACTCCTTCGAGGTTTATGCTGACGGGACACAGATCTGCAGGGCAACTTGCCATTCGATTTATACTCGCGGGGTGTGGGTGAGTATTGCCCTGCTGGTTAGTGCTTAATAGAGTGTCCCCTCCTTCTCACTAATATGGGAGTCAGCGTCTATTTTGGTGTGTCTTCCCTCACTTTGCCATCGATATGCGGCTAATCCATGTTCACAAGCAGATTCGGGGGTTAAGTTGTCTGTCTCACGCACACAGACAAAGTTTGGCTTGCTCAGAAGGGCGCATTTGGATTTGTTAGAAGAAGCTAGCGAGTTCCAGCGCTGCAATTGTTGTCTTGTCTGAGGGTGCATCTGTGTTTCAGTGTGTGATCCGACAATCGGCACTTGTTTGGCACGTGACATCTGTTCAGCGTTCGATTTCCCATTTGTTAGACATCCCGTACCTAGCTTTTCAAGAAGTGAATACACAAGAAATCTTGAGTTCAGTTGTTTAGCCTAGCGGCTCGGTCGATGAGCAGGTCCCCCTGCAGTCACCGGGCTCAGCGGAATCAAAGGAGTCAAGGCCCCACAGTCTCTCGCGGCCCAGCTATTGCGATATTACACTATGTTCACAGTTCACCATTAACAGTAACAAGGGATAGAGGTTGCTTTAAAGCCGCAAGCTCACCTTTCTCAGCCAAAGCAGTGAGTGCATCCAACTCCTGTCTTTGTATATTCAGGCGACCCTGCTGTGAACGAAAAATCTCCAGCAGCACTCAAACGTCTCAATCACGTTGAGATCACGGCAGATCACATTCGTCCACTTTCCGTTCCGCGGCGGAATGAACATTTTATGTGTTTGTTCTGCAGGCAGAGAGGCAGGGCACACCTCCAGCCACACCTCCAGGCAGCAGTAGCTGAAAAACAGATTAGGCAGGTCACGGGTCACAGCTCACGGCAGATTTACTTTCGTCCACTTTCCGCTCCGGGTTGTAATTAGCCTTAGGACAAAGCCGGCAATGTTTCGACCGCACGGTCTACCTCTGGGCTCTACTACATTCATTAACAATGTTTGCAACAAAAGATTGCATTATTAATACTTGAATGATCAAAAACAATAACTAAAAAAAAACATTAATCATACACACAAACTCCATTGCACAGACATAATAAACAATTGGTTGGAAAATACCATGTGACCATAACAAACATAGCAGATTCAGCCATTTGAAAAGAGACCAAGAACATGAATATATTTTTGAACAATTGCAGAATCACAAACGTGATCAACACAATAAGAGAGCAATACAATTACGAACCACAAGAAAAAACAGATAGACAAGAGAAAAAGAAAAACACAAAAAGATTTCAAAACGGCACATTAGTATCTAAACGTGCACCTTTTGGTCAAAATATGCTAACTAGCAAATAACATACGCATTTGACGTGTTACAACACAATTCTAATACGTCAAGGGTGACACAAGAGCCCACATGTATTGAGTCCCGAATGCCAAGTCATGCATCTATATGATATACCCCATAGTCTCTAGGACAATCACTGTGAGTGTGTATGGCACCCCGACGTCTGTGATACTGGTGGAACATAAGGTTGCAGGGTGCTAGAGAGTAAAAGCCCATGCCCTTTCCATAACTCTGTTAGGTTGTTGAAACCATGTAAATATGATTATTAGGAGAGAAACCAATTAACATGCATCGCCTCCCTGAACTGGATAACTACTAAAGCACACCCATTACGGGTTAAAACAACATTAACTCAAACAAACCAAGACGCTAAGTATAAATTGTACCACCACTTGTCAAAAGACACCTCCCATTGCTTTGTGAGCTGCCACCCGTAATGCCTGTACATACATATCTGAAAGCGCTAGATAAGTCACACGGCAGTGCGTTCTGTTTGAATTCATGAAATGCTACCAATTGGAGCCTGTAAGCTAAATGGACCATTTGGCTCATATCAACACGTCGTGCATATATTCACTGCTAACCTCTGTGGAGCCGATAGTAACTGACACGGTGCATCCACTCTGCATACGTAACGAGTAAGCTATAAGGTTTAGACACCAACCGGAGCCGGAAGCACCCACCCGACCTCGCCTATACACCATCTTGGAGTGGGTCAGTAGCCCTTGTATAGATTATGCATTGCTAAAAACGTACACTCTTAACCGGGGCAAGCACCTTGTGGAATACGGTATCTTCAACCAATCAATGCGCTCACTGATGCAAAGATACTAGTTACTTGACGACTGCGGGGGCAGAGTCTGGCAGCTTCTCCACACCTCACCGGTACTGGACAATGTTGACTGAATAACTATTAGTTGGCTGGCTTGTCGTGCCTCTTGGCCTATAATGCAGAATCAATCGACTATGAAACCAATGAGCATACCATAACCGATACTTGGGAAACATTTGAGAACTTGTAGAATTACATATTCCAAACAGATGATATGCTGATATCATATATCCTATCTACTGCAGAGAATGCACTATAAATTGGACTGACTATTACTCGTGTATTAAACTGCACATCCAGAGTATACATACAAACAATTGAAATTAAATTCACTTAAATGGCATAACAGAGCAAAGACATCCATTGCAGGATATTATAGGAAGGTACACAGCAAACTCATCCATGTTCAACCCAAGATGTACCGTCCTGTATTTACAAATGAGTCTGGATTCCAAATGCCTCAAAAGCAGTTTGCAGTTGTCACCTCATTGTGGCAGTGTAACTTGCGTTAAGCCTATAAAGTGTATATCATTTTTTTTGTCTAATTAAGGAACATGTTGCCAATGTACAGCAAGTGGAAATTTGGACTCCTGACTTCAAATAGCGCTGAGATTTTCTGTAATGCAAACTTTAAGTGGCCGTATACTACTGCCAATATAGTAAGCGTTACAAACACATTTGATACAATAAATTACATAGTTACGGTGATAAACCTCATAATCTTATGACTGCCCAAATTGGACACTCTTGGTTTCCCACGCATACACACATTGTGCAATAGCCACACTTGTGGAAACCGCCCATCCGCCTCTGAGTCAGCCAGTCCTGACTCTTAAGAAGGACACAGAAGATTCCTCAATGTCAGTGCTTTACTATATGTAATACTCAAATTAGGTGACAAATGTTTCGCCATGTCTAACTTTAGTAAGTGCCAGTGTTGGTTCAAAATATTATACAATTTATGACTGATGACTGTCTATGTTAAACCTAGTAATCAATCTCAATGGGTTGGGACCCTGCAGCTGATCCTGAGATTTGTTATTAAAAATCTGCTCTATCCATTTTAGTAACCTGTCTTTCAGCTTGCTTCAAATGGGACAGTGGCCAAAAATCTCCTCTGAATCTTCTCACATTCTGAAACAAAATCATGACTGTGACTGCAATTTCTTTTTGTTATAATAAATTCCCCTTTCGGGATGTTGGAGACAACTGTTTTCCTGTGACAAATCTGTGCAATTAACACTGAATTCACTGCTGTATTTTTTTTCTAAACATTTTGGTGATATAACCTGTAGGTGATGTTTGAAGATCCACAAAGTCTGTGCTGGATCTGCTGCACACATGTGTAAATAAGACACCCCAATCATTGACTTTTAATCAACAAACCTAAGCAACTCTGTTTCTGTACCTTGCCAGATCATAATTACATTGTCTATGTAACTCCACAGTAAGTATAGATTTCACAAACACTACATTTGCGAAAACATGGCTCTTCAAACTGATGCATAAAGATGTTGGCTAACGCGGGAGCAAAGCCCGCCCCCATGGCAATTCCCACAATTTGTTTGTAATATGTTCCATTAAATTAAAAAAATATTGTTGTCCAAGGGAAAATCTAATAATTCTTGTATCATCACAATATGATCATAATAAGAGGCTGATTTTTGTCTGAAGACATAACTGACACTTGCTAAAGCTAGCTCATGCTTCATGGTTGTGTATAAAGATTTAACATCTAAATTAACCATTAGATGGTCTGAGGCAATCGGGAGCTTGTTGAATATTTTGAGCATGTACATCATATCTCTAAAGTAAGTTGGCGTGTTCTTTACTTCTGGTAACAGAATTTCATTGATGTATCGTGACATTGGTTCTCTCACCCAACCCTTCCCATTCATAATGGGTATACCCACTAGTATTAGATTGTACGATTTAGGAATTTTGGGTAATAAATACATTGTAGGTATAGTGGGATGCTCAACCTGCTTTTCTCCATCTGTCAACAAACCTCTACTATGCCATTTGTTAATTAGTTGAATCAAGTTGGCAATTATAGATTTAGTTGGATTAACTTCAAGCGTCAGGTAACAACCTGGACTATTAAAATGTCTTTGGGCCATTTGAATATAATCTGGTTTATCCAAGACAACCACGTTACCTCCTTTATCTGCCTCTTTAATGATCAGCATCTTGTTCATTAATTATTTTAAGGCGGCTGTAAGATTAGTTTTACTGATCACTTGTCCTTGATCTTCTAGTGCATGAAGATCCCAAGTTACTGCGTTGTGGAAGGTGTCGATCGCATTTTCTCTCGAAGTGAGGCGTGAACCTAGATTGTGGCGTGAACTCTTTCATGTGCATCGACTGTTGTTCTATGACAAACTCATGAAGTAATTCTGCAGCTGATAATTCTGATTCATCTTCCTTGCCTTCGAATGAAATTAACACTTGAGTTGTAGAACATTTTTGCATGGATGTATCCGAAAGGCGACAAGCAATTGTCTGGATGAGATTATTGTTTAACCAGTATTGTTCAACCTGTGTGGCAAAAAATTTCTTCAATTTTAGTTTACAGACAAATTTAAACAAGTCAATCTGAATATCGGTGTAGTCATTGTATGATGATAGAGCAAAAGATTGTAGAGGAGTTGGCACTAACAGGAACATATGGACTTCTCATGTCCTTCGATAGTGTTTTGAGAAGTGAACTGTGGATGAAGATAGAAAAGTGGGGCTGCCCTGCACACTTACTCATCATTCTTATAGCTTTAGACGCTAATAAGTTTCTGCGATTGGATGGGCAGGGACACCTATCTGCTCCGATAAAAACAGAGTGAGGTATGAAACAAGGATACCTTTTGGCACCGCTCCTATTCTTTTTATTTCAGACATTGGAAGTGCATTTGCAACTACCCGTTCCTTCCCACCCAATGTAGAAAGAATTCCTGTGAATTATTTACTACATGCAGATGAAATTATGCTGAAACATCAAACACTAATAAGATTACAATGACAACTGTTAGACCTAGTAGACTATACAAAGACGAATTATCTCATTATTAACATGACAAAATACAGATTCTGACATGTCAGGTAGGTAACAAAAGACCATATGGGAATTTCGTTTGGTGTGGAAACAACAATGTTCTCAAAAGGGTGGATACTTTTTTTTTTAACTTGATTATTTTAAATCGGTTGCCCAAGCGTAGTTATCACAAGTACAGAGAACACAATTTGACAGAGCATCACAGCTAAATATGATTGAATGAACATAGTCCGGTTTCCCTGTAAACGTCCTCTTGCCCCATTAAACCCCCCTTCCCCTCACCCCCGTCCCCAGCTTATGCCTCCCTTTGGTCCTGCGGGGCAGGATTGCCCATAGTTAGTTCGGTGTCGAGCTGTAGGGCCAATCGGACTGGTCGGGATTTGTGAGTCTGCACTGGGAAGTTTCAGTCATAGATTGAGTGGGGCCCAAATATCTGTGAACCGGTGTAGGAGGCCTGCCCTAGCTGCAGTGACTTATTCTGCCACCAAGATGTCCCAGAGTTTGGTGCACCACAGAATCATTGAGGGGCCCTTGCTGGTTTTCCAGGTGCGGGTAATTGTGATTCTACCCGCCATTAGCAGTTACCGAAGTAGGTTAGCAGTCCTCCCTGTCCTTGGATAGGCCCCTGGTGCTGGTGTGCCCAATAAAACAACTTCCGGATCTCTGGGAATTGTCACTTGAGTGATGTCTTTTTAAATAGCGATACATTGGTTCCAGAATTTTTGCACGGTGGGACAGGTCCACCACATATGCAGATATGAGCTGGTTGTCCACATTTGCGCCAACATTATTGGGGGGGGGGGGGGGTTAAGGCTTTAGTTGAAGTGATGAAGGCGAATTGGGGGACAGTACCAGCGTAAGAGCAGTTTATGGGCACACTCTCTTATTAGTGATGCAGAAAGAGGAAGAATGAGTTCTAGTCTGTATATCCACCCATGTCTGGTCTTCCAGAGTGTGACCCAGGTCTGTCTCCGATTGTGCCATGTATGGGGGTCTAATGTAGAGCGAGTCTTCTTGCAGTAGCTTGTAAAGACTGGAGGTCTTTCCCTTTAGCGGCAGTCCCTGTAAGGTAAGTTCAAGAGGGCTGAGGGTTAGTGTAGCTTCCAGTCGTACTTGAGGATTAGAACACCAATGCTGGAGTTGTGAGTAAGAGAACCTGTCTGTTACAGCTAGTTGAAAGGTCAATTTACAGAGTTCGAAGGTGCGGGGCTGGCCATTTTCAAATAGTTGCCCCAAGGATTCCAGCCCCCCTGCTACCCAATTTTTAAAGTTAGAAGGGTGTCATCTCACCTTCCTACCTCTCCATATGAAGCATGTGCAGAAGGGGGTATAGTGGGACCGTAGTGGGCAGGGAGGAACAGGCGTAGAGGAAATGTGGAAGGAGATTCATCTTGCAGGCGGTAATTCGCCCAGTGAGAGAGATCTCCTGTGAGGTCCACCGTTCAAGGTCCTGCTCCAATTCTTTAAAGAGCGGGGGGAAGTTCAGTAGATACACATCTTTTGGACAGGCCGGGATCTGGACTCCAAAATGGGGTACGGATTTCCCGCTCCATTGAATCGGGCATAAGGGTTTAAGGTCCTCCCATTCCCCGGGTACCAGGCCTACTCTTAGGGCTGCCGATTTCCTGAAGTTAATGGTAAACCCCGCGACACTCCCAAACCTGCAGAGCTCCTGAAGAGAGGATGCCAGAGAGGGATGGATATATGTTATAGATAGCAGTACGTCATCAGCATAGAGCAAAATCTTATGCTGGGAGGTGCCGATTGGTAGACCCCTAATGTTAGGATCTATGCAAATCCACTAGGTGGGGGGCTCCATCACCAGGGCAAACAGGAGAGGGGGCAGGGGGCATCCCAGTCTAGTCCCACAGGTCAGGGAGATTGGATCCGATAGATTGTGGTTAACCTGTAGAAAGGCTTTTGGGGACCGTCAGTTGGCCAGCACCATCTTAGGGACGCTCGGGCCAAAGTGAAAGGCTTCTAGATTGAGTTGTAGTAATGTCCAGTCTACTTTATCGAAGGCCTTGGAGGAGTCTAAGGCCAACAAGGCCAATTTGTGTGAATCTTGGGTCGCTATGTCCACTAGATTTAGGGCTCTCCAAATGTTATCCCCAGTGGACCTATTCATTATAAACCTAGTTTGATCTGGGTCGATCCAGTTAGGAAGAATGGCAGCCAGGTGGCTTGCCAGAATTTTCGAATAGATGTTAGCGTCAATGTTCAGTAGAGAGATGGGTCTATATAAACCATTTTCTCTGGTGTCTTTACCGGGTTTAAGAAGAACGCTTATAGACTCTTACATAGATGGGGTAATAGAGCCCGAGACGCCAAATGAGTTAGAGGGCCGTCAGCGGGGCTACCAGTTGGGGGCAAAACCCTTTATAACACCTTGTCATGAACCCATCTGGGCCCGGGGCTCTAGGCTTTAGGGATCTGATGGCTGCCTCCACCTGTGATTGGGGCATCCAATCCCTCTCGATCCTTTCAGTTGTAGAAGGGTGGCACCCTGCAAATAGCTCATCTGGTCTGCTTTGTCCCGGGGAGGGGGGGTGTCAAAATCATTTCGGAAAGATGAGTAGCTGCCAATTGTAGCTTCACCTGGTCAGGGTAGTGGACCTTGCCATATGGATCGCGCAGGCCCACTCTGGTGTTCCTTCCCTTTGTCTTGGTAACTTCTGTTAATTTCTCCACCAGAAGTCTGTTCGCTTTGTTGTTCTTAGCGTAGTAGCCTTGTTTGCATTTGGCCAGCAGATGGGCCGTCTCCTCTGCATAGTGGGCCTCCAATTTGTTCCGGGCTGTCTGTAGAGCTCAATGGATCTTTTGGGGTAAAACTTTTTTATGGTGGGTCTCAGCCTTTTGCACCTCTTCTTCCAATTCCATGTGGGTTTTTGGTACGCCACCCCGTGTGCGATCAGCTCTCTCCGAACTACAGCTTTCATGGCATCCCAGGTATTGGCTGGGGACATGTCTTCTACTGGATTTTCCAGAAATAAATTCTGGATCACCTTGGCAAGAGCATCCCTCAGTGGCATGTCGTTTAAGATGGGGTCATACAGGTTCCAGTGGTGTCGGGGAGATGGTTCAGGGCTGTGTGCTCGAAGAGTTAGTTTAATCGGGGCATGATCAGAGAGTACCTCCCTATGTCAACTTCGTTCTACAAAGACGAGAATTTTTGGGGAGGTCAGTAAGAGGTCTATCCGGGAGAACGTCATGTGTACGTATGAGAAGGAGAAGTCTTTTTTTGCCTGGGTGTAGCACCTTCCATGAGTCCACAACCCCCAGAGTTCGGAACAAATTAAGGAGTCCTGTGGCGATCTTAAAGTCTCTGAGGGCCAAAGGATGCAATCTATCCCATAGGGGTTCCGGGGATCCCGTTGAAGTCTCCACCAACAATTATTTGGCATTCTACAAAGGGGATGATTTTTCTTCCAGTACTTCATAGAATGCTTCCTGCCCTTCATTGGGAGCATAGACCGAAATGAGAGAATACAGCTGTCCGTATATGAAGCCTTTGACTGCCGTGTATCGTCCCTCCGGACAAAGTAATGTCTCTAGTGCCCTGAACTGGACTCATCTGGCAAAGAGTATGGCTGTTCCCCCTTTCTTTGTTCCACTAGAAGCTAGGTACTGGAGAGGCTTGTAAACTCCAGCAGCAGCAAGTGCGTTTCCTGCAAGAAGACCACTGAGCCTTCCATATCCTGGAGCCGTTTTAGTGCCGATTTCCTTTTGAGGGGCGAGTTCATGCCCTTTATGTTCAGCAAAGTGAAGTTCAATTTATGTTGTGGTGGGGGTTCCCCTAGGGCGCTCACATTCTGCGGGTGAGCGGTAGAGGCCGGGTGCAACTCAGTCGCCATCCAGGTCTTCTGCGTTCATGGTTCCACAGTGCAACCAGAGTTTTAACTGGAGGTTCCAACTTGAAGCCATAACAACAAATTTACAGGAAGCCGACCATCCTTTGTCAGCAATTTCCTTAATCAACTGAAATAAAACTGTCTGTAATTCACTGCAAGGGCTTTCAGGTGACATCCACCTTGGAGTCCAGCATGAGCCGCGTGAAGCCCACTGCAGCTATGGAGACGCTTTGTATTGCATGTTATTTTGGCGTCCCCAGGACCGACTGTCCGAGATTGCAAAATTGGAGTAGCGCTGGTCGTCTAGGCATTAGCAGCCTCTCCCACCCCGACTGCTGGGCTATGGGGACCGGTCACCTAATTTTCTGACCTTTCTGGACCTTCGACCGGGTTGTCTGCCTTGGTTTGGGGGGGTAGTTCTTCAGTGCCGCCATCAGGGGAGTTAGGAGAGGTTCCATCCTTGTTCGCAGGCGGGTTGGGGTGCAGGATCATCTGTGTCCTCCAGGTGTCCAATCGTCCGGGGAACCCCCTTGTAGGAGAATTGAAGCGCAATTGTGAACAGCCAACAGTACCTGATATTTTGGTCTCAAAGGAATAGTGTCAAGGGCCTCAGGGCCCTCTGCTTCTGTATTGTTTCCACAGCCAAGTCTTGAAAGATTTGTAGGGGGGACCCCAGGAAGGATAATTTGTCTCAAGAGCGACCTATTGCCATGATTGCCTCTTTGGTTGTATAGAAATTGATCCCTGGGGGCAATCCGCTTCCATTCCCCACTGAGGACGCAGTCTGTGGGTGCGGTCTAGCATGAGTTGAGACTTCTCCAAGTGTGGAAGAAGGGATTGGAATAGGTCACTTACATACTCTGCAAGATTTTGGTCCGGGATCGAGGAGGGGACCCCCCGTTTGCGTAGGTTGTTCCATCGGGCTCTGTTTTCCATATCCTCTTTATATTCTAGGATCTCATTCCTGTCAATTGCGGTCTGTATTTTGAGTTGCACTTTTAGAAGCGTTGCCGAGTGTTCCTGGGCCAAGTCCTTCATTTCTCCTACCCTCTGCTCCACCTCCAAGACCCTCTGCTCCATCTGTTCCAGTTTGGTGGTGAGCTCCGATCGGAATTCTGATTTAATGTCTAGCATAAAGGCTTGGATGTCTCCTTTCTTCGTCAGTTGACCAGCACCTTCTGGTGGGGCTTGAGGTGGAGATTTAGTTGTTTCTGACTTCTACCCCTTCTCTGCTGGCAGCAGCAAGCAGCATAGTAGGGATATCGCCTCTTTTGGGGGTATTAAGGTGTTTTGACATTTTGTGAGATTTTAGTATATTTTGGTGTGCCCCCTCTGAGATGTGTAAAATGGAAGCTGCAGGAGATATGGTGGAGACTCCCAGCGTAGGGAGGGTAGCAGAGCTGCCGCCCTTCTTTCGTTATCGTGTCGTGCAGTGTTCCACTGGGCCTCTTTGAAAGGGGCCCCTAGGGGTCCCTCGCAATATGGAAACAAGGCAATAACCATACACGAAAGGATGCGCCAGACACGAGGTTCAAATTCCCAATGCTAGGGTTTATTGCAAGCAAAAAATAGTCCCAATTGGCCAACTGTGGTCTCACGCCCCACGACGTGAGTTTTCGAGACCTCGAGGGACACAAGAGAGCGAATTACATACATCAGTTACATATATACAAAATGCATATCATACAATCAGCTATGTCATGTTTAACACCCCCCCCCTTTATTAAGTTTCCTTGAACTCTGGATGACGATGGACATTTCCAACGGGTATGACAATTATGACACTTTCGATGTCTATTCTAGTAACAATGTGCAATTAGAAAGTGCGAAGGCATCTTCTAGTTGTTGAACAGAACACGGTGGTTCTGTTCTTGGAAGCAAGCTGCACACGGGGGAAGAGTCACATTCCAAGCTTTGCTATCTATGAGGTACTATTCGTGTCCTGGGAGCCGACACGCTCTAAAGGGTTTTGCGAAGGGGGGCCGTAAGAAGAGCATAATTCAAGCCTTTAGCTGCTTTATTCTAACATATTCTACCACAGTACGAGGCTGGCTGGCAGCTGTGAAATGATTAAATGTCCTGTAGCTCTCCCTCAAGGCTACAGAGAGGGGGCGTGGGCATTCCTTTCTGGGCTACTCATGAGGAGTTTCAACAAACTCCTCAGTCCCGCGACCTTGCCCTTTCATATTCAGACAACAATGTTAACAGTTGAGCAGAGTAAGCAGAATTTGGAAGAATTGCAAGCTGCAAAGCAGTTTTAGACCGAAAGCAATGAGCAATGGTTAACAAGCAAAATGGCGATTCTTGCTACGTTTAAAATGGCCGCTTGTTGGTCAAGCATAGCAGTCTGTATTTCTATAATTCGGCGCATAAAACGGTTGGCCTTCGGCCATCAAGTTACGTCTGTCATTCAAATGAAGGGTATTCACTTTTCCAGATTGGCATACGGCCAAAAGGAGGGTTTGTCAAACGTCTTATTCATTCATTGTATCCTCCTCCGATGAGGATAAGTCTGGGGTATCTATGTCTGAACCTCTCATGCTATCATGAGCATCATCTTCATCATTAATGTCTATAGCCATGAATTGTTTTACTGTTTTTGTTTCATCAGTGTCTCTGTTATTTCGGGCATGCGTTTGTTTTCCTCTCGACACCATATGCATACATCCCTTAGTACATCCCTCAGTTGTCTCAGTGCAAACTATTGGTAGGCATTGTATGCAACAGCAACATGTTATGAATATACCAAGTACCACCATTAGTATCGAAATTAACTTCCATCCCCAGGACCGCAATAGTCCCCACAACCAGGATCCTATCCCCCAACCCCCTTCTTCAGTAGAGAGTGTGGAACTTAGGACATGTAATTTCCGGATTGCTTTAAATATTGTAGGGGAGTAATCATCTATATACACACAGCATGCAGTTTTTACGAGTTTTAAAACTCCCCCACGATCAACTAACATTATATCAAGAACCATCCTGTTTTGTAGTGCCATTAGTCTTATTCCTTTCTCTTCTAACGTCGTATTCAATAAAATATCCGTTGTTGAATCTATTGTATTTTTTAAGATTCTAGACAATTTTCTTATAGAAATTTTCTATTTGGGCCAAGAATGGTATAAACAATTTGGCTATATCTATTGCTATCATTCCATCTTCACTACTCCTTTGAGTTCTACCTTTTGTTCGCCTGGCTACTTCTGCTGTCTCCAAGAGGAACACTCCTGCAAACAGTAGACCTAGGTAGCATGTACCTCCCCAGTTCCTAGGTAACCATGGATATGATTTTTCCCCACATATAAAGTAAACAGGGTCCCCTACGTACACAGGTTCTATTTCGTACTTTAAAACCACTATGTTCAGGCAGTTGCTAAACGTTGCTACTTTATAGGAACCTTTTTTCTGTAAACATAGGGGAGCAGTTTCGGGGCTGTGATCCACTGTATAGGCAAGGGGCACAGCATCTTTATTCCATTCATCCCTCATTCGAAATGTAATTACTGATGTTTCTTCTGCTGGCTGGGTTGGTCTATTCTGCCTATGTAATCTATCTAGTCTTGTTGTCTTTCGTGTATTCTTCCTCATTGGATCTGGTGAAAACACGCGAGCTTTGTGGAATATGGAACAACCCACAGGTCTCATGATCACTTCCTCAAATTCATTCATATTGGTCTCATCTAGCTGACCCGTATTACTCTTATTCCATTTCCCAAAGAACATTGCACTCAACGATACTTCACATGAATAAACCAATGGTAACGGTTGTACATATCGGCCTATCCATTTCCGACATTGCTGTGGTAAATGGGCACAAACCCAGCAATCTTTTTTCTTTAAAACCGCATGGGTCATGTTCATGATGAGCATGTATTGTTGCCATATCCTTCTCTGTCTTTCTTCCATTGGGGACAAAGTACCAGTGATTACATGAACCGGGCTTCCAGTAGCTGCTTTTGGCAAAACTGTTTCTAATGGGTGCGCGGACTCCAGGAACCATAGTGTAATAGCTGTTATTGTTGGTACTACTACCATACTTAAGAAACACAGGACCAATGTCCAAATCAGTACCTTATTCCTTTTACCATGCTTTTTCCCTAATTTTACAGTCTCTAAAACGATCATCTTTTCAGCAGGGGTGCAGGAGGAGGCTGAAACCGGTCTTGATTTGTTCTTCATCGTCCTTCTTCTTGCTGACAAAGTTCGTCGCAAATGTCTCTCGTTCTTGATGCCAAAAAAGTTAAACGAAAATGTCATAGTTCAATTCTGCCAGCCCTTTCACAGCCTAGATCACTTATCCACTCCGAGCAAGATTAGTTGTTCTTTCTCCCACTGCTCAGACGATTTCTGAACAGTTCTTTATTGATATAGTACTATGTGCATCCAGCTTGTCCCGCTCTGGCTTAGGACACATGTACTCTATCTGCCTTAGTACTTATGTGCGTCCAGCTTGTCCTGCTCTGGCTCCTGACACATGCACTTTATTATAAGCGCACCGAGGAGCTGTGAGTCTTGAATTGTCCAACTTGCACAACTCTCACACTTCTCTCCTCTACGCCCCTCGCTCCTACTCCGTCCGTGAGTGGAACCAAGAGAAAAGCATCAAAGATCTGTGGATCACTTTGCCTGTCGAGGCCGCAAATTATACCGTTTCACTCCTGGTATTGTATGATCCGTGAATAGTGCCGTTGCACTTTGAGTATCAGGCTCAGTGTCAGCCTGTGGCACAATGATGGGTAGCGATGAGCGCCGTGGCAATGATGTAGTTTCTTTCTTTGGCTTTGGTGCGTTTGCAGAAACTGGTGGGCGCCAAAGGGGTACACGCGTTGTTTCTGCTCGTGTTTGCAATGCAGAGTTTGTGTCGCTCGGCAGTGATGTTGTTTCTGCTGAGCAACGTTGGGGCGCTTTTCGCCCTTTCCCCTTTCTGGCAGCCTCCTCAGGCTCTGTTTCGAGTTTCACTTCTCGTTTGGGCTTTGTTTCAACTTCACTTCTCGCTCAGGCTGATGCTGTAGCAGTGGACTGGCAACAGTTTCTTTCGTTTCCGAGACCGTTTCCTTTCTCTGGTCGTCGGAAGTTGTCAGCAGTCCTGGGAATCTTTTGGCATGTGTCGCATGGATCCATGCCTTCCGTCCGTCCACTCGAATGCCCGTTTGCGTCGCCAAAAGTACTTGGTAGGGGCCGCGCCACCTGGGTGCTAATGCTGTCTTCCGCTTGAAGTTCTTAATCAGGACCCAGCTTCCAGGCTCCAGCGAGTGCCCCGGTCCGGTGTATCGCACTGGTAATGCCTCCTGCACCTGCTGATGAATTAAATGCAACTTCTGCATTAAAAGGCCACAGTACGTGCTTAACACAGGATGCTCGACCTCACATAATCTTTTGGGCTGCGGTGCGCACCATACATTTGCCGGTCTCCCCATTATAATTTCATAGGGGGAGAGCCCAGTTTTAGCCTGCACAGACGTGCGCATGCACAATAGCGCTAGGGGTAATGCATCCACCCAACTCAACTTGCTCCCAGCACAGATTTTAGCTATCTTCGACTTTAAGATACCGTTATGTCTCTCAACAAGCCCGACAGAACTGGGATTCCTGGAACTGTGGAATCGTTTCTCGATCTGTAGACCTGCACAGATCTGTAGTACTACTGCGCCCACAAAGTGTGGGCCGTTATCTGACCATAGGACACTGGGCAGCCCAAACCGGGAGAAATACTCTTTCAACATTACTTTTGCCGTTGACATGGCAGTGCAGTCTTTTAAAGGATATGCCTCCACCCACTTGCTAAATGCACAAGTCACCACTAACACATATTTGTAGTTCTGGCACCTTTCCATTTCTATGAAATCAAAATGGATCACCTCAAATGGCATGGAGGGTGGGCCAACACTACCTACTGGAGTCAGGGTTCCCTTCCCTACATTGTGTTGCAGGCACGTAATAAAATTCTGTACTAGCCTTTCTGCATTCTTTTTTATGTGCTCATTTTACCATACTGTGGATAAATGCTGTACCATCTTCTTCGCGCAAATGTGGGTAGGGCTATGCGCCATTGTAACCATTGCGGTTACTTAACAATTTTGCAACATCCAGTTCTTGGTCTCATTGTCCACCCAACATCCTTCCAAAACTAACTCAGCAGAGCCCTCAGCCCACCCCTGAATCTCTTCGGTCGTGGCCTCAGCCTGCATTTCTTTGACTGTGGCAACTCCATTCTCTATCATACAAGGTACTTCCTCAGTCTGTACTGTCATCATTTTATTTCCCAAATCTGTGGCTGTTTGTTTTGCAATCCTGTCTGCAAATGCGTTTCCCTTTCCCACTTTACATGTTACTTTTTTATGCGCCTCGCATTTCACTATAGCTAAGCGCTTTGGAAACGTGAGTGCAGACAACAATCGTACAATCAAAGGCCCCTGCTGAATCCTGGCCCCATGTGATGTCAAGAAACCCCTCTCAGCCCAGAGTCGGCCAAAGTTATGAACCACGCCAAAGGCGTACTGGCTGTCAGTATAAATATTCACGTTCAAATTCTCAGAGAGTTCACAGACTCGGGTCAGTGCTATTATTTCAGCGGCTTGTGCCGAATTGTAGGGGATTCTCTGCTTTCTACAACACTCTCTAGGGTAGTAATTGCATATGCGGCCGTTGATGTGACATCAGGTAATTTAAAACAAGAGCCGTCACAAAACAACTCCCCATCTGGCTCTTTCTGTGGGATGTCGCTCAAGTCAACTCTTCCCTTTGTTTCTTCTTCAGTGACCATTAAACAATCATGGGGTGGTGATTCATTGTCACCAATTTCTGCTATGGGCAGTGGCATTAATTCTGCAGGATTTAATGCGCTACACCTCATAATTTGGATTTGGGGTGCAAACAAGATGAGCTCATATCTTGTTAGTCTAGCAGAGGTGAGGTGTTGCATCTGTGTTCTGTTTAATAGAACGTCTATGGCATGTGGCACCATCAGAATTAAAGTATGCCCCAATACCATTCCTTCCGTTTGTTTCACTGACGCAGCCGCCGCTGCAACAGATCGCAAACATCGTGGTAGTGCGCGCGCTACAGGGTCCAGCGCGGAAGAATAATAGCCGCACAGCCTATTTCTTCCACCTCGTTCCTGTGTCAAAACCGCCAATGCACATCCTTCACTCTCGCTCACAAATAGTCTAAAGATCTTTTTATAGTTAGGAGTGCCTAAAACTGGCGCAGCACACAATGCAGCTTTCAATTGCTCAAACGCTTTCTGACATTCCTCATCCCTCTGTAAAGGCATCACTGCATCCTTTTTAGTTAATTGTATCATCGGCTTGACAATCAACGCAAAATTACTGATCCACTGCCGACAATAAGAGGCCATGCCTATTACAGCTCTCACTCCTTTTTGAGTTTTTGGAATAGGCATACTAGAAATACTTTCTATGCGTTCTGGTGTTAATTTTCTCCCTTCTTTCGAAAGTAGGTAACCCAAATAAGACACCTCCTTTTGATTATACTGGAATTTCTTCAAACTCGTCTTGTGACCATGGGTCGCTAGGTGTGTCAATGGTAATATAGTACTTTCTTTGCAGATCTCTTTTTGTCAGCAGCTAGTAATAAGTCATCTATGTACTGCAAGAGTACGCAACCTTCGGGTAATTCTAACATGTCTAGCTGCTCTTTTAGCGCTCTGCTGTAAATACTCGGGCTTTCTGTGTATCCTTGTGGAATGCGTGTGAATGTGAATGACGACCTCCTAGAGTGAACGCGAACAGATATCTACTGCTTTTATCCACTGGAATGCTAAAGAACGCGTTCTTCAAATCAACTACACTAAAGTATTCTGCACTGGCAGGTATCATTGTCAGTATTGTTGTGACATCTGGGACCAAAGGGAATTGTGGGTCTACCACTTTGTTCAATGCGCGCAGATCAATTATGAAACGATATGGTACTTCATTGCCTCCTTTCTTGCAAACTGGAAGAATCGGGTTATTGCACGTGCTACCTGCAATTTCTTCAACCACCCCCAATCTCACCAGGTCAGTAACAATACTCTTTAATCCCTTCTCACCTTCAACAGAAATTTTATACTGGGGAATTCGTGGTAATGTAACACCTTCTTTCAAAATTAATTTTGCTGGCTCTATTTTCAAGCATCCTACATAGTTATCATGCATTGCCCACAGACAGGTTGGTACTCAACTTAGCTCTTCTGGTAACGCTTTTGACATAAATTCCGTCACCGGTGCATCGTGAGGCCAAATCGTGAGGGACACCCCATCTGCCGTACAATGTATAACTGCCCCCAATTTTCTCAACAAATTTAATCCTAACAAGTTCTCCCCACAATTTTCTGTCAGAAGAAATGGACACTGTTCCGTAAATGGTCCTATTGTAATTGGGACAGCTTCGGACATGGGATTAATTACTGGTGTACCTGCGAACCCTACAGAAACATTCTTTTGCCCCGACAGTGGGATCTCCGGAACCAAGTGGTGGTCTATCGAACACTTCTGTGCCCCTGTATCTACAAGGAAACAGTGCTCCTTATTCCCGACTCTCATTTCTACGTAGGGTCCTCTCTGATTCACGGGAATAGACCCTGGTTCCGACTTCTGCCGTGGGCTGTCCTATTGCGAAAATAACACATCGTCCGATGTGTAGTCACCGCTGCTGCTATAATACGTGTTTGGCTGTGTATCAAAAATATTCCCATTTCCCCCTCGGTGTCCTCCACTATGATCATTTCTCTGTTGGCCCTGCCCACCCTGATTTCGGTTCGGAACACTTTGGTTCAATGCCTGGTTCTGTTGCGCTTGGTTTTGACCATAGGATTGGTTTTGATTACCTCCATTGGTATATCCCTGTTGCTGCTGCATGCTATTTCTGCTTGGGCCATTTGACCCCTGATGTCCTCTATGAGGCCTTCTCTGACCAAACCCACCTCTATTCTGTAGGTGCGGGCATTGCGCTCGCCAGTGTCCTTCCTCTTTACAGTACGCACATTGATTTAATCCCAATGACACCCCATGCATATTATTCAAATTTCCCCTCCCTTGTGCATTTCCTCTACCTCTATTGTATCCAATTACCTGCTGCAGTAACACCCTCGTTTTTAAATTTATTCTATCCTTCATCTCTCTTTCGCCACATTTACCCTGTTCTCGTAATATTTGGCTATGTGTAATATCTCACTCACCGGTTTTGCTGCCCAGGCACCTTCCGACGCCATTAACATATCTTGAATTGGTAATATTAGTCCCCTGACATATTTATCAACAAATAGCCTTTTCCCCGACTCTGTGCTCACATCCTGCCCACTGAAGTCTGTGAATACTCCTTCAAATCTATTGAAATAATCCGTTACTGGCTCATCCTTGCCCTGTACACAAGTAGTTAATTTGTCCCACTGAATCCTTTTTTCTGGAATTATTTCCCTCAATCTCCGCATTATCCGTTCTGGTAGATCTGCCATGCGGGTTCCCGGATTTTCCCCTACTTTTTTATTTTTGTCCTCCAATTGTAACTCCGCCCATGTGGCGCCAAAAGCCCCCACGTCATCCACCGTCCTTATCTGTTTCCATATATCTGCTGGCAAAATGACTGGGAAAATCAAATCTATATCGCTCATAGTAAGCACTGCTGATCTCAGGGTTGACTCTACTTCCTTGTAGAAACCTGCTGGATTCTTTCTTATATCGGGAATCGTCTGTTTTATAGTATTCACCTCTTGCCTGGAAAAGGGGACATGCACATACTGGGCGGTGAAATGGGCTGGTGGTACCTGCGCCCCTACTGGTCCCGTCGCAGGGACCTCTACTTTTGGTATAAACGTGGGCGGAACCTCTCTCATTGGAAATGCCCCATTCACAATCCCTCCCCCTTCTCTTAGGTTCAATAGTATTCCTTAGTCCAGTGATAGGCCCGTTTCTCCTGTACTTCACTCGAATGCTCTTATATACTGCTAGTATCTCAGGTGGGCTAGCCTTATTGTTTTTTATATCATTCTCTATCAAATCTTCAGCCATCGATTGCAGTGCCTTTCTTTTCATTGGCATGGAATATTCGTCAAGTATGTCATGTATGACCATTGTTGGGATACTAGGATTCGACACCCAATTTATTGCTTCCCGTATACATACTTTCAGCTTGTCACCCCTCTGTACAGGTGACATTGAATGTCTCCGCTGTATGTATGATTCTACCGTCCCTCTCCCATCTCTTCTAATATCCCAACCCCTGTATCCAGGTGCAGCAAACATTTCGGCATATTCATTATCCAACTCATTTTTAAGATCAAAAAGTCCATTCACATGTTCCTTTACTACTTCATCTTTTATTCTACAACATGCTAATTGGTTCATATCTAACAATTGTTGTGGCGGTAATTTCTCAAGTAACTTTTTCCATTCTCACACCAAAAATGTCCCCATGCATTCCAACACTACCTGTCTCTCGTTGCTTCTTCGGTACCCATACAATGAGGCCAATGCTGCCGTCCCATCATTCCCTTCTATGTACATTTCTGCCTCTTGCTGTAATTCAATCTTTCTTTCTTTGCTGATCGCGCTGCGAGTTACCTGTCCAAATCCTGTTCCTTCAGCCCCGCCTCTCGCCTCCCCGGTCTCAATTTCGACTTCGGAAGGGGCGGATGGTGCTGAATCTGTCTCAGGAGCGGGAGGTGCGGATGGGACAAGTGACACAGGTGGCATCTGTGAAGGGCCTTCCTGGGTTCTGGGAAATTGTGCGTCGGCGGTCTGCGCTTGTGGGAGGGCTCGAGCTGTGGTTGGGGCGTGGGTTAATGCTTGCGTGAAGGGAAGTGCTTGGGCTTTGGGAGGGGATATGAGAGCTACTGGTTGGGCCTGCGCAGTTACTACTGGCGTGTTTGGTTTTGATTCTGGTTTTGGGCCTCAACCCGTATTAGTTAGCAAATGTTCCATTAATTCGTCTGCTATGTATAGTCCCACTGCGGGTATATTCCTTCTATGTTCATTTGCTCACGTCTCCCTTCCCGTCTTCGACTCGCCGTCCACTCCTCTTCCTCCTTTTCTTCTGCTACCTCAAGCTTCGATTTGTGACTACGCGCATGCTTCTCTCTACTCCTAAGTCAGAGCATTGCTTCCCTCCTCCAATCTTTGATAGTCTCAAAAGCTGCGGGTTGCGCTTTTTTCCTTATCAACACCCTTTCTAGGTTATCTTTCCTCGCAATCTCAAAGCTACCATTAATCGGCCACTGATGGTCCTGTTGCTTTCTAGTTTGCCTATGCCAAATTTCACAAAATATTATCGCACCCACACCATATTTTGCATACATGTCATAAACCGGCGTTCCCCCCCAGGCGGTGCACTTTGGCCATATTCCAAGGACTGTCTATCGCAGCGGAAAAGCCCCTCTAAAGTGGACAGTACTCCAGGCATGTGTTTAACCTTCCCCTTTGGTTAACTAACCTTTACCTGGACGTTTGAATTTGCAAAATCAACACTCTACCAAAAATCAGGTTTTCGTTTGAATCGGGGAATGACTCACCTGATAAAACAAGTCGCCTGTCCTGACGCAACCTCTCCCAACGTCGTGTCTGCGCTTCTCTGGCCTCTGCCTCGTTTCGGGACCCTCGCCTCCTTTGCCCTCTGGGCCGGTACGTCGATCAGGGATCAGATGTGTGCAGATCTGCGAAGGAATTTCTCCTCACTTCTACAGGGCGCCCCGTACACCTCTTGAGCCCAGCTCGATCGTCCCGTCCTCGCCGTTCTTCCGCCTTTACTCCGTTACAACGTATACCATGGGGCAAGTGGGGAGGGTCCCTATTCGGGCGCCATCTTGAAAGGGGCCCCTAGGGGTCCCTCGCGATATGGAAACAAGGCAATAACCATACACGAAAGGATGCGCCAGACACGAGGTTCAAATTCCCAATGCTAGGGTTTATTGCAAGCGAAAAATAGTCCCAATTGGCCAACTGTGGTCTTACGCCCCGCGAGTTTTCTAGACCTCGAGGGACGCAAGAGAGAGAATTACGTACATCAGTTATATATATACAAAATGCATATCATACAATCAGCTATGTCATGTTTAACACCCCCCCCCCTTTATTAGGTTTCTTTGAACTCGGGATGACGATGGACATTTCCGACGGGTATGACAATTATGACAGTTTCGATGTCTATTCTAGTAATAATGTGCAATTAGAAAGTGCGGAGGTATCTTCTAGTTGTTGAACAGAACACTGTGTTTCTGTTCTTGGAAGCAAGCTGCACACGGGGGAAGAGTCACATTCCAAGCTTTGCTCTCTATGAGGTACTATTCGTGTCCTGTGAGCCGACACGCTCTAAAGGGTTTTGCGAAGGGGGGCCGTAAGAAGAGCATAATTCAAGTCTTCAGCTGCTTTATTCTAACATATTCTACCACAGTACGAGACTGGCTGGCAGCTGTGAAATGATTAAATGCCCTGTAGCTCTCCCTCAAGGCTACAGAGAGGGAGCGTGGGCATTCCTTTCTGGGCTACTCATGAGGAGTTTCAACGAACTCCTCAGTCCCGCGACCTTGCCCTTTCGTATTCAGACAACAATGTTAACAGTTGAGCAGAGTAAGCAGAATTCGCAAGAATTGCAAGCTGCAAAGCAGTTTTAGATAAAGCAATGAGCAATGGATAACAAGCAAAATGGTGATTCTTGCTACGTTTAAAATGGCCGCTTGTTGGTCAAGCATAGCCGTCTGTATTTCTAAAATTCGGTGCATAAGACGGTTGGCCTTCGGCCATCAAGTTACGTCTGTCATTCAAATGAAGGGTATTCACTTTTCCAGATTGACATCTTATATCACTCCCCCAGTACCTCAGGGGGAGAGGGAAAGTGGGAAAGTAGCGTATACTCTGGGTTCCCAGGTCCATTCACATAGACTCTGCCATGGTCCTCTCATGGGCCGTTTATTGTATTTGCTGCAATACTGTTATGTGTTTCTGCCAGGTCGGTGTCGCGGTTACTGTCGATGTGGCGTTGCAGTCCCCACGGGTTTTGGTCAGGTCGGGTAGCCCAGCTTGGCGGAGCCCCTCTTATTAGCAAGAATTAGCTGCTTAATGAAGCGCCGGGTCTTTAAGGCGTTTAGGAAATTTTATCCCTCACTGCATGTCCCGTTTGGGAGCTGGGGTTCGTACCTCCATGTGGCGCGGGACATCGAGGAAACGCCTATCGCTCCTGTACTGCTGGATAGAGTCTCGACCGTGTAACGGCTATGGCAATTGATCCGTTGTGGGGTTCGCGTAGCTTGTTGGAGCCCGGGGTATCCTCGTAAGGATCAGCTGCTCACTAAAGCGCCGGGTCTTAGAGCCGTTCAGGCGATGTTAGCCCCTGCTATGTCTCGCTCGGGAGCCGGGGTCCATGCTTCTGTGTACCGGGACAGTGAGAAATCACCTCCCGCGCCCGAGTTGACGTGCAAACTTCGGCCGTGTTATGCTGTTACGGCTGTGGCAGGCGATCTGTTGTGAGGTTTGGGTGCTGTATTGGGGCCGGAGGCGCTGGCAATGCTTCGTTGTCAGGGTCTTCTCCGGGCCAGTTAACTGGGAGTGGGTGCGCCTCCTCCTCCTTCGTGTCGCGAGGTCTGCCCGCCATCTTGGAGCACTCTGCAGACGGGCGATGTAGTCGCCAGAGCGGTCGGGGGCAGCGAGAGAACGTTTGAAGATCAAACTCCTACCAGCAGTGCTCAAACCATTCCGGTCACAGTGGGTGGTTTCATCTGCCAGATTAATGAGTGGAAACTGCATCTTTTTCGGTTGCGATCGCGGGCTTCACAGGAGGCCATTACAGGAGCAGCTTCATTGGTGGCTCTCCGGGTCACGCTCCCAGGGTGGATACTTTTATTTACTTAGGCTTTCACTTATTTGAGTCAAAAAGTAATATTCAACTTCAAAAGAAAGCTAACATTATTGTGGAATCGTACCAGTACTGCGACCACATAAGGTTGCCTGGTACAAAAATGGCACCTTTGCGCATTAAAAAAATGATGACCCCCATTACTGGGACTAAAGGAAGCAGGGTTTGCGGGGGTGTCCCCCCGCTCCTCTTAGTCGTAGCAATGGGGGTCAGGGGTTATGGGATGGTCTCCAGCTTCTGTTAAATGAAGAGCGGGGGACACAAAAGTGTACAGAAAAAAAGGCCCTGCGGCGGCAGCGCTGACCCACGTAAGTAGGTGGGAACTGATGCTGCAGGGATCGAGGGAAGTCAGCGGCACACTACCGTGTGTGCCACCGTTAAGTTAAGTGGCCAGGGGGTGGCGGAGTGGAGTAGGGGGATGCATGCCACAGTGGTATATCTAATCACTGTGCTGCACCGCAATGGTCGTCGACATTTTTCGACGACGGAATTATGGGCAGCGCAGTGATCACATAGATTCGTTATTGCTATGGCAGAGCTCCAACTTTACATATTAACAAGAAATATGGGTATTTCTCCGTAATCCCTGCAATTGAATATTATAACAAAAAAGTAGTACCTGCCATTACTAATGGTGCTGAAATGCTTTTATTTGACTTGGTGGGAGGAGGGGCGGGGGACTGGTTAAAACTAGAGGGGCTCTTCTGGAGAAGAGTCTTGAAACTCCCACAGGGGGTTGCATCCCATGTTATAAGATATGAATTGAGGTTAATCTTAACCACTGCAATGGTAATTTGGAAGAACCTAAAGTTTTTAGTTAATATTCTTTTGGCAGAGGAGGAGTCTATCTGGTGGCTTTTGAGATAAGTCAAGAGTAATGGCCGTAATGGTCCAAAGAATATGTGGGTCTCAAAATGCAACGCTTCTATTGAACATTTTGACTTAAGTTTGGATATGTTGTTAACATCACCTGACAAAGCCAAACAGAAATTATGGGAAATGGATTGGATATATACAATCCAGGAGGTACGGGGCTACCGATTATATTCGGGGATCTTAATTGATCTTGCTATGGTGTCCGCTCCTATTATTTGCAAAAATGTCCCAATCAATATTGGCGCACAACATGTTTGTGAATGCGCCAAAATCTCTTCTCAAAGATGGGAGGGTTGTCAGCCTGACAAAAACCTTTTTCCTTATTTCATTGGTCTCAACAAAAACGTATTTGGCAGGATATTTCTGTACCCGTCTACACAACCACGTATTTGACAATATTAAATATTTCTGTAGCAATTCACACAGCTCTTGTTTCAATGATATTAATCTGCCAGGATGATTCTACATTCATCCCCAAAAATACTTCAGTGGTTCTTCAACTTCGAGGCTTTTAACCATTCCACAGTACTTGAACGGCTTCCACCTGATCCACTCAACTACCAGGCTTAATGAGACAAAGTTATTTGCTCTGCTGTACTCTCCTGCCAGAACAAATCCAATGAATACAACATTCTCTGACTTAGTGTACCTCTCTGCCAGGCCAGAGTAATCTACTACTGCAAGCACTTCTGTTGTAAAGGTTGAACCTAAACAGGTTAGCAATGTCTTTTGCTCTACAGCATCCAATATAAAAAACAAGTGAAACAAGAATCACACTGGTACTGTTTGTTGTACCTGTGTGATTGCCACACTCTCTGCAGGTTATGCTCCACTCCCTCTGAACATCTTCCTTCAGACGTGCAGCCTTCCTGCCACTCTTGTTTCTTCCCTTTTCCACTAACCAACTGCTGATAAGGTTTCTGTTTCAATATCACACTTGTTTAAGCCCTTCTCTCTTAGGACCTCCTTTTCATATGGGCAATAGCTTTTCTCAACTTTGAAATTACCAGCTGCTTTATTTTGGCTTCAGCAATTCTGGTTCTTACTCATTTGCCTGAGTATGTTTCTCTTTTCACTTTGGCAATGATGGTTTATATTTTTTAGCATATGTATTACTCCTTTTATTTGTTGGCTATTATTATGCCCCACAATGTCACAATCACACTCTTCTGATATAGTAATTGCTTTCTTATTTAGTCATCTGCGCTCTTTTAAATCTGCTTGGTTCACAAAGGAAAAATTAACATGCTTTGTATTAGTTCAGTACTCAAAAAGTGTCTTCTTTACTTGGTTTACTCCATTTACAGGTTTGTATGGTTAAGGACCCTGGACTTTGCCAGCGGATGGTTACGGAGCTGTGCGGGGTCACTATCAACAGTGAAATCGCCCAGTCTGGCGTGCGCGTCTGTTCACCTCGCAGTCTCCAAATCCTCTGCTTCAGTTTCCCCACGTGGTTCAGGTATCTCTCCTCCACGGTCTTCCCAGACTCGCTCCTGTAATCAGCAGGGCTCTCCGGACTCCCACAGCACGTCGCTGCTTGCCTGCCACTGGTGCTTGTCAAATGAGGTGGATAATTATCTAAAGGTGCACGTTCCGCTGTGCGACCTCTGCAGCTGCGTGCCTCAGAGGGAGAGTGGCTACTCCCAACTATTCCTGCTGCACCAACTCTGCAATTAAGGTCTTGAGCATTAAGGACCCTCTCAGGACCGGCATCTATTTCACACCCCTTCGTGGTCCTGGCATCTCTGCTAACACATGACCTCTGCTGTCACTAGGAGGTAGGAAAACTACCCCTCCTTATACTATTGTTCCTTCTCAAGGCCTGCACCAGAGGGGGATTTTTATGCTTCTCAGTCCTTCTTAGGTGTGGTTTATTTTTCCTAATTGACTGCAACCTGCACTCCTGTACCTCTTCTTCGTCCCAGTACTTTGGGATTTCTGGGACATGTAGTCCACAATATAAAATTGAACTTTCTTAGTGAAATTATCATCTCCAGATTCACTATTCATCTTATGCATATTCCTCATTGTACTAGAAGGGTTCCATTAATTATTTGACTTTACAGAAGAGTATGGTTTCTCAGGATTTAAATTGGTAATCGTTAAAGACTATCAATCCTTATTCCCCTGGGACTCATAGGGGCTTTCATGTTTATAAATGTCAGTGATTTTAAGAGGGTATTTCTGGTCTCGGAAGATAACTACATGTGGTTATCTTCATTCATTTCCGACAGTTTGAGAAATGAAAACCTCTGACAGCAAGCCATTACAATTCTGGTATTAAGGATATTCCCTTCCTCGAGGAAGACAAATCCTACGTCTCATCCCATGGAAGTCCTCTTATTTCCCTGGGGCCCTTCTCCTCCCAGGTGATATCCCCCATGTCTCCCCCCGGCTAATACCGCCCCCAGGGTTAGGATCAGGAAGCGTCTGTAGGATTCATCACACAGCACACTCCAATTATCCTGCTGCAAGATGATCCCCATTGCACCAGACAGGTCTGGTACTTGGACCACCTTCACCTGTCGTGGTCCTGGCCATCAAGCTGCCTCCTCTTCCGGTCCTGCTATCCAGAGATAATGGGGCAATCCTGCACCACAACCGAGTGTCCCTGAACCTGTCTGTCGGCCTGGCTCCTGCAGCCTTAGAATTTGTGTATTTCTCGATGCCGTTGGAATGCAGGGCGATTCTAGCCAAGTCCAGGACTCCTTCTACACTTGCATGCTACAAACATCAAGTGAAAGTGCTTTACGGTGTGGTGCCAGTCACAGAAGATCTCTCCACAGCGCTTCAACTTCTGCCTTACCTGCTCTCGCTGGCTAGGGCTTGCCTTGCCCATGTGTCCATCAAAGTGCACTTAGCTGGAATATCCCGGTATACCCGGCCTTCTGGCAAGCTCTCCCTGTGGTCTCAGAGGCTCGTGAAGGAGTTTCTCAAGGAAGGGCCTCTTCAGATCATTCCCTCCGCTGAAGACTCCTGCCCCGGCGAGTTTTGTGGTCCTGTACAAACTGATAAGTGCTGCGTTTGAGCCTATGCATCGGACACCTTTGAAGTTGCTCTCATGGAAGACTGCCTTCCTAGTGGCAATCACCTCGGCCAGGTGTGTCCGAGAAATCGAGGCTCTATCCTGTAAGCCTCCATATTTGTCTTTCTACCAATCCAAGGTGGTTTTATGAACTCATCAGTCCTTTATGCCAAAGGTCCTGTCCCACTTTCATTTAAACAAACCTCTTGTCTTAACAGTTTTCTTTGCAAATCCTTCTACACCTGCTGAAAGGTCCTTGCATTCGCTGGACGTGTCGCGTTTCTTGAAATTCAATGAGGCACACAGTAAGGATTTTCAAAATACTTCTCAACCTTTCATCAACTTTGAACCTGTGGGGCATGGGAAGACGCTATCGAAGGCTCCCATCTCCAGCTCACTCTCTGGCTGTATCATGCTTTGCCATCAATTGGCCAACAGACCATTACCAGGCAAGAAGAGAGTCCATTGCACCAGAGCCATTGCTTTGACTAATGCATTCCTTACTGGTGTTCCCCTGTTGGACATCTGCAGGGCTGCTACGTGTAGGTCTACTCAAACATTCATGAGATTCTGTGTCGACGGTGATTCCAGGGAACAGTCTTTTGTCGGACAAGCGTTGCTTCACAACATGTTTTCTTGAGGGGTGTGTGTTGAAGGGGTATGTCTTATTGCTTCTGTTGTGCCTCGCTGTCATGCCTGCGCCATGGGCGCATCCATTTACGCTCAATTTGGACTATATTTTTATCATTTATTTACAACAGACTCTTGGATCCATCTATATTTACTTTGGGAACTTTATTTCCCATTTGCGAGACTTTGGTGCTTTATTATTATTTCCAACAAACTACGCATACCATAATGCATCTGGCTACAAGCATCGATTCCTGGCTGTTCCTATTGGTTATCAAAGGAACTACACCCCCCAGAAGCCCTAGGGACTTGCCCTGCTTCCACCAGCCCAGGAACAGAAAGGGAGGTGGCCGATTGCCTGCAGGTGTGCTTCGCCAGGTGCAACCAATTAGCCTGCCCCTGTGCTGGGCTAGGCAGTATAAAGGCTGCTGCCTGCAGTGGCTCAGCCTCTTGCATCTGAGAGTCCTTCCTCCACCTTTTGCATCTTCCTACGGTTCTTGTTTGCTGCTTACCTTCACTCCTGCTTGGACCCTGCCTTGTTGCTTGCTCCACCCTGCTGCCTCCAGTCAGAGCCTTCCAGGCTCCCTGCCTCACAGCCCTGTTCCTCTGGGCTCTCCACACTGCAGCTGATCACGCTCTGCTGCCTTCCAGCCTCCGCCCTTGCCCTGCCGGGCTCTCCACATTGCAGCCGATCACGCTCTGCTGCCTTCCAGCCTCCGCCCTTGCCCTGCCGGGCTCTCCACATTGGAGCCGATCACGCTCTGCTGCCTTCCAGCCTCCGCCCTTGCCCTGCCGGGCTCTCCACATTGCAGCCGATCACGCTCTGCTGCCTTCCAGTCTCCGCCCTTGCCCTGCTGGGCTCTCCACATTGCAGCCGATCACGCTCTGCTGCCCTCCAGCCTCCGCCCTTGCCCTGCCGGGCTCTCCACATTGCAGCCGATCACGCTTGGCTGCCTTCCAGCCTCAGCCCTTGGGCTGGAAAGCAGCCTGCCTCACTCCGGCTGCCTTCAGCCCTTGTCTTCTGGGCTCCCTGCTCTGCAGCCTGCCTCACTCCGGCTGCCTTAGCCCTTGTCCTCTGGGGCTCCCTGCTCTGCAGCCTACCTCACTCTGGCTACCTACAGCCCTTGTCCTCTGGGCCTTCCTACTTTGCAGCTTATCACGCTCCGCTGCCTACTACCTACCTTTTCCGCTGGGTTCTCGGCCTAGCAGCCCTCTACAGTCCTCTGCTACCTTCTACGTTCAGCGGCCCTGTCCCTCAGGGTTCACTCCTTACTGCCCGGCCCTTACGGGATCCTTGCCGTGCAGTCTGCTTTACTCTGCTGCCCTAAGCCCTTTTCCTCTGGGCGTTCTACCTTACAGTCCTACTCCTGTGGGCTTACTTATTGCTTTCCTGCTCCTCTGAGCTCTCAACCTTGTTCCTTACTGTCCTCTGCTATCCTATCCTGTTACACGACTTTCCTTTCATTTCCTTCTGCTAGTTTGCTATCACCTCCTTTCCTGGATTTGTCTGTAGTATCTTCTCTTGTACTGTTTGTAGACCCTTTTGTACAGAGCTTGTCTGTTGGTTCCCATCAGTCAACCTCTGCCCCTTCCCTTGTCCTGTTTCTACATTACAGACACCCAGAGCTGCTGTTCCAAGTCATGAGCAAACAGCGTGGGCCTCTGTTATAGCAAACTGTGCAGAAGGCTAGAGTATTTCCAAGGTTCGTGGAATACTCTTTTCCTATATCTGCATACACCCCAAGAGGGTATTCATTCTGTATCTTTTCCCTTGCTACTCTTGCTTACTCTTCGTTCTCTTTCCTTTCCGCAGTGTGTGTTCTTATCTGTCCACTTTGTTTGGCACAACCACCCAAACCCTTTCTGGGTGTCCTGTGCCACTCTTAATAGAGTGCCACTCCTGACACTCGCCACCTCCTGTGGCTGTGTGTATGTACAAACCCCCGCCCCTCTTCCTCTCTAGGGGTCTTCTTGGTTCATATTGCCACTTTACACGTGTGACCAAATCTGAAGATTGCCACCAGGGGTGGAGCAAAGGAGGAAGAGTGTCATTGGTTGGGGCAGCATGACTCAAAAGTGACAGCAGTAGGCCATACAAGTGACAATGCAGTTTTTAGCTTAAAGCTAAACTGCTTTATTTTACCAAGGATTCCCAGCCTGACGACAGGGAGTATTCATGCGCATGTGAATCCATGTAACACCCATGCTGGAGAACAAGAGTTACAGGTAATTAACTTGTTCCTTGCATATATTTATGACAATCTCTACCTGCTGATCTCTATTGCCATTCTTCCAGCAAAATAAAACCCTTCCCGACTCAGCCTTACATGAAAGCCATCTCCTGCACAGATGTTTCTCCTGCTACCTCCATCTCATATAAACACGGTTACAATGTGTAAGCAGGTTACATGTTGCCCATCAGAATGCCTTGTCTAATTACTATGTCAAATGTGTAAGTAAGAGTTTGAAAGCAGAGATGCAATGCTTCCATCTTTAACAAAAAGGAATGCCAAAAATGGTGCTATTAATAAGCCATATGGCAATTGTGTATGTATGTTTCCTGTAATGTAGCCCGTCTTTCTTTTGGTGACATTAAATGTGGCATCAGACTGAAGTTCTGTGTGATAATGTGTTAACTTTGGTCTCTTGTTAGGTTTTAGGAAGAGGAATATCTGGTAGCATTGGAGTGGTGACCTCTATTAATGAACAGGAGGGTATTGCAACAGTCAGATTTCCACCGTCGGACTTCAGAAAGACATCTAAAGCATCTGATACTTTGACAATTCCATTATTTAGGCTAGGTGTTCCTAGATCTGAGGTAAGAGTGATTTTCAAGTCACGTTTGTTAATTAAAGGGATTTGCTGGTGCTTTTCGGTTGTTTTATTTTGTGAGTGGTTAAGCACAATCTCTGAAGACTCCAGCTTACAGGTTCTGAGCTTTGCACAAAGTATCGTAAAATCCTATAAAAACAAGCCCAATACTGACCCAATTCTCAAAATGAGATGTTACTGAACGAGTAGTATTTTACAAAAGAATAACGAGCTAAAAAATGGATTTGGGACTAGGTTGTGTACCAGAACACACATTTTGTAATGATAACTTCAAAATATCTGAGAGCGAGTCGCAGCAAAACAACCACAAAGAACTGTACTGCTTGCCGTTTATTGCAGGCAATCAGAAGCAGTCTTAGAAATGTTTTAGAGGAGAGAAGAAAATCGGAGCGGTTTGGTGTGTTGCAGAAAATGAAAGGAATGGTTTTTCAAGGTCTCGGTCACTGGTGCCAAGAGCCAACTGACCACACCCACCTGCTACATATGAGCCAAAAAAAAACTGCAGAATGTGTTACTGAACTAGACCATTTGCACTTAGTTAATAACTGAATTAGTGTATGCTACCCCTTCACTAACATATTGGGTGAGGGGATTTGTCCTACGTAGCAGGGGAAGAATCCTGACTATCATTTTAGAGGGAATCTGTGCACGTAGGCATAAGGATTGGGCGGGACCTTGCAGTAATGGAAAGAGCTTATGAATACGTGTTACAAACACTGCACTGGTCGGATGATACCTGAACAGGATCATCTAGTGACAGTAGTATGTATGACTGAAACGAATAGGGGCCCCTGCACTAGCAAGAGGATACTCAAGATAGATGTCAAGTGACAGGATATGAAAGGAACCCTTCACTACCAGTAGGAAGAAACTCTGAATTAATGACTGGCAGCCCAACAGAACGTATATGTACCAGCTACTTTTACTCCCTTGAAACAGCAACAAAGGCAAATCCACCCAAAAACAAAAAGAAAATAGATTTAGTAATGCTCCCAACAAATAACAGGAAATATTGGACACACACGAGCCGGACAGCAGCTTCCTGATTCACAGCTCCACAGATAATTTTGGATCACTGATATCTGCAGGGCAGTCCCAAAAGGAAGGAGTTCCAATTTTATTTTGGCCAATCTAAAGATGAATACAGAGGTGAAAAATAGGCATTGTTTAGTATACATGATTTTAGTATACATGCATAACAAAGTGCAAAGAAGATTTCAGTTAAAATATGTTGATAGTTCCCTAAAAAAACAATTTGGGAATGTAAATTACTTTTTTATTTATCGTGAGTAAACTATTCCCACATCAAATTGTTATCCGAAGCTCTGATGTCTGGATATTAACATCTTTACGATTGCTAAAAGGGTGAAGCTGGCTCTTCAAAGGAGGTCATACAATAACCTGCAGTAATGGTATGGCAGGCGGTAATGATTCTGCACTGAATTGAAAAAGAAAGAATTAAGAAAGGCAAATGTGTAGTGTCCATTGATGATGAAAGGTGACATAAGCAAAGATAAAGTGTACACAATTATGTCATTGTAGCAAATAACAAATGTTCCAAAAACACGTTTGTAACTTCTTCAATTTGGGGAAGGAAAACATAAACATGTTGGTTGTTACAGCCATACATATCTAAACACCTGTGCAACATGTTCACTTTTACATTGTCATTAAGGATTTGTATATCATCTTATTCAGTTCATTGTTTTCCCCAAATTGTAGAAAAGACACTCATTGGAGCTGTAGACTATCCATTCATCCACACTCAAAGGGGAACCTACCTTGTTGTGTTAAAATGTATATGTTGCTTCTTACCTTTAATGGTGGTAGGATAGATCTGACTCAGAATACTCTCTATTGAAGCAGAGTCCATATGATACTCTATGTGATGCAGTCCTTTGAAATGTTCACATACATTTCAATGAAAAACAATACATGGTAAAGGTATTCCAGATAAATTAGTCTTAAAGTATGTGCTTGTCACTTGGTACTGCCAATCCCCACCACAAATTTGTAGGCATATTTGTGAACCTGCCCATGCTAAATATAGAAAAAGAAATTCCTTTTAACGACCCTCTCTAGAAAGGATTTCTATTCCTAGTAGCTGTTCCCAGATCTGTGCTAGAAATAGTCAACAATAGGACCCACTGCCTTGTAGCAACTCCGTGCAGCATTACATTTTCTTTTTTTTAAATCAATGGAAAAACATGTATTTTTTTATGTTAAGTTTAGACTATGCAAGAGATGGCAGCCAGCTCTAATCCGAAGGACCATCTTGGACAAGTCTTTTTTAAATGTATCAAGCCAGCTTTTGTAATCTGTTTAAAACTGAAAAAGCCCAAAACTCTGGTAATTTGAGTTTGAAACAAGTAGGGTAGCCCAAGACCAGTGGGAGGCGTGCATTTCCAGGTATATAATTGTAAGGGACCAGGATTAGGTAAATACAAGTTTTTAACTGTGTACTGCACTTCCCTCGCTGATGTATTGTCCTCCTCCTGATGTCAGATTGTGTATGTGTTCAAGGCAAGTGTTCAAGGGGGAGGGCAGTATAGTAAAGGAAGGGGTTAAAAAAGAATTGAGATGGAACAAAATGTTAATGGGGATATTCAGCAGGAATTCAGAAAAACAAAATGTATGCATGCTTTACTAAAGTGTATGCTCCGTTGATTAATGTTCGGTAGCACTTTGTATTTGTGTCTTTGGTGTTGCCAATAATTGTAGAAATTTGATATTGCTCATTTACACTATAAAGTGAAAATTAACTCGAGGTAATATGTAATCTTCATATTATATAAACTAACACGTTGATTTTAATTGTTTACTGTACCCTCTACCACCATCAATAGGCACTGCCTCTTCATAAACTGTCCATTACGGAGAAGGTAGTTCAGGCAGTCCAGTCCATGTTGCTTCCTCAGGAAGGAAGTCTGTCTATTCATACATCACTTCCTGCAACAGGCGATGGTTCAACCCCAGTAATGGCCGTGGTTCGCCTTCTTGCAGAAATCAGAACAAGGTAAGACAAAAATTTACATTTTCCACATAACTTTTTTTATGTGATAATGTGACTAAGAAGAGAGCTTGTGATACATTCTTTGATGTGATTGAGCAACCTGCGGACTATCCACAGTAGCCTCTGGCCCTCGGCTCTCTAATAGGGCCTCTCTACAGGAGCCATCATTCCTTGCATGACTTGTTTTTTGCATAAAGCAGGCAACGCCAAGTTCAGCCCTGTCTCTACATTCTGTTTTGTCTATTGGGTGGCTTACGAATATTCCCTTCCAGGTCCTTACAAGTAGACTTCTCCAACATTGGATCATTCATAGATTCACATGCTGAGAGTATTCCCCGTCGTCAGGCTGGGAATCCCCGGTTACTTTAATGTAGTACTTTCCCTATGAAAACACTTTTGACAACTTAGTCTCCCATCAACGTTGTCGTGGGTGCGTTTGGTACCCCGAGCTCCTTCTAAAAAGATACTGGTTGGCCACGAAGGCTTACAGTCCATAAGTAAAAAGTCAGAAAACCTGTTGACGACCGCGACAGTGACCAAAATGGCACCATCGTCGGCAAAGCATACGAACAAGGGCTCACACCCGTCAACGAAGTCGATCTCCCATTAATCGAGCAGATCCTCACTGATGAAATACAAGCATAAGGCCAAATCGTCCACAAAGTCTCCACCTTCGTAGATGAAGAAGGAACATCACTCGTCGAAGTCGCGAACTTCCAGAGGGGGGACATAGATCATCTTCCAAACAAGAGTTGTTGACGGTACATCCTTTGATGAAATCGGGATCTCACTTGTCCACTCGTCGACGAAAAAATGGAAATCTCCCGTGAGTGAAACAGTGCACAAATCTGACAACGAGTTATACCGAGACCCCAACTATGGAACATCCCGAACAACCTATCCTACAGCTGCAGGAGGAAAGTGTACTGTCCTGTACTAATGGGATACCAAAAACTCAAACGGAGGAACCAGCAGAGCCTAGGCAATTCCCTCTAGGTGTGTGACCCATAAAATACACTGAAATCATGCCTGACAAAATCCTACAACATGAGATAATGTCTGACTTTGAACTTCCTAGGGAGTAGTGCCCAGGAGTCACAGATATGGTCAGATTTCTGTTTGGGGCCCTAGATGTGGAACCTTCCTTGCTGAGCTCTTTTATATGTAGTGATGTCTTTTTGTCTAGTGCAAGGTCACAGGGTTTGTTTTTGAGGTGAAGCCCACACCTCCTCACTACTCTATACAACCAGCAGTGTTCCATCTGTGACCTTTTAACTAAGTTTGCAATTCTCCGTTCTCTCCCTCTTCCTCCCCAACTAATCAATTACATGTACAAACCCTTATTTAACTAAATATGATGAAACACGTGTCGGCTGACCACAATTGGGACCACGAGCCCACGTACAAATAACTTGACGAAAACATTATTTCTTTTTGCACTTGTCACCAAATAAACAGTGTGGAAAATCCAATCTTTGGAAAAACGAGTAAACCGCGCGGTATCCAGGATATTCCTTGATGTCACAGATTTGGATTCCGAAGAATGCACAGTGATCCAATCTCATACACAGGACAGATCTTCCTCTCTGCCCCAATCAAGAGGGGAAAGAACACCAGTAAGGCTGCAGAGTATACCCCTTGGATTTCCCTTTGCACCCTCGGGAACAGGAGGGATGACGCCAATGGACCCTCTTAAAACCCACAGTCTCTGCTATCCCTGCAAGTACTTTCATCTCTGCAAAGTCTATTGAGGCAACTCAACACTAGGCTTCCACCGCCTTAGCCTCAGGGGATCTCTCAATACAGGGGAGACCAGGTGGCGCCAAGTCAGCAAGCACAAACAGTACAAGGAAGAGATCAGGGGCACCCGTCCCGAGACGACGCCAAACGCTCAAGCGCACAGGTCTCCTCCTCCGCAAAGAGGTAGCCAGCTAATAAGCGAACAAGAGGAAGGGGAACTAGAGGATACAGACCTGGACATGGATCCAAGGGGCACAAGCTCTTCCACTACTTCCAACTCCCCTCACCAAGATGATACTTGGGGATAGCGATGACACAGACCAGTAAACACAAGGTAGTCCAGCACAGCCTTAGCCACCAGACAACAGTGGTGTTTTCCATGCCATGGCCTCAAAGGCGTGCCAAGAATTTGGGCTGACCCCAGCAGAGGAAAAGAAAGACGGTTTTCTTTTTGATCATATGGGTAAGCGCAGAAAAGCTGTATTTGCAATACTCATTCTAGATCGCGTGTGGCAAACCCTGAAACCCTGAAACACCCTTTCACTGAACCTACAGTAAAAGGAAGACTGGTCAAGAAATTCAAAGCATCGGACACAACCCCAAATGTCTAACCCCTGAACTCTCTCCGAAGTCTGTATTGTCAGCTACGGCAAGTTGCAAGGTGCGTTCGCAACACAAATGCGCTACACCCCTGGAAAACAAAAGCAGAAAGATCGATGCTTTCGGCAAAAGAATACTAACCATCGGGGCAACAACAGTTAAAGCGGCCAAAGCCCTGGTGATAGTGGCCAGCTATGACCGCAAAATGTGGCACTGGCTGGCTCCCATCCTAGAGCATTTGCCCGAACAGTAGCGAAAGGAGGCCATGACAATCGTACATGAGGGCGAGGAAGCCTAAAACCATAGTATAAATCTCGCAGTGGACCTCGCAGAGACTGTATTCAAGCAGATTGGTAATGGGGTCGTCCTGAGAAGGCAAGGGTGGCTGAGCTGCTCCGACTTTAGGCAGGAGGTGCAACATAAGGTCGTGGACATGCAATTCGAGGGAGAAATCGACGAGGCTCTTAAAGGAAATGAAGGCGGACTCCGATACTGCTCGAACTTTGACTGCCTTACAAGGCAGAAGGTCTTTTTGTCCCTTTCAGGAGCCTCAGGTCAAACCAGGTTGTCTTCCACAAGAGACTCAAAGGGCTACGCACGATCTGTCTACTATTCCTAGGGATATAGAAGAAACTGCCAGTCTTCCCAACGCAGCAGGGACTACTGCCAACCACAACACAAATGCGGCTCAGCCACCTCACAGAGAGGTAGGCAGAACAAATCCCATCAATGACTGCTCCAAATGCTCACCAGTGGGAGGAAATGTGGCGCTTCATTTCGACAGGTGGCGATCAGTTACAAAGGACAGATGGATGCTAGATGCCATCCAACACAGCCACCTGTTGGAATTGAAGTGCAAACAGAAACCCTTGCCTCTCGTAATAGTCTCACATAAACACCATCCAATTCTTCAGCAAGAGGTGCGTCAAATGTTAGCAAAAAGGGCAATAGAAAGGGTCCCTCCTCTATCAAGGGGAAAAGCAGTATATTCCAGATACTTTGTAGCAAAAAAAGCCAGACAGAAAGTGGTGTCCGGTCTTGGACTTAAGAAAGTTAAACAAAAATATCAAGTAACAAATGTTCTAAATGGTCCCGCTGCGAGACATCATAAAGGCCATTAAGCCTCACAAGCATCTAGCAGTATTAGACTTAAGACACCTACATTCACATCCCAATACATCTGAGGCACCGACAATATCTCAGATTCAAAGTCGGGGAAAGTCATTACCAATTCTGAGTCCTTCCATTCGGCCTCAAATCAGCCCCAAGGCTTTCACCAACTGCCTAGCCCCAGTGGCCGCTTCCTCAGAAAACTGTCACCAAGTCTACCCATACTTAGATGACTGGTTGGTCAGGGGCCCAACACACCAGGAATCCGCGACTTAACTGACGCAGAGACTCTACTCCAACAATTGGGATTTGCGATCAACTACGCCAAATGCTGCACAGTGCCATCGAAAAGTTTGGTGTTCCTGGGTGCACATTTTTTCACAACACAAGGCCTAGTCAAACCCTCAGCCGACAGAGTGCACAGATTAATAACCCTGGCACGCTCATTCACCCCAAATAAACAAATCACATTGCGCGGGACATAGTTCTAAAAGGAACTATGTCGCCCTGCATTCCACTGATACCCAATTGCAAACTTCACATGTGACCAGTCCAGCGGTTCCTAGCTACCAGGTGGTCGCAGACCCAAGGTCCCTGGGGAAACAAGATAACCATCACTCCTGCGCTCTCAAGGTCACTGAAATGGGGGACGGTATGCAAAATCTCGCAAGGGATGTCATTGGTAGAACTGACCCCCCAAATCACGATCATGACCTCCTTGGCAGGTTGGGGAGCCCACCTGGGCCGACACTAGATCAAAGGTCTGTGGACTCCCGAAGAAGCGGCCCTACTCATAAATGTCCCGGAACTGCGAGCGGTCCATTGGGCCTGGCCCTAAAATCTTTTCTTACACTGCTCCAAAACTCAGTAGTGCAGATCCTCATGGACAATACCACCACAATGTTTTACCTGTGCACGCAGGGAGGAACAAGATCAAACGCCCTGCCTCAGGAAGCTCAAACCATTTGACATTGGGCCATTCGCATCATCACTCTGCAAGCATTCAACCTGCCGGCGATACACAACCAGCAGGCAGACGCCCTCAGCAGGGACACTACGCAGTCCCACAAATGGCGCCTTCACAGCAACCAAATAAACAAGATCTTCTCAGCGTGTGGCTAGCCTCCTCTGGACCTCTTTGTCACAATGTCCAACAAACGATGCAAAGAATCCGCAACCAGGTTGCTGCACCCGAGCTCGCAGGGAGACAGTCTATTCCCATGGACCGTCATCTTTGCCTATGCGTTCCTGCCACTTCCTCCGATCAGGAAGACAGTCCAGATGATCTGCAGATACCCTTGCAAAATAATCCTGCTGGCATCATACTGGCCCAGACAGACCTGGTTCTCAGACGACCTCCAGCTAACAGCGGACAGCCCAATCCATCTGGGTTCCCAAGCTGATATCGTGTCATACGACAACGGTGCACTCCTGCATCACGACCCACGCTCCCACAGCGTGGCTCCTGATCATGCCGAATTCGGCCACCTAGACATCCCGCAGGAATGCCACCACATACTAATGGCAGCTACGGATCCTTCTACTAACAACCTGTACAACCTAAAATAGAAAAGGTTCTGCACGTGGTGTTCACAGCAACCCAACCTGCAACCACTGACCATACAGCCACAACAGGTGCTTCCTTACCTGCTGAAACTGGCAAAGGAAGGTCTTGCTATCTCCTCCCTAATAGTACACATGGCAGCAATCTCCAGGTTCACCAGAAGAAGAGGGGGACCTCTCTAAAGCGACACTGAAGCATTTTATAAAATGGCTGTTTCGCGCTTTTCCACCAAAGAAAAGAATACCACCAGTATAGAGCCTAAATCTGGTCTTAGCTGGCCTCATTAAAACCCCTTTTGAACTGCTCTCTTCGGTGCACCTCAGGTTTGTGAGCTGGAAAGTGGATTTCCTTATTGCTATTACGTCCTCCAGGTAAGTCTCGGAACTACAGACCCTCCGTACCTCTGATTTGCAAGGGACAAGGTAATCCGCTCCACCAATCCCCACTTCATCCCAAAAATACCATCTGAATTCCACAAGAATGCAACTATCACGTTACCTGCATTCTTCCAGAACGCCAGCTCCCAGCGCAGAGAGCATTACACTCCCTGGACATTAAAAGGGAGTTAAAATACTACCTGGATCGGACAAAATCTTTTAGAGCGTCAAGGCAGCTCTTTATCACTTTCGGACCTTCGAACAAAGGGAAAGCTATCAGAAAGCAGGGTATTGCAAGGTGGATATCCTCCATTTCCTTCTGCCACGCAAAGGCCAATAGGCCACTGCAGACTACAGCCAGGGGCACATTCTACAAGGGCTACAGTGGCTTTGGCGGCTTTCTGGTTGGGAGTGCCCATCAAAGACATTTGTCAGGCAGCAACGTGGGCAGTGCCCCACAAATTCACTATGCACTACTGCCAGCAGCAACAGCATGCAGAAGACGTGCAAATGGGATGAGCAGTCCTCCAACGGCTGTTCCAGTAAGGTAAGCCCTGCAGCTTCCGAGGTTTTCTTTGTAGTTATGTATATATACTTGTGGCATGGGCATAGAACGCACAGGTTTTCAAGTCTTTGTTTGCCTGGTGTTTCTCCTCCAGGCAGGTCTACTGCTGTAAAATCTATCCACAGCATGTGAATCTATGAATGATCCAATGCTGGAGAAGGGAGTAGCTTCTTACTTGTAACTTAATTTCTTCAGTGTTGGTATCGTTCATAGATTCATATGCGTGCCCTCCGGCCTTCCCCTCCAGGCAAACGTCCCCTTCAGGGTGTTTTCCTCCATCTGGAGTGGTTAAAATCTGAGGGGAATCTGCTGGGGCAGAGCTGCATACTCGATGTCCTAGTGGTAGGGACCAAAAACACTCAAAACAACTTTGATGGGACACTCAAGGTGCCAAATGTTTTTCCATAGGAAAAGTACTAAATTAAAGTAACCATGGATTCCCAGCCCGACTGAGAATATTGACAGCATGTCAATCTATGAAAGAGACCAACGCTGGAGAAATGAAGTTACATGTAAGAAACTACTCCCTTCCGCAGAACTGCTGGCCACCACAGAGCCGACTGATCATCTAATCTACAGCTGCTTATTATGCAGCATTTCCTACATAGTAGGAAATAAGGGATTGGGCAAAATAATAAATGGATCTTATCCCTTCTTCACCAGAGATGCATAGGACAGAAAATACATCAACTAATCAATGGTACATTAATCCATTATCCCTATTTTGTGTCATGATTTTCTTTGATGATGGGACAGTACCTAAAACCCCCCTCCACACAGGACCTGGAGGATAAGTTCCTCTAGATAGCCTGAATACCTTGTAAATGTACTGGGCATAATTCCTTTTATGACAACTGACGTAGTTTCGACTTGCTCCATTAGATGACTGCCTTGTCCACCTTACATGTATTTCTCTTTATTCTTGAAAAAGTCACAACATTTTCTCTCTCAAAAATGTCTTTCAAATGGCTTTTTCTTGAATTCACAGAAAGTGTTTTCCTGAAGTCTCTAAGAGTTGCCTTTGCAGGGTCTTTAAAAAAGGGGTTTTGCCGTTTTCGAAAAGCTGGTTGTCTTTTATTTGTCTCATGTATAAAAGTGCTTTAAGGAGTTGTGAAACACCTAGCATTGTTCTCCCATCTAGTCTCAGAGAGTCCTCTATTCAGGTGGCCAGGGTAGGCCATCGCTCTTGGATCCCAAACCTGGGGGTGGATGAGCGAGGGAGGAGCACCTGGGTAGGGGAGTCCCGGGTTGTCTTAGTGGTAATACCCCAGACGAGATGCAGTATTCTGATGGGACAATAGAGGAGGAGGAGGAAGAGGAAGTTCTGGACGCCTTCATGGAATATATGGATTCCCACCACTCGTATCCAGGTGTCATGGCCTTTGATTCCCATCCTATCAGTTATGACCCAAGAGGGCGAAAGAAAGGAGTGAGTTGCCGCAGAGGTGGAAGGAAGAAGACCCAAATGAAACAAAGACAAAGTTCTTGTGTTGAGATCCATTCATCCTCTACCTGTCCAAGTTACAGAGAATACCATCAAGACCCCTGTTTTTATAATCAACCCGCAGACATAAGGAAGGGGGCCACCATTCCCTTAAGTAAAGACAAGATTGGAAGATTTTCCTATACTCAATGTCCTATCCCTAAAAAGGTAACGGGAAGTCAATCTAATCTTCAATCCCATTACACTTCACATCCGTCTCCCTCAGCCTTCTTGGGGTATCTTCAGTCACACCCCATCTACCCCTCCCCATTTCCAACAAATACTGCGACAAAGAAGATGAAACTAAGATCAGTGAAGATTACCCATTGAAACAGCATGGGTAAAGTAAGGGCAATCTACTATAGAAAGAACTCATGTTTGTTCCTCTAATAGTCAGGCAGGGTCAGGCATTCAATAATTACCACTCACACCTGACTCCATTTCACTGTTGGTTCAACTATAAAAGGTGTGTTTTTTCACAGAGCAGAGGGCGAGCTGGGGATTTTGCCAGAAGCAGAGAGGCCGAGGAGCAGAGAGAAGCAGGACCCGAAGCTTGGAGGAGAACGGCGTGCTGAGACGCAGACCTGGTGGTGAGAAGGGGCTGCAGCATGGCTACGGATCCGGGCCTCCAAGGAACCGGTGCAAGGCATCCTGCTGGTGGCGGTCGGAAAAGTGCTGGTTCCCTTGGGACTTGTGCCTGTCTCAAGGGTGTCTGAGGGCCAGGTGGTGAGAGCCTGACCTCAACCCCGTTTATCCAGAGGGCTCCTTGTCAACGCAATGCTGCCCGGTGAGTTTTATGTTCGTGTGAGAGAAACTCTGAAGCATGCTATTTACTGGAGCGGAGTGGGATAAAGCGGCACAGAGTGGAAAAGCGAGAGAAAGCTTGTAAAGCGGCACGGAGTAAAGAGGTGAAAGAAGTGAAGGAAACCGAGCAGAGAAGTGAAAGGAAATCTGGAAAAGACAAAGCGCAAGAATATAGATAGACATTAAGAAGGTGCACGAGAAAGCAAGTTAAGTGCAAGTGTGCACGAGAATGCAAGGAAAAGGTGCTAGCGGTGCAGACTGGAAGTAAGGGCACTAAGAAGGAGCAAGAAGGGGTGCAGGAAGCACCTGGAGGTGAACATTTTAAAAGGAAGAGCAAGGAATAAAGAGAGGGGCTACAGATCAGAGTGGTCACGCCTAGGAGGAGCAAAGAATTTGGCCGTTTCAAAAGTCTGATTAATTCACATTTCACTTGTGGGGTACAAAGAACTGTATATAAAAGGAAAGGCACATCCTGACAAGTTGAACTTTTTTTTTAAAACAAAAAGAGGGAACCCCGAGTAGCTTGAAGAGGAACTCTGTATAATTCTTTTGGCTATGTGTTGAACGTGGAAGAGTTAAAGCTTGGAGAAGGGAATCCCAAAGAACTTGAAACATTGAAAGTGTAAGACTACCGTGAGATCTGTGGAGGTGGTCTCATGAACAGCCCTTTTTGATTGAACTCCTTTTTGTGAAGCTGACCGACCCACACCTGGTGAGAAGACTACCTGAAACCAATCTGGGTTTCCTATTTTTCATTGAACCTCTCTTTTTCTTTTAAGAGACTTCCTAACACATTTTGTTAAAGAGTGAGGGCATGCATAGGTTTAGACACAGAGACATTTTTACCGTGGACTTTCAGACTTCGACGGCCATTAGAAACATCAGTTAAGGGAACCATCCCTTTAGTGCTAGGGCCAGTTAGGCATTACACCAACCGAGGAACCTTAGTAAATAAAGGTTTTTAAACCAACATCTTTGAGTCTGTGTCTCTTGATACCATGCCTGTCTCACAGAGTATTCTTACTCGAAAAGTAAGTATTCTTTACTGACTCACAGATATGAAAATGTAACTCTACACCTACTATACCTTTCCTAAAGTCTTTGTCTAATCTAAAACTTTAAATGTATTATGTCTACTTCTTTTTTTCTCTGCTACTCTCTTGTTGCCTATCACTTAATGGTTTATATGGTATGATATGATTGGTTATTTATAACGCGCTTAATACCCAGAGGTTTCTAAGCGCCGACCCGGTTATCAAACTTATGTTTCTCCGTGTCATCTGCTTCCAAGGTGAGCATGTTACTGCTGAGCTATCCTCCCGAGACAGCAGGAGTTGCCTATTTACACTGGTGTTACTCTGTGGTCTCACTTCTCCTGCCACCTTTCTCCTGAGAACACCCAGCCAAGACTGTACCATTTTCAGAACCAGTGGATAAACATACTTGGAATGTTATGGACTTGTGCTGCAGTTTTCTTCAGTCAGTGACCAGCAAGCACCTTCAGTAGCAGGTAGAGAGCAGTGTCTCCTAATTCCCTGGGACAATACACCCTTGCACTCATAGGTGTGCAGAATATCAGTCTCTGAATGGCTTCTTTGTTTCGCTCTGCTGGCTCAGCCCTCGGGAGCAGAATCCTGACCTTGCACCAGACACACTTAAAACTGTTACTGGCAGTGTTTTACAATGTTTGAAAAACAGCTTGGATAAACATTTTTTGGGACTCTCGTTAAAGTCTGTACTGAAAACCTGATCACTGAGGCCCCTTATAATTAAATGGACTCTCTCTAGTGTTATTGGAATGTGTCCCATAGCAGCGATACTTGATCAAAAGACATTTTTCCAATGATTGGCTCACAACAGTCCCCACATTACAAAACTACACAGTAAGTAAGGACCTGTCCTCTGGTCAAAACAAGTAATGAAAGGGAGTTGCAGAATGTGTGCCTCTTTTCTATACTGCCAGTAATTTCAGAGTTCTCCAGGATTCAAGGCTCTCCCCTGTGTCTTCAGTTAGTTCTGGTTTCTTGCTTTAAAATGACATTAAGAAAACTAGACCAAGTTTCAGTAGTCACCATCTCAAATTCACTGCCACAAGTCGCCCCATACCTCCACACCTTATGGGTCATCACCCTACCGTGACACCTTTGGTCTTCAGAGCTTAATGATCTCTAGGACCTGATAGTACCCCAGGGCAACTGCATCACAAAAGCCCTCCATCAGGTGTTAATATGTGGTTCTGGGCCAATACGAGCAGTTGTAGCCTGCAGTCAAGTGCTATAAAGCTTAATTAGTGTTGTATTAGAATTTATCAATTTTAGAGACAAGCAAAATAAAATCATAGGTATTCTTCTTGTGTAAAATAAAAATGTAAATAGATTGCTTTTCTCCTGCAGATTCCTCATCAGATAGATATCCCTTCCAGTATCAGCTGCTCAGAAAACTTTTCGACAGGGGCTGTAGTGCACTTCGATTTGGCCGTTGATCCAGCTTGCCTCGATGCGGCACTGTCGACTGCGTACATGACGTCGGTTGTCATACATATACTGCGTCACTATGCCCCTGTAGCTCGGTTCCTTTATTCTGAGCGCTCAGCACGCTGCTCGCGGATCAACTCTCACAACAATGTTCAACTGGCGAATTTTCGTCTTTTGTTCGATACGATGTCCACTGCAAAAGTGTCAGGTTTGAAGCACTGCAGGGACTGCACTTCCAAGATGTCATCACAGACCCAAACAGCCTCTCCATGCTGTTCCTCGGTACCAGTCATATCACTGAGGGCAGTGGTTCTTGTAAGAAAATGAACTTGAAATTGCTACGGGAGAGGGCTGCAGAACTCAAGATAAGTTGGTCCCCATCTAAATCTCCCGACTGAACGATTGGTCATAGGAGCCCGATAGTGAGGGCCCTATTCCTGAAAAGGAGTAGTATGATGGAGGCTTGTATCACAAGTAGACACTGACACAAGAGCTGCAAGTTACAAAACCTTTATTGATGGTTTAAAAGTTTAAAAGTTTATTTGTTTACTTATAATGCGCTGGAGCCCGCATGCATCAGGCCACAGAAAAGGTGTTGGAAAACTGTTACTTGCCATGTTAGTTGCCATGTAACTAAGATGGGAGTATTCTCGACCATCAAACGAAAAGAACATACAGTCCTAGTCAGTCCTTAGTCAAAATAACATGTCCTATACTAATAAGCCTAATGCCTGCCCTCTTTTCTAATACAATAAATGTGTAAAGGGAATGTGTAATGCAAAAAGGAAAATGTGTTCAAAAGAAATGTCAGTATGGCTGAGAAAACTTCCTTCCCCACGTTTTGTAGCACGGGGCAAGGCGGCACACTCGGGCCTTGCAACACACTCTGGCTTCGGACACAAGGATGCAGTTTGTTTCGTGGACCAGGGTCCACTTGGCCTTCCATGAAAAGTCACTAGTTTACAGTTTAACAAAAGGTTGTTTCCTTCTGGTTGGCACAAATCCGCTCAAGTTTCCCTCCACCGGGCTCAAACCTTTCAATCACCATTTGTGGGGGGTTCCCTTCCTCAAGCTTCAATCACACCTTCATATGCTTCCCTCTGTCGGCCTCAAGCCTCCTTTCATTTTCCTTCCGCAGTCGAAGATTTTTGAAACCGCAAGGTTTTTGGTCCTGCCTCGGCATGACCACTTCGACCTTCTTTCCTCATATGTCACTTTTTCTCTCCTACACCATGGCCTCTTGTAGTTTTGAGCACAGTACTTAATTCAAAGTTTGAATATATCTCCCACATCCAGGTTTCCATACGTCGGGATCAAACCTAACGATTGGGCAATCTTCTTCGCTGGACCACTCTGTTATTTTGTATCTTTCATTTACAGTTCTTTACAATGCTTTGCTTTCTCTCGCATCTTATCGTTACACGCGCAACCATCATACGTTGGATACTGTTGCCATCAAGTTTCATTTAACACAGACCAGACTTTTATTGCTTTCATCAACTCACTGGCTGTGTTAATTCTTTTTTGTCTTTCGCGCCTTTGATCCTGAAGTCAAGGCTGATGCCACAACTTCTGCTGCACCCCCCCAACTCTGCCATTCACCTGGGAGTGTGGCTGGTATGCTTGAAACACAAAAGAGGTGTCTCTCTTCTCTCTGGCTGTGCTTCCTTGCGCAATCTTCAAGGCAATTCGGAGGTAAGGATCTCTTGCTGGGGTGTCCAAGGTTTCTCTGTAGCTCTCTTCCGTCCCTCAGCCTGTTGCTCTGCTCCGCCTGTTTTGCCATTGAGCTGGAAGAACTGCTTCTTCTTGTGTATAGCCTTGCTCGGCGTGTATCTGTGTTCCACCTTTTAACCATGTGGGGAGAGCTAATAGGTACCGGGTGTATATAATTAAGATCAAGTGCCTGACCCTGTCTGATCTTATTAGTGGGACATGTCCAATGTATTGCATAGGTGGTAATCCTTTTAGCCTCAGACCTCCTCTTCCTCGGCTCAGTGTTTGTGTAGGAAAGGGGGTGGGGGAATCTAGGAAGTTGGAATATCCTATCAAATAGGATGGGACAGAGGCATCTGAAAACGGGGGATACCATGTCTCACCATCAGGCGTTTCTCCCCCACTTCCTGAGGACCTCTCACCCAGGTGATCCTCTCGCACTTGTACACCCCCAGTGTCTGGATCCAAAGGCGATGGCTGTGCCCTGGCCACCTGAGTAAGGGATCCCCGGGGTTTAGGCAGTGAAACACCCTCTGGTTTTTCACAATAGGCATAGAAAAAAAATCAAAGAAGAGATCACACTCTTGGAATCACTAATCGTCGTCCTCTGAAAAAAAGAAACTGCACCATTGAAGCACGGATCAGATTCGTCAGACGAACCTGGTATGTCGTTGGCGGGGCCTGCATCCGAGTGGGAGGCTTTCAAAGAGCAGATGCTCGGCATGTTTTTTTCAGAAAGCAGATGCAGGTACGGGTGACTCCTCGAAGCAGCAGGCTCCGGTGGTGCCCAATTACTCCTACCCCAAGCTGGCTCCCTTGTCTTCGTCAAAGCCCTCGGGCTCTGTGCTGATTGTTGACAGTGCAACCCCGGCATCTAAGCCTCTTACGGCACCAGTAGTTACGGGACAGTCCGTATTGGTGCCGATATACGATCGGCTTTTTCATCCCACAGTCGAGAACCACGTTTTTCAATACTATGGCAACAATCTTCTGCGATACTGACAACCAGATGTCGTTTGGCCTGGACCCTGCTTATTCAGGGTCCGGAGGAAAATATTTATATTTTGACCAGGCAGACTCAAAAGCAAAGGCCTGGACACCTCTCCCAATTTGGAGACGGAGCAGACTCATCCTTATGGGCATTCTAATGCAAAATACTGTGCCACAGTGGATAGGGTGGTGGATACCCTGGGTTGGAGTGCCCTAGGCAGACCTTTGTCTGGGTTACGACCATGCCCTTCAATGTAATTATGCAGCTGTACCCAACATTTTCTTTACAATCTTATTTACAATCTTATTTGTTCATAATTTCACCTTTTCATGGAATACTAACACAATTCTCTGAACTCATTGCTCATGACCAATCTGGTTCAATTTATTGGTTTCTTCTATAATATTTGCCTTTTTTGCTTTTATTTTTTTAATGCATGTTGCACATTATTCTTTTGCAAACGGGACAGTTTTTTTTATCCAAACTGGTGTTTCTTAATTTTTACATCTGTAAATACTAATGTGAAAACTATTTTCTGAGTGTACAGCCACAGTTCCTAAATCACCCTGTGATGTGAATACCACTAAATGCCCATGAAAAAAAACACTTAATTTGCAACCAGGTCACTTCAATGTGGCTATTACGACTGCATGGCCACCTTATGGCAGAGGCCACGCACCACTCCCCCAGTGAATTCCAAATCCACTAAAAAATATAGGCTGGCAAGGAGGGACCCAGTTTTTCTCTACTTATCCAAAGCCTGAGGGGTTGGTTGTACAGGCAGCTACTGTTAACACTTAGGCCAGCCACATCCCTGGCTATACTCCCTACGGATGGGGAAGGGAAGAAAGTTGACGCCCTAACCAAAAAGGTGTTCTAATTGGACAGTATGTGTATGTCCCAGCTTCGGACAGTATGTGTATTTCACAGCTTACCAGGCCTTCGGAGATTTGAGATTTACCCTCTAACTCCTACTGTACCATAGAGAATGAGGATTTAGAAATCTACTTCAGACCGGACACGCCTGAGGAGAAAGGGGAAGTGGACAAAATAAACCTCCAGACATCCGCTCTATCCTCGGTCTCTGCTCTCTTAGGATTTTTTCTCTGGGTGTCTGCTGGATCTGTGAAAACACACACACCCTTTTAGTGTCTGTTTCGTAAAACAATATTTCTTCCCTCCTTCCTAACATTCCTTTACCTGGCTGCTTTTGCTAATTGCTCAAATTCTGGTTGAGGTTTCCACTGTGTCTTTGTCTGAAAACTGTCGTTGTGAGAACCAAGTTAACCTGCTGCTTTTTGGTGCACTTGAATAGTTTTCTCAGTGTTGCCTTTTCTCTCAGTTCGGCAACCTTACAATGAGTTCTCTTTTACTTTTAAAAATGTATTTTCCTCACATGTAGTGATGAACTGAGCCTAACTATTTACATTTGCTCACTTTCATGCATCCGAGCTTTGAATCCTTGACACCAAGCTCCCCTTGCTCAAAATTTTAATCCCCTCACTCCCCGCGCTCAAAATCTATCACTCCGCTTTTACGCTCCTGACGTATGTAATACGCTCTGAGGCATTGCTAAGGACGCTCACAGTTTACGAACGAGGATGTTATGCGCACAACACAACGCTGGGTCCTTTTCTTAAATGGGCTCACCCACATCGCTTACTTGTTAGTTTTGCTGTAAATGGCCATGCTGAAGACGTGGGCGCTATATAAACGCTTGTCGCAAGACGCTGACAATTTTTACAATCATACAATTTACCTCATAGAAATTAACGTTGCTGTCAAGCATTGCTGAAGAATTCAAACACGTATTAAGCTGTACAAACCTTTTTTTTTTGCTGCTAGAGATGAGCCGAATTAGCTTCAGAAATATTCTGTAAATACTGTAGTTAACATTCCCAAACACTTGGCTCTGCTGTAGAAATTCTCCTGGCTGACTCCAGAAGGTTTTCCTCTGGAGCTGCTGCAGCTGTGACCTTCCTAGTTGGTTTCTAAGGATGAAAGGCAGTTCAGAACCCCATGTGAAGGTTCCAAATAGTCACAGGTTGCCCCTAAGCCAATCCCTGTGAAGTTGTATCCTCACTATCTTAGAATGGGATGATCCGATTGTCCTAAAGAGCTATAATTAACAAATAAAAATGATAGGATATTTGCACTCCACATCCAAACATCCCCAGGAACAACTGCATGACCTCAACACACAGACCTTCTCCTTTCTTGACTCACATCCCCACCCTGAGAACCATCCTCTTATTACTGGGCAGTAACATGAAATTCCTGGGCAGAGGCATGACAGTATTGACCTTAAACCAGTTAATGCTTCCTGCGCTTTTGCGAAATACACATTTGTCTTGTGGAAGGCTATTGGGGAAGCCTCGCACTACATCCCCCAAAGCGGAGATGCAGGCGGTTTTCCTGAGAATTGTGGATGATGGTCAAGAGGTGGCCCGGCAGTTGTTCCAGATGGGTCTGGATGTTGCGGACAGTGTCTTAAGGACTATCGCATCAGCGACTGTCTTGAGGAGGTAGACTTATCTGCGCACATCAGGGTTCTTGCCCGAAGTCCAGAACAAGTTACTGGACATCGCCTTTGGTGGTGAGAATCTATTTGTCATAAAGCTGACGAGTCCTTGGAAACGTTTAAGAACTCAAAGCTTGCCACCAAGTATCTGGCCTACCTGTCCAACAGCTGGTGGCTTCAAGGGGAAGAGGATACAGGCAATATATCCCCTTTGGCAGGAAGGCTCCGCTCCCGCAACCCAGGCAGAGGCATTTCCCATTCTCCGGAAGGCACAGGGGGGCCTCCAGAGGCCAGCATACGGCAGCAACAGCGGCTGGGGTGGCTCCGCCTTTAAAGTCACTTTTAATTTCTCTGCCCCCCCATGGTTCCCTTGTTGGAGGGCGGATAGGCGAGCACTGGTCCCAGTGGCAGGAGATTACCTCCGATGCCTGGGCCCTTAAGCTTGGCCAATGGCGTTACTGTCTGCCTTTCCTAAACAGGCCTTCCGGACAGACCACCACTACCACCTCCTCAGCAACTGGCACAGGAGCTCCAGAAAGAACTGCGAGCCCTGCTTTTGAGAGTACGAAGACTCAGTCCCATCTTGGACATCAGGGCCTGAACATGTTCCTGAAAACGGACAAGTTCAAGATAGTGACATTGTCCACGCTCTCAGACTTCAGGATTGGCTGGTATCAATAGATCTCCAGGATGCATATTTCAATGTGCTGATCCACCAAGAACACAGGACATTCCTGAGTTTCCTCATAGGGGACGGGCACTACCAGTTTAAGATGCTCTCCTTTAAGTTGACCTCGGCTCCAAAGGCTTTCACCAAGCTAATGGCAGTAGTCGCAGCCCACCTCAGGAGATCCGGCATCCATGTGTACCCATACCTGGACGACTGGTTGATCCCAGGGAAGTGGACAGAGCAGGTTTTGTCCCATCTCAAGGACACTTGCTTGCTACTCCACAGACTGGGTTTCTCCCTGAACTTGGAGAAGTCCCACACAATACCAACACAAAGGCTCTAGTTCATCAGAGCAGTCCTGGGCACTAGGGTGGGGAAGGCCAATACCCCCCAGACCCTTGAGGAGAGCATTGCCCGTGTCAGACCGATGGTGCAAGTGGTCAAGCACCACACCACCTTGCGTGCAGTTTCCTTCCTCTAACTCTTAGCTCTTAGGTTGTATGGCATCTTGCATTCTTCTAGTACCAGAGACCAGAATGCGAATGTGGTCTCTACAATGGCTCCTCCGGGGTTAATGGTGCCAGTACCTCAGCACCTTCAAAATTCAAAAGGTGTCCAGGTCGGTGGCCAATGATCTCTCTTGGTGGGCCTACAGTGAGAACATGATAGCTGGGGAACATTTCTGGCTTCTGTGGCCCCAGGCCAGGGTAGTTACGGATACGTCTTTGAAGGGTTGGTGCGCTCACTGTGAGGATTTGCAGTTGCGCGTCCTTTGGTCCACGATGGAAGCCCAGTGGCACATCAACAGGCTGGTGCTGCGAGCAATTGGGTTGGCCCTGAAAGCGTTTGCACCCTCTCTCAAAGGAAAGCATGTCCTAATTATAGTCAGACAATACACTACCTGAACCAGCAGGGAGTCATAGGCACCCTTCCCCTTTGCAGAGAAGCGATGAAGCTGTGTTTCCGGCTTTTGTTAAATCAGATCTCTGTCGCAGGGGGAAAAATGGATTGGCGGCCGCCTTGAGCAAGCAGAGCACGGTCTCACATGAGTGCGAAGTGTGCCAGGCAGTCCTAGAGGACATCTTCACTCAGTGCGGTACCCGGGCGGTGGAGCTGTTTGCCATGGAGTCCAACAGGAAGTGCAAGCAGTTTTGTTCGAGGGGGATTCCTGGCGAGAGGAACACTGGGGGATGCATTCCTGGTGGAGTAAGTCTTTGACCTCCATTATGCCTGCCCTCCGATTCCTGTCATTCTGTGGATTCTCAAGAGGTTGAGGAGGTTTCAAACAACCCTGGACTTGATCGGCCCGGACTGGCCGAGGGGAACATGGTACTCGGACCTCTTAGACTTGGCCATCTGCCCTCTCTGGTTGCCTCGGCAACCGGAAGGTCAGGTACTGCACCCAAACCCAGAGTCCCTCAGTCTACATGCGTGGCTCTTGAGAGGATGAGATACAATGACTGCGACCTCTCAGAAGAGGTACTTGAGGTGCTGCTGGCTGCATGCAGACCATCAACAAGATCGCTGTACGCATGCAGGTGGAGAAGATTCGAGGCGTGGTGCAAGGATTGTGAGATTGACCCTATCTCTTGCCCTACCACTACAGTGATGGAGTTCCTTCCGTCACTGGCCTTGTCAAGTCTTCAGGTTGCAACAGTCAAAGGATACTTGGTGGTTTTGTCTGTTTTCAGAAGGTCTCTGGATCAAGGGCCTTTCTTTGCAATCCCGGTTATGGCCCAATTCCTGAAGGGCCTTGTGAATAGGTTTCAACTCGTTCCTTTTGTTGTCCCAGATTGGGACCTTAACTTACTTCTCACTTTCCTCATGGCGGCTCCCTTTGAGCCCTTGCATTCTTGCGCCATTCACTTGCTCACTCTAAAGACTGCATATTTGGTGGCCATTACATCAGCCAGACAGGTCAATGAGCTGCAGGCCCCATTGTGCAAGCCACCATGTCTGTGTTTTGAGGGAGAAAGTTTCTTTTAAAGTACGAACAGGGTTTTTACCCAAGGTTGTTACGGGGTTGCATCTGTCCCAAGCTACTGACCTGTTGGTTTTCTACCCACCTCCAAATCCTTCCAAGGAGGAGGAGCAGTTCCATAGGTTGGACCCAAAGAGGGCTGTTAGCTTTTATGTTGTGAAATTTAGAAAACTGATTAAACTGTTTGTAGCCTTCTCATTGTCTCTAGATGGAGCACACTCTGCATTTCAGAAGGTTAACTCGATGAAGGAAAGGAATGACCTCCGGGGCATCACAGTCCAATCCACTAGGGGAGTGGCAGCCTTTTTGGCTCTGCAAAGGCGGGTGCCAATGAGGGACATTTGCCTAGTAGCAACTTGGTCCTCGCTGCATACCTTCACCAAACACTACTGCCTGGAGCCCGTGGAGCTGACGCTCGTTATGAGAGGGTGGTTTTGCAACGTTTCCTGGTAGAGAGACTTTCATCCCGCCTCCTTCACACATGCTGCTTGGGGAGTCGATCTGATGAGGCATCTGCGTTTGAAAACCAGTCCATTGGAAAAGAAATTACTTTCTGTAATGTTTTTTCTATGGCTTCTTCTCCTGCAGATTCCTCATCACCCTCCCATCCAACCCCGCTGTGAAAGTGCCTGCAGTTGATGACTGACTTCTCTATTGGGAGAAAGCGGCAAGTGCTTTTTTAAAGGGCTGCCGTAGAACTTATTTTTGTTTTTCTGCATCCTTTCCCACTTCTGCTCCTCACTATTCAAAAAGAAAAACAGAAAGAAAAACCTTGTTAGGTTTCACTTTCTTTTATGAGTTGTTGCTGTTTCAGCTGAATTGTTGGATTCTTCCTCCTTAGCGGCTGAGCTCGGGGAAAAGAGATGGAGAACTGTGGTGTGCGGGTATAGGGACGCAGTACATGTACAACGACCAACGTCACTTCAGGAGACGACAACCACCACATTGAGTCGAGAGGAAACGACAGCCCAGTCGAGGTGCACTCACCCCTGTCGAAAGGTTTTCTGAGTAGCTGACGCTGGAAGTGATAACTATCTTATGAGGAATCTGTGGGAGAAGAATCCATAGAAAGAACATAATGGTAAGTAATTTCTCCTTTAATAGTAAAATAATTAATGATCTTTCAGTAATGGTAAAGCTTGATTACATAATATCCACCTTTTTTTTATAACTCTTTATTGAAGATTTCAAGAACAATGCACACCAAGAATAATTAAAAGATTTGTTCGTAATTGAGGGACTATTCTAATATAGGAAAGAAAAAGAACTGCATTGAGAAGATCAAGTCATGGAAAGTGAAAAAGCTATTGGCTCCAGACACCCCAAAACATAGCAAAATGATGATTCTTTCATTCAATCCAGAATAGATTTAAAATTCTCATTCAGCGTGGACCGATTACCATTCAATGTTCTTTTGTAAGAAAGCCAATGGTTGCACGCCGTTCTTAAGGAATAATGTTATGTTGTATATACTGCGCAATGCTGCTATTTACATGGTCTCCAGGCACTCTTGTGGCTTTGCATGGCAAGTGGAGTGGGTTGGTTAGGGTAGACAGAGGGATAAAACCAGTGTTGTGCTTACCTGTTGGTGTGTGTGGAATCAGGAGTAACTGGTGTCTGTGCTTTCTTGGTGTGCTTTGTTTTGTGCACTTTGAAATGTTTTGTTTTCAGAGGGGAGACATCCAGTGTCTGAAAATGTCGGGTGTTTAAGGGCAGTGAGGGGGTTTTGACTTCGTTTGAGAGTGATCTGCATTTTAGGGTATTTCACAGGGTTTTTTTTCTAGCCCTCTGGGGCATGTATGGTAAGTGTGTGGTGAGTAAGGGAGGTTGAGTAAAGGAGATGGTTAGTAGGTTTTGGGTATGGAGTTGTGTGTAGGCTTTGGGTGCTGTGACCTATGCGACCCCTCTTTCTTTTTCTTTATGGACTCCCCTTTGCATGAGTGTGGTGTTATGTAGCTTCAGAGGTTGGTGGGACAAAGGTTCAGATTGCCTTGGTGTGGATAAACAGACTATAGGAGAGTAGGTATTGTGGTGGTTATTGTTTCTGGGTCTGTGACCGTCTCGGAAGGAAGTGTTTTCCTTGTGTTGCCTGTGCGTATGTGCTATGACTTATTGGGTTTCATGGGTTCTCTTGATCCACTTAAAACATGTGCACTTGGGTTTGGAGGGCCCTAGTGAGTTGTCCTGGGTATTGTATTTCTTGATATAATAGGCATAGGGGATGTGGCACGTTCAGTTGTCCAGATTCTCTCGATCCACTTTCTTAAAGACTCTTGCTTCAAAAAATGTTGTGTAAGTGGCTAGGGCACTGTGTGGAGTTGATGTCTTCCCCCAATGTGATGATTGGGTTCTGGTTGTTGTCTGTCTGCTTCTATTCTAGCAAGTTACATAACCAGGTGTTTAGCCGTTTAATCAGGTGGTCAACCGCCAATTTCCATTGGCGGTTGAATTCCATGGTTTGGCTATGCTACGAAAATAAAGCAAGCAGTTCCTCCTAATTAAGTTTTTTCATAGTTCCTTATTTCTATGATCATGTCAGTGCTTGATCTCAGAGTTCTTCTTGGTTGATATTGGCTGATTTTGGATTGTAGGAATTCGGCTCCCTGTCAGTGTAGAGCTCTATGGGCAATGCATACTGCGTGAGTTTTTTGACTGGTAAACAATGTAGACTTCTCAGAGCTGCTGTGATCTCTTCTGTTGAGTCTGAGCAGGAGTCTTGCCTCTGCGTTTTGGATGCATTGTAGTTTCTTAGTGAGGTAGTCTGGCATTGCTATATGTAATGTATGAGAACAAAGCAGTGTGCATGATACTTGTTTAATGGCCATGAGGTTCCATAGCTTTTGGGTCCAGACTCTTCCAGTCAATCTGTGACTTTTATAGGCCCATCAATGTCACTGCTTGGTTTTCTGGAATGGTGAATCTTGTTATTTTCTTAATAGAATCCATGATTTCCTGCCAAATTGTTTTGAACATGTCTACCAAATGTGTATACTAACTCCACTCCACTCTCAACTGTGCCAACACCGGTCAGGAACATCATGAAATATATAGTTTAATTTAAGACTCTTAAGGTGCCAATGGTAAATCTTAAACCAGAGTTCTCTAGATAGAACAGATTTACGACAGGTTTGTGCTTCCTTCCATAACTGACCCTATGTTTCTTCATTGACTCCTTCCCTCACGCCTTTTTTCCATATGTGGACCAAACCTTAATTTCTCTTTTCGTTCTGCTATGATCGTATATAGCCTTGAAATCCATGCTTTAGAGCCTTCAAAACCCATTAGTTAAATAGTGACTGCATAAACCAGTATCCAGTTGGCAGATAAGTAAATCCATCAAGACCAACATTTAAAAACACCCATCCAGCCATCTCTTTAACATCATCAACCCTGAAGCGCTGGATGAATTGGGTTCAAGGGTGAAGGCAGCATTGAGAGCCCCTACTTGAGGACACGAGGATCCTGTGAGATGATAATTTTGTATATATGCCCAGGCCTGTCCTGTTTACATAGCCACAACCTCTACAAATGAAGTTCCTATTACAGTGTGTTAGGCAGAATCCTGTGCAGTTCCCTTGGAGAACACTGCAAAAAGATTAAGGGTACAGGAGTAAGCAGTAAACCCAATTGATAGCAGTCTGTACCACCCAGATTTACCTGGTAGCTGTGGCTGAGCAGTCAGACCTCTCTCAAGAAGAGTAGGGCACTATACAGAGGATACACAATAGGGCTAAAAACACTGTAGAGCAAGCAAACACTGACCAGAGCCTGTTATCAAAAGTATATAATTATTTAACACACACTTTAGAGAATACACTAGCACTATTAATCAAAAGCAAGTTCAAACGCAATCAGAAAAGTACACACACCTCCCTTAGCAATTATTAGACAAGTCTAAGTCAAAACACCACTTTTTGTCAAAACAGAGGTGAGTGTGTACCTTAGATGGCACTCCAATAATTATGTAAAAGGGAGAGAAAAAGGCAGGTCATTAAAATAAAACAGTTCCCAACACTTTTATAGGACCAAAACAGAAGGCAGAGTCTACTGTAGAGCCAACTGTAGAGCCAAATTTCATAGGCCAGGCCCACTTTAAATGGAGCAAGGTGAAATGTGCCCAAGATCACACAGTTGAGAAATGCATTCAAGTCTTCGTAGGAATGTTCAAAAGAGGTTGGATTGGTTCAAAAGGTAAAGTTAGAAGGTCTGTGGGCCAACCCAGTTGGAAAGCCAAGGATTTAAGGGTCACCTTTAGCAAACAGTAGAAAGGGAGGCCAGGTGGAACACAGTACCTTTAAAGTTGAGGAAGCTCCAGCGGTGGCAGTTGTTCCTGGCAGCGGGTGCAGTTCGTGGTTTCGACCAGGAGAAGAGAGGATCTCGTCGAGGAGGAAACTTGGAGTCGATGCACTGCCCAGGGAAGAAACCAGCCGCGGAGTTTGTCGGTTAAAAGGTGCGTTCCTGATATTCGCGGTCACAGTGGTGAAGCTTGGCTATCAGGCCGCTGGGGTGCTTGGCATGGGCGATACGACCAAGAGACGTCCTGGAAGGCGAAATGGCGAACTGGTTGATCCCATCAGCTCAGAGGAAGAAGACTCTTTCAGCAGAAGATCTTCTCTTGTCGTCGGGAAAGTTGAGGTTGTTGCAGCAGGGCTCCACGGTGGTGTCGTCGTTGCAGATGGCTCAGCTTCTCCCCTCTTCGGATTTCTTAGGTCCTGTGGCGACTTCTGAAGTTCCAGTCCCAAAAGCCCTGCTTTTATTCAGAAAAACCCCCATTCAACAGCCTAGCTGTCACTTATTCATGCTAAGTGGTGAGCCGGGCGGCTCACCACTGGGGCAATCGGAACAGAGTGCGACTTGCATTGCTCAGGCAACACAGTTCAGGGTGCCAATTCCCCCACCCACACATCCTGTGGAACCCAGACAGAGTGGCACCAGTTGGAGGGCTTCTGTGGAGAAGCCCGCCAAAAAGTGGAACAATGGGCCCGACCTTGGTTGGAGTTACAGAGACGGACATGAACGCCATTTTAGAAAAGAGTTCTGGTAAAAAGACCCAACCGTTAATTTAAGATTAAATAAATAAACCGGCGGTGTCTTTAACATTGCACCAAAAAGTGGTGCGTTTAAAAATCAATGGGAAAATCCCATAGGAAATATTCTGGAGGAATATTTTGCATGGTAACCACTGCCACCAGCCAGAAACTCGACAAGGGGGGGACTGAACAGTGCCCCTTGGAAACAGACCCAGGGGCAATCTAATTAACCCCTTGCAGTACCCACAATATGATGGTTTGTACTGGTTCTGTTCACAATTTTGGACTAGTAAAGTCAATGGTGACTTTACATGCCCTGGGAGACAGTAGTCGGTCCCAGGGTATGGAGTCTATGTTTGGGGGTCACTATGACGCCCCTGTATTACTGCACTGAGGGTGCTGTGTAACACATACACTAAAACAGATGATACCCTATGGAGTAAAAGACCCCATAGCCCATAAGCACACAAAAAGTCAGACATACCTCAAATTATGCCTAAGAGTGGGAGGAAGAGAGTCTCACTCTTAGCAGAAGAAAAAAACAAACCCCAGAAATCCAGCAAAGCTGCTGGGGGACTCACTAGGTTTGGGAAATTAGCCTTATAAGAGAATTCTCCCTAACACAGTGTGACCCATCTTTGGGCTCGGTGTGCCTGAAATCCTGCGACCATTCAAAAGCGATATAAAGTTAATCAGAATAACCCACACAATCAGGGAAAAGCCAATCCACCTCTTTATATGGTAGCCTTCAGTAATTTGAACAAGATTATAGCCTTTTCTCCCTTCGAAAGAGAGCTCATGACTTTCCTATTAAGATGTTCAAAAGTACTCTTGGCAATCATAATAAGTAGGTCCTGCAAATAATAAAGTAAATGTAGGAGAATGTTCATCTAAACCACCTTGATCCACCTCAGCCGTGAAAGTTCCAGTGGTCCCCATTTTATGAGTTCAGTTTTGATTGCCTTTAAGTGCTTTGGGTAGTTTATTTCAAAGAAGGCGCCTACGGTAGAGGGCAGGATGTTAACCTGAAGATATTTTATACTACTCGCACCCCATCTAAATGAGAGCTGACTCGTGACCCGGTTTATAATATACTCTCCTTATGTCAAGTTTAGCATTTCTGATTTCTGGATATTAATCTTGATGCTAACGACTCTGTTTTATTTGTGTTGTAATTCCGCATACAAAGCTGGCAAATAGGGTTCTCAACTCTATAACAAAATATCATCTTCAAAGAGGTTTACTTTGTTAATGGCCCATGAAAGGTTCTCTTCTGTATTGGGATTTTGTCTTATTTTAGCTGCAAAGGGCTCAAGGAAGAGGGCAAAAAGCATGGACGAATGACGACAGTCCTTCTTTGTTCACCTAAGCAAAGGAGAAGGATTTGAGGTCACCCCATTTGCTACTACTGAAGCTCTCTGGGATCGACAATAGGCGTTAATATTGTCTATAAACACTTTCCCAAAGGCAGAGTTTGTAATGTACCAAAAGGAAAGTGCCAGTCTACATGCCTTTTTTGCATCCATAGAGATCAGCGTGGCAAGCACCCACTTTACTTTTACGTTTTCATTCAAATGGGCACCCCAACGTACATTGTCAAAAGTTTGCCTGAATTGTGTATAGCCTGATTGGTCTGCTCTTGTAATATGAGGTAATAGAGTCGAGTCTTTAATCTGAGGGCAAGTATTTTGGTAAACATTTTAGAATCTACGTTTATCGAGGTAATTGGTCTTCACAGTGGGCAGAGGGAATGGGTCCTTGCCTGCTTTTGACGCGAGTCTGATTCTTGATTCTCAAATTGTGTGTGTTTGAGATCCAAAGGGCCCAAACGAGTTATAATGTGATGCTAAAATGGTAAAGAAATGTGCCTGGAAGGCTCTTTAGATCTGGCAAGACAAACCATCTGGGCTGTGAGCTTGTCTAACTTTAAAAAGAAAAAAAAGAAAACCTTTTAACAGTTGTGATGTTGTCACAGCATCAGCTGACAGACTTAGAGAATGTTCGACATGTAGAATAACACCTATATCACCCCCACCACCTATTGACTCCTGTGCTCAAAAAGGTTATCTTTTACACTTGTCTTTTAGTGATCCAATCTGTGAGGAGTCAGAAATGAAACCCGGAATCAAGTTTGCCATGTTTTTGGTTAAAGGCTTTTATTGTAAATAAAAGGGGTTGGGAAAAGGCCTCTCTGACCCTGCTTTAAGATGAATTTCCCTAACTAAATCAAAACTAAGGATCTGGCCATGTCAGGATGTCATTCTGACCCTCAAACTAAACTATAAGGTGAAAAGGAAACTGTCTTTAACCTTGGGAGGTTTAGAAAACTGTTCATAAAGGAAAAATGATTCAAACAAATGTTCTTCAGGAAAGCAGATTCTTGGTTCCAGAGGGTAGTTACCTTACCCTGGATTCATCTTTGCTCCTTGAGTTTTTTTTAATACAGAACAAATAAATATGTGGGCCTCTTTTGGCCAACTACCACACTTGCACACAAAAACTGTTTGGCTTTACAAGTTTAGTTACCTTTCAGAACACCTGGTATTTCTCTCTCTCAGCTGTTGGGGTTTCTTCTTTCTTGATTAAAATCCTTTCCAATCGCCTGGTATAATCTCTCGCCAGGACTTTGGTTTCACACATTTGAAAATGCCTCATGTACTCCCTTGCCCAGGACTGCTGACCCACTATTGAAATTTTCCTTGTATTCTCTCCTGCCAGTGCTTCTGGTTTTGCAAACTTGAAATTGCCTGGTATGCTCTCCTGCCTCCCAAAGTTGCTTGTATGTAATGTTGGATAATGTATTCCTTTGATATGTGTAAGAAAGGCATGGTATCAACAGTAAGACAGACACAGATGACCACAATTCAAGGGTGCTTATTAAAATTCCATTGGATTTGAAAAACGCCTATCTAATCCTAAATTGAAAGATGGGAGCAAGCTACAACAATCAAATAATAACGCATTCCTAGTGGTGTCTGGTCCAAATAAAAGGGCCTATACTAATAAACCTATTTCCAATCCTTACCTCTAAATACAAATAGTGTGGGAAACAATGTTATGTAAAAGAAATTGTTTTCAAGAAATCATATGTCAGGATATTCAATCCGTTAGCTTCCCTTCCCCACATTTTTAGCATGGGAAAAGGTGGTTCACTCGAGCTTAGCACAGTCTCTGGCTTCTCTCACACGAGGGTGCAATTCAAAACTGCACCATCATGGCCTTCTGTGCCAGAGTCTCTTTGCCATTCAAAGTTTCTTCTTTCAGAGGGCCTGATGCAACAAACAAAGTTCCTTTACTTTTGTAGTTCACATCTACACACTTTTCTTAGGTGCTTTACTATCCACCACATAACCCCCTCTGCCAGGCTCAGATCCACTTTGACATCAAATCTTCAGTCTCCCTCTGCTGGGCTCGGACCAATAACACACTCTTGCTTTAACCCAAAGCTTTCAATTGGTCTCCCTCTGCCAGGCTTGTACCAACTTCATCTACTTTGGCACAATCTTTCTTTATCAATATCGAAGACTTTCGACTGTGTGCAGGATTTAGCTTGACCCGTCGCAGGACCACTTCGATTCACAATTCTTTGCCACTCTTTCAATTTTGTTAACTCTCAGCTGGATACCTTACAGAGACCTTTGATTGATCACCCACGCGGTGCCGGACCACTCTGTCAAAGGTATTGTATCTTGGTTTTAAAGTTCAATCCCTCATCTGCCGTTCAACTTCACTCGCGTTGGTTATAACAAGCGTTTTAAACAATGTTCGTTTCAGCGATCACCATCCAGTGTTGCTGCTTGCAACCTTTGCTTCAATACAAACCGGTCCTGTATCAGTCTCCTCAACTCACTGGCTGTGTTGATTTCACTGATGATGCTTTGTTGTTGGAGCCAAGGATAGTACGATGGCAGCTGGCGATTCTCCCCACCTTGATTATCGACGCGGGAGAGCCCTGGGTACCTTTGACACACAATACACGATTCTTCATCTGGGTTTGCTGGTCTTAGGTTTTCTATGCTCGACATTTCATGAAAGTAACGGTCCCTTGTCGAAAGGGTCAAGGTAACCTACCTCCTTGCAATCCCCTTCTGTTTTGCCGTCTTCTCCTCTTGTTAAACTGCCATCTTGGAACTGCTGTTTCCTTGTGTGCTTTGCATCGCTCAGTTTGTGCTCTCTTGCTCTGCCTTTTATCCGTGTGGGAAAATGTAATGGAAGTCGGGTGTGTGTGAAGGTCAGTAATTGCCTGACCATTTTATTGGGACACATCACGTATACGACTCCGGTGTTAGTCCATTTTCTCTCATAGTGGGCTGTCCGTGAGAAAGGGTTTGTGTTGTAAAGGGGGCAGGGCAGTTGAGTTCCTAAATATCCTACCTGAAAGGATGGAATAAAGGTGTTACAGGAAAGGGGATATCGTATCTCATCATCCGGTGTCCCACTCCCCGAAGACCCCTCACCCAGGTGATCCTCCTGCAATGGTCCACCCCAGGAACTGGATCCAAAAGCGATGGCTGTGTCCTGGCCACCTGGATGACAGATCCCTGGCGACTAGTTGGTGAGACACCTTTTGGTTCTCATATATGCTATCCTCTCACTGCTTCGTGGGTATTTGCACTGTGTGCATTCACACATAAATGTTGATTGTGATTTAAGCTCCCTTTTTTCACTATGTACCTTCATCTCATTCTCATTTAAATTGTTTCCCAATTTTCTCTCTCAGCGTGTTCACCGACATGTGCCGATGTCCCCACTGCTTCTGGGTGGACTGACTAGTCTTTGATGAGGTTGGTGAAGGCTCTCGCGGTCTGCAGATGGATTTCAGTGTGCCTCCTTCTCGCGGCTATCTCTCCTTTGTTTGTCGGTCCTCTGCAGCTTCCACTTGACATGCCTGCTCTTCTCTTAACTCCGGTAACTGAAACGCTGCTTTCCTCCGTGTGCGAACGCCCAGGAGTCACTCACTGGCTCCTGGCATTGCTGCAGCGACTTCTGGCTCAGCAACTTCTTTCTTAGTCCCTGAGGCTCCTGGGTCCACCACGCTAGCCTCGGCTCCTTGGTTCTCTGCCCCTCCAGAGAGGTGCAGCCCTTTCTCGCAGCTGTCCTTCATTCTTGGATTGAGCTACTTAAATTTCCCAGGCACAGGTGTTGCCCAGTAAACACTAGAGCACTCGTTTAGCCTGCGATCTCTTTTGCTACATTCTCTTCCTTGTCCCAGTATTCAGAGGATTCTGGGAACCGGAGTCCATTGCTGAAAATTTGCTCATGGAATTTGAATAAGCATTTTCAAAAGGCTTTGATGGGAAATTGGTTCTCCTTGATTGACAAGAGGAACTGAAAAAGGTGATTTCATCAGATTGGCATGGTTGGTTCATAGATTTAATTGAACAGGTTTCCCTGTTCTTTATAGGAAAAGGATTAGATGCCTGACAATAGGCCATGAGGGTTTCAGACATAGGGAAGTTATTTTCAAGGGAAAATGGGGGATACCATGTCTCACCCGATGGAGCCATGACAACTCCACTAAGGCTGTCTCCTCCTATGTGATCCCTCCTCATATAGCCATCCCCAGGGTCAGGATCAGGTAGTGACTGCGTTCCCTTGGCCACGTGGGAGGAGATTACCGCCAGGGGATCAGTGCTAACGTCACTGGATTAATCGCAAATCCCTTTGCCGCCCATGTTCAAACATAGCTAACATTTGCATATATCACGTTATCAACCAATTACCGGATGTTTAAATCAGTGTAAGGTTGTGTAATAAACTCGGTATAAGCGCCATCATCGGATTCTCTTGACGGTATTCTAACAGGGGGTGACCAGATGTTAAGTTTTCTTGGAAGTTGGCTGTGATCTTTTCCGCGAAAACTATATACCAAATCCTTCCCCACCACATGTGCAACATTGAGCATTCAGGGTTCTTCCAGCATCTAGCAAAAATAATTCTAACTACCATCAATAGATGCGTAATGAGTCTGTCTACATTACCTGTGCCCGGGTATGATTCCTGTTTCCTAATTCGCCCCTCCCAACAGCACCAGCAGTGAATCTTCCAGTATATGGATCCCAGTTATAGATTTTCTTACCTCAAGCCAAAATCTACAGGTTATTGGGCAGGACCTCCAATTGTGACAGTAGTCTCCCTTCTCCTCCCATTCACACTAAGAGTGAGAGGAATACCCAGGATTCGTTTGTTGAATCTTGTGAGCGGGAGATGCCAGCAGTAACAAGCATGCATTCCTTGTTTGTTGTACACTTAGTTGAGGTTTGTTTCCATGGCCATATGCGAATATATGTATCATTTCCAATGGTGTGACCTATATCCACCTCCCATTGGGTCATATATTCGAATCTCGTCTCACTGCTATCTCTTTCAAACAGTTTATAAAGAATTGAAATTTTGGCCCTGAGGGGACCAGGTTCAAGTGCAAATTCCAGCGCTGTCAGGGGTTTTAACTACGGGGTGAGAGGCCGAATGCCTATATTGTGTATATCTAAACCATTCCTTGCATTCCTCAAAAGTCTCTGGGGACCCTTTTCATATATTTGGGATACTTTCCAGAGACCTCTCATCACCTGGGGAAAATGTGGGGTTATGCCAAATAGGGGACATTGGTTCTAATTCTGGCATCACCTCCCCACCTACGCACACCATTTAGCCAACAGTAGAGGCAAAGGTTTGTGAACAATGGAATTGAAATATTCTTGGGCATTTTAAGGGTAGCTGTAGAAACGTAAGAATCTGGAATAGTGTCATGGCTTGTTCTGCTTGGACCCATTTAGGTGTCTGGATCGCCAGCTCCCAGCACATAAGGTGGGTTCTCTCTGATGCTAACGGTGTCTGTAGCGCCTACACCCCACCTTCTGCTGTTGCTCATTATTATTGATGTCTGGATCATTGGCCTTTTTCCTTTCTCCACCCACTTAAAGGTCGGTATCGTCTGTTGAAGCCTCTGAATTGCCAAGATTGCTATCTTAGCTGGGAATGCTTGACAAACATATAAAAACACAGGTACTGGTCGGCCACCAGGGGGCGCGCGGATGAGTCGCCTCTCCGTGTGAGCGCTCTACACAGGGTCCGGAAAGTGGCAGTGAGCCCCCACTTCGAGACCCCCCCCAGAGCTGATTTTTGACCAAGAGACGTGGGAAGGTGTCCCCCCCACCTGAGAGAAAACCCGGAGAAAATCGGAAGCGGCATCGTGGTGAAATTAACGCCGGCGCTTTGAGGCCTTCGGCGCGGCGTGAGTTCCGCGGAACTCCCAACCCGGGCCGGCGTATACGCGGGAAGTGCCGCCCTCTGAGTCTGATCCGGCGCACTTCTCGGTCCTCCGCGTGGAACCGGCTGCGCACCTCTGCCAAGGGCGGTTGATACCCCCACCGCGACACGGTAGGCGGACCCCTCACCCCCCCTGCAAAGCTCAGGAGGCCCTGGTGGCTTGGTCCTTCACGTCCCCCGCGTTGGCGGGTGCTAACGTCGCTTCACGACCCGGATGCTGTGGGAGGCCTCCCTTTATGGACCCTAAAACCAGGCTAGCGAAATATACGTTTTCACCAATTGCCAGATCCCCAGGGCCCTCCTTGATTTCTATAATGTCGACTGCAGGATCCGAGGCCACCGCGACCAAGGCGGATGTTGCTGATTTGCTTGCCGAAATGAGGGGCATGCGAGCAGATATTGGCAATAGGATAGACAAGATCACGCAGAGGATCGACAAAATGGACGATAGGCTCGAACAGGTTGAGCACAACCAAACATCTCTGAATGTGCTGGAAGCACAGATGGATCACCGAATCGCAGATATATCGGACAGAGAGAATGAACTGCGCCTTAAGGTCGATGACCTCGAGAACAGGGAGCGCCGGAACAATATCCGAATATTTGGTCTTCCTGAGAAAGAGGGCGAAACCGAACTGGACCTGAAGCAATCGTTGCATGCCATCCTGAAGCTCCTATACAACGATGACTCAATTGACGCGCCTAAAATTGACCGCATCCATAGGGCCGGAGGTAGACCGGGGGCCCCGAGATCGGTCCTGGCCCGATTCCATAACTATGCGGACAGAGCGCGAATCTTGGACAAGGCCAGAAGCGCCCCACAGCTGTCCTTGGAGAACTCCGTCATTTCACTTTTTCAGGATTTGTCATCCCTCACGTTGGCGATGAGGAAAAAGTGCTCTCCGATCACGAAAATGTTGAAAGACAAGGGCGTCAGGTATCGCTGGGGGTATCCATTTTCCCTCACTTTCGAATGGGAAGGCTCGACAATGAGACTTGTCTCGGAGAAAGACATTGCTGACTGTACGACGGATCTGCTGGGTGCGCCGGAGGGTGCTCCCTCTCATGAGGATCAAGGATCATCTGGTGGTGAATGGAAAGTCAAGGCTTCGCGGCGAAGAAGGATTCCAGGCTCTAGAAAATACAGAAAAATGAACACCTCCCAAGATATGGAACATTGACAGGGTGCCTGAGGTACTTTGACATACTATTTGGTTAGAGGTAAACTGGGAAAATTACTCCACCACGGAGGTTACGAACTCTCATGTGCGAGTCGACCTCCCTATATGTGACTGACTGTGAAAGGTCGCCTCCTCCAAGTGTGAGGTATTGTTAGCTCGATGTCTCGCAGATGTTAGAAATGTGATAAGGCATAATATCTCTGCTCCGCTAGCTCCTGGGGGAGGGTAAATGTCTCTGTTACTGAATTATTGTTATCGTTAAGTGCACACAAAAGTTGGGGGCTCACTGATATATATTATCCTATTATGATAGGACCGCCTGTTTTGCGGTCTTCACGGGTGGTCCGAGTTCGGCTGGGTGATGTCAACCTGGGCGAATCGGGCGCCGAATGTGTTGGGGACGGGGAGGGGGGTGGGGGAGGGGGTGGTTGGGGAACACACTTCTCACACTGATTTTGACACGACGTACACGCAGACACACCTTGCGCACACCGAGGCCCACGATATGCTCCAGACGAGTTGGTCGTCGGTCTCCATGGGATTCTCTGGGAACCAATCCCATCACGACGACCCATGCATAGCGATGGCCGACAGGAAATGTGCCGTGGCACAGAGGGAATGGCCGCCCACGATCAACAATTACACTCAAGATGGCACTCACACCCCGTAGGGACACATTACGCATTTGCACACTCAACGTCAAAGGCTTGAACTCTCCCACAAAACGGTCGATGGTGGCCAGGGAATTTAGAAGGTCGAATGTAGACATCTTGTTCCTTCAAGAAACGAGATATCGGAAGGGAGAGGAGAAAGCCATCCCATCACGTGATATCGGGCTCACCTACTGGAGCTCGGGTATACTCAAAAAGGCAGGGGTGGGAATTCTGGTTCGTAAATGCCTCCGAATGACAACCCTTGACATATGGACGGACAATGAGGGGAGGGCGATCACGGTTGTGGGCAATATAAGGGGCACGACGATTACTCTGGCCACACTCTATGCACCCAATCAAGGGCAAAATCGCTTTCTCCATAGAATCTCTGAAAAAGTCTTCAATATGGCTAAGGGATACACGGTCCTGGGCGGAGACTTTAACATATGGATGGATAGCTCTATTGACAGACAGACCAGGGCTGATGCTTTAGACCCTCCCAACACTCGAACTGAGGCTGAAATTAAGTCTACCCTTGATCTTTATGGCCTTGTAGACAGCTGGCGACATCTACACCCGTCGGAAAAAGGCTTTACCTTTCACTCCCTCCCCCACGACACACTCACACGCATCGATTATATCTTTCTCTCTAACGATCTTCTACGTGTACTGCAAGCTGCCACTATATACCCCTCCGCTTGGTCAGACCACGACATGGTCACAGTTGACATATCCTGGGGTGAGCTGTCGCCGCGCAACACAAAATGGAGGTGTAATGACTCCCTCTGGGCCGACCCGGTCTTTAGAGAGACCTTTGAGATAGAGATTGAGCAATTCTTTCCGACTAATGATACTGGGGAAGTAGGGAAGGTAGCTGTATGGGAAGCAGCCAAGGCTACTTGGAGGGGTATCCTTATAGGGGAGGGGGCCCGAAAGAAAAGGGAACGTACAATATTAGAAAGGGGCATCAGGGAGAAGCTTGCTGTGGCACAGAATCTGGCGCAGACCACCCCGGCTGATAGACCAAAGTACTTAGCTGAAACTAAGCAACTTAGAGAAGAATTGAGGATTCTTATTGCTGGCAAAACGGCCCAGACCTTGCAATACCTTAAACAGAAATACTATGAGAAGGGGGACAAGGCAGATGCTCTCTTGGCGGCCCGCCTCCGTGCGCAGAGAGCAGAGAGATGGGTCGACCAAATTGAGAGGAATGATGGCACCCTGATAGATACAACGGTCACATCCCCGAAGGACATACAGGAGGCATTTGCCTACTTCTATGAGGACCTATATATGTGTGACCCCCCTCCCCCTGTGGGGAGCGTGGATGCATATCTTGTGGGGGCGCGTCTCCCCGCCCTCACGGGCGCGGAGGCCGAATCTCTAGACGCTCCGGTCACTGGGGAAGAGGTGGAAAGTGCCATCAAGAGGCTGAAAATAGGGAAGGCCCCGGGGGAAGATGGATTTACACCGGGTTTCTATAAAGCATTCTCCACCCTCCTTGCACCCTTCCTAGCATCCTTGTTTAATCACATTCTTGACACTGGGCAGGCCCCTCCGTCCTTTTCTCGGGCCCTATTGGCTGTAATTCCCAAGGAAGGCCGAGACCCTAAACACTGTAGCTCTTATCGGCCCATCTCACTTCTTAACATCGACGCCAAGGTGTATGCTAGGGTCATCGCGGCTCGGCTCGAAACATATCTCCCTAGACTGGTGCATTCTGACCAGGTTGGCTTTGTTCTAGGCAGGCAGGGCGCAGATACCATGCGAAAAACACTCCACTTATTATACGAGGCACAGGGAATGGAGGGGGACCCATTGCTCTTATCACTTGATGCTGAGAAAGCTTTTGATAGGGTGTCCTGGGACTTTCTAGAAAGAGTATTGGTCTCATATGGGTTGGGATCCAGACTCTGCCGTGCCATTAGAGCATTGTATGCCTCCCCTACGACATCGGTGGCGGTGAATGGGGGATACTCACGTTGGTTCCCCCTTGAAAGAGGTACGAGACAAGGCTGTCCACTGTCGGCGATATTGTTCGTCATGTCCCTTGAACCGCTGGCGCAGAAACTAAGAAATGACGGTAGAGTCAAGGGCATCACGGTGGGAGAAAGAGAGTACAAACTGGGGCTATATGCGGATGACATCTTGCTTCATTTGACCGACCCCTTGGCCTCAATCCCAGCTGCGCTTGAAATAATTGAGGAATACGGCGCGCTGGCCGGCCTAAAAATCAATACGGAGAAATCAGTCCTCCTCCCGATTGATAAGAGTAGAGATTCTGAGATCGCACGCTTTGCCCCGTTGGGAGTCCAAGTCAGCCTCACTACCCTCCGTTACTTGGGCGTTAATGTTACCCGTGACTTCGATTCCCTATATGGTGCTAACTTCCCCCCACTGCTACTTGCCTTACAGAAAGATAGCCAACGGTGGTCTAAACTCACAATCTCCTGGATGGGTCGTTTAAATGCCATAAAGATGGTCTTTCTCCCCAAGATATTATATTTGTTCCAGATGCTCCCCGTTAGGTTGCCCCCGGAATATTTCGTAGATGTGCGAAAAATGTTTTTGTCCTTCTTGTGGCAGGGCCAAAGACCCAGAATCCCAAGACCCTTACTCCAGCTCCGCAAAGACAACGCGGGAGTAGGCCTCCCGGACATGGAAACATACTACAGGGCGGCGCAACTTAGAGTCCTTGTCCCACACTTTAGGCAACGCTCGGAACCCCAGTGGATAGCCTTAGATAATTACCACCTTCGTCCCTTTATTGTGCCTGAATGGTTATGGGTCCCCAGATCCCAGTTACGTGAAAGTGTTAGATCTCACCCTATCCTAGGTACATTATGGGCTATTTGGAGACCAGGCAAGAAAATGGTTGGAGTCACGACGTGGCCATCCCCCCTGGGTCACCTTTGGTCTCCAGGGATCCGTGACGCCATACCGGAACCGGGAAGCTACGAAACATGGTACCAGGCGGGGCTGGAAAGAGCAGGCCAATTATGGCGTGGGGGAACCTTCGTAACTATACAAGAGCTCCAGGAAGCGCTTGGCATAGGAGCACTCTCGGTCTTCCTCTATCTGAGACTCAAAGGGGTGATGACAAGGCCTGTATGGAAAGACCAGCTGCAGAGGGACCTTACCCCTTTTGAGGCGATCCTTGATCGATGTACAGGCTCCAGTGGTCTGATCAGTGCTATGTATTCGGCCATGATCGAGACTGACATCTCCCCTTCTTTGGTGCTCAAGGGCAGATGGGAGGCGGATATGGGCAGACAGATCTCCGAAAAGCTGTGGCTACACATCTGCAGACGCACTGCGAAGTCCTCAATATCCTGCCAATACAAATTGCATGCTATAAAACTTTTGTATAGATGGCAGTATGACCCGATCAGGCTCGCCAAAATGTACCAAGGTGTTAGTCCATACTGTTGGAGGGGTTGTGGGGAGCGGGCTGGCTACTGGCATATGTGGTGGGGGTGTACCATGGTCCAGACTTACTGGTCGGAGGTTCTTAGCTGGATCAGGGACCTGGATGATGAAGAGAGGGTGAAGCAACCAATGTTTGTCCTCTTCGGTCTGATCGAAACAGGAGACGACGTTGTGAAAGCGCCTAGGATGGTACAGGGCCTCCTGATGGCTGCGCGAGCTTGCCTCACCATGGTTTGGAAGCGGCCCAAGCTCCCTAGTAAAACCGAATGGCTTGGGGTGGCACAGAATCTCTACAGAATGGACTGCCTGACCGCTACGTTACGCGGAGATCGTACTAATGTTGAAAGTGCCTGGTCTGAGTTTAGAGCCAAGCATGCCCCGTAAAGACAAAGTGTGCAATACATTGTTGTGATTTGTGCCAATAATAGTAACAAATGAAGATTTTTGTTGTGGCGGCCCTCTGAGTTGCGTTATGTGTAATGGTCGGTCAACATACTCATATTCGAAGTTCTCTGGTGTTATCTCGCTGTGCAAGGAGGTTTCCCAACCATTTATTTGGAGATATTAGAGAAGGGGGGGGAGGGGGGAGGGGGAGGGGTGCGACTGGGCGTTGTTGTTCTTGTTCACTATACTGTTCACTTTTCAGGAAATACTGTACAGGATTTATGTTGATGATACTTCTCTCTTGTGCTCTTTCTACTTATACACTGAAATTTCTTCATCGCAATGTAAGTGAATGTTCAACTTGTATAAACTCAATAAACTTTGAATTTAAAAAAAAAAAAAAAACACAGGTACTGTGTACTGTGAGGGGTCAGAAATGAAAGCTGAGTACAAAGTTGTCATGTTTTTGGTTATAGACTTGTATTTAAATTAAAACGGTTGGGGAAATGCCTCTCTGGCCCTATAAAGAGAAGTTTCTCTACATAAGAACCAAAAACTCATGATCTGTCTTTGTCAGGATGCCCTAAATCAAAAAGCCGTCCTTGTGTCCAAAACATTCTATCCTGACCCTCACACTAAAGCAAAATAACAAAGTGACAAGGTAATGTCTATAACCTGGTATTTGCAAAAAGGTGTTCTTAAATAAAAGTATAATGGCTTCAACCTAAATGTTCTCCACAATGGAAAAGACCTTAATTCAAGAGGATGATTCCCTTCCCCTGGATTCTTCATGCCGTCCTTGTCCCACAACAATCTTGTTAGATAAACACACTTGAGTCTTGTAAGTTCTCCCGCAACAAATGTTCTTTTAACACAAACACTGTTTCTGCTTGACACTGCTTGTAGTTTTGAAATTTGCCTGATCTACTCCACTGCCAGTTCTCTTTCCAAATGCATGGTGTACTCTCCTGCCAGGACTTCTCTTTGCACTCTCAAATGCCTTACAGTTCCTCTTTCATGATTCAAGTAGCATATACTTTCTGAAATCTCACAATGTTAAAAAATCTGCTGTTTTTACATTTGCAAGTTTCCACTTTGCTCATTCTCTTCAGCGGTCTCTCCAAAATGCCCCGGGGTCCCCACTCTGTTCTGGCAGACTCACTGGCTTATTGTAGCGTTTCCAGGCTTCCTCGTGCTTACGTAGTGTACTTTTGACGCCGTTCTTCCACACTCCACGCCATCCATGTCTCTCCAGGTTCTGACACGGCTGCCTTTCTGCACAATGGCTTTTCTCTGGCTCGCCGGTAAGGATGATGATGCTTCCCTTGGCTGCTGGACACCTAGGGACCCTCTCGTGGTGTCTGGCATCTCCAGGGCCCGCCACTTCGCACCACGTTTCAGTCCTTCTCTGCCGGCGATCCCTTTCACCTCACCACATTGTCGCACCTCCAGCCTCTACATGCCGACTGTTGCCTCCAGCCTCTGTGGCTAGGTTGTGCCTCCAGCCTCCGTCTGTCTTTCCTGGAGAGATTACGTCCCCAGCTAGGCTCCTTTCCCTCCAATGACTAGCACATTCCCCATGCTTGCTGCCCAGTATCAATTTCTTCATCTTCCTTGTCTCAGTACTTGAGTGGTTGTGGGAATTGTAGTCCACTGATACTGAGGATGTAGGTGATTATGGGAATAAAGGTCCATTGCTGGTTTGTGATGCATGATCTTTGAAAGGTATTTCTTAACGAGTTTACATGGAAGATCAGTTATGCCTGGAGGAGAACCATCATTGAATAGGAGGGTTTTGGAGCTTTTACTCTTTAGGTCAGGGATGGAAGTTTGGCCTAAAGGTCAGTGGAGACAAGTTTTCTTTTATTATAGGGGGAAAAAGATGCATGGCGATAGGCCATCAGGGTCTTGGGCAACAGGGAGTTTTCTTAATGGGGATATGGGGGATACTGTGTCTTATCGAATAAAGCCATGACATCTCCCCGGTGGCTATCACATCCCATGTCAGGAACAGGTAGCAGGTGACGTCCACTGGCCACATTGGACGAGGTTACTGCTGGGGAATCTGTGTTGACAGTTTGATTCATCATAGTTCATCTTGACAGCCGCTTGTTAGGCAGAAACGGGTGGCTCACCACTGGGCCAATCACCCAAGAGTGCGGCTTGAGTTGCCGGGACAACTCAGTCCAGGGTGCCTAAACCCCCCTCCCACACATCCTGTATACCCAGACAGAGTGGCACCACTTTTGGAGGCTTCTGTGTAGAAGCCCGCCAAAAAGTGGAACAAAGGGCTCGACTTGGGTTGGAGTTACAGAGGCGAACTCAAACGCCATTTTAAAACCGAGTCCTGGCGAAAAGACCCAACCGGGGAATACATATTAAATGAATAACCCGGCGGTATCTTTAACATTGCACCAAAAAGTGGTGCGTTTAAAATGAATGGGAAAATCCCATAGTAAATATTCTGGTGGAATAATTTGCGTGGTAACCACTGCCACCAGCCAGAAACTCGACAAGGGGGGACTGGACAGTGCCCCCTTGGAAAACAGACCCAGGGGCAATCGAATTACCCCTACCAGTACTTCCACAATATGATGGTTTGTACTGGTTCTGTTCACAATTTAAGACTAGTAAAGTCAATGGTGACTTTACATGCCCTGGGAGACAGTAGTCAGTCCCAGGGTATGGAGTCTATGTTTGGGGGTCACTATGACACCCCTGTGTTACTGCACTGAGAGTGCTGTGTAACACACTTACCAAAAACACATGAAACCCTATGGAGTAAAAGACCCCATAGCCCATAAAACACATTACAAAGTCAACAGACATTCTCAAATGATGCCTAAGAGTGGGAGAAAAAGAGTCTCACTCTTAGCAGGAGAAAAAAATAAACCCCAAAAATCCAGCAAAGCTGCTGGGGGACTCACTAGGTGTGGGAAATTAGCCTTTACAGAGAATTCTCCCTAACACTCACCAGTCTGTTGTTGCTCCTGCGTGCTTCTTGTTTCGGCCCCAGCTTCTTTCCACTCTGTCTGTTCCTCGCGGTAGCTTCTGCGAGAAGCACTCACCGCCCTTGACTCTTCTACGCATACACGCGCTCTTCCTTAGCAGAGGCTACCAGCGTATTGGGGCGATCGGTAGCCTTCGGTGTCCTACAGCTCCTGCTGTGGACACCGGGCAAAGTGTACAGCATGCTTCCCGACCCTCTTGCGGCCTGCGCTGGCCCCAGCGCCCTTTCTGTACTCCTGCTCAGGCCGGCTTCACACCAGCTGGCTCCTCTCCAGCCTGCTCCGCCTCTGCATGCCATGTTCTCTCCTGTACGGTTCTCACCTGGATGGTTCTCCCTGTCTGCTGGGCGGTCACCCCTTTTATACACCCAGGATTTGTTAAGTGGTTTCAGGTGCAAGTCCTTCACTTTAGTTGCATGACCATATTAAAGCCGTTTAGCTGGACATGCCTGACTTTTACACCAGTACTCATTCACAACCCTCTTCCTCGTCTCAGTACCATGGTTGTGTGAATGAATAGAAGTGTGCGTTCCTTCCATTTGCTTCTTCCTCGTCCCAGGCTTAAAGTGAAATGGCAGTTGTACAATTTGCATGGCAGAAAGGGGCAAAGACTGATAATAGCCTATAAAGGCATTTGGAGTATATGGTTCCTTTTTACAAGGCAAAGCGGGATACCATGTCTCATCCAAAGTTCCCCACTTCCCAAGTTTCCTCCACCCAGGTGATCCTCCCTTGCTTCTCCACCCCCAGGGTCGGGATCCAAGAGCGAGGATCATAGGGGAGTAGAAGTGAGGATGCCCTCAAGTTCCTTAGTGTATAACATATTTCTCCCTGCTTTGGTGTATGTTGTTTTATTGACTTAATAACTGCTTGTGATGCTAAAATAGTTTGTAACCCATAGGGGGTACACACCTGTGAGCTGTTTATTGGTACTTGGAATATTTAAAGTGTGCCTAAGTGTAGTACTGTAATACATAAATCTTTTATACTTACCTGCCAGGGTATTTTCTATTTATTATTTCTGCTAAGTGTTAACTTTACTACAAAACAGTTCCCCTTCCTCCTTAATTCAGCCTCACTGCTTGGTCTATGCTACTAAAGGGAGTAATTAACCACAACTCGGGCTGTACAAACCTTTCTAACCCTAGATCAGCTTTTCTTAGTCCTGTCACATGTAGTGACTTTGAGAAACCATCCTAATAACTAGTTTGATTACAAGCAAAGAGTCCAGTCAGAAATATTCCTGATTCAACTTCTATCTCATGCAAAGTGGCATCATTGCAAATATTTTTACCTCATTGTGGACATCAACAGGGTTCCAAATAGGGTTATGCCACATACTGCTTCTCTTTCCTGCTTGTCTAGAATTCCACATCAATCAAAACTGGTCATGTCTCCTCTTGTTTTCTTTTTTTAAACCCAGCCAGCTGTGGAATTTTTGACTTTCACTATTTTAGAATGTTGTCTCTTATGATTGTTCTATTCTGTTTTTATATGTGTTTCAACATTTCTATGTTGTCTTCTTTGACCATCCTTCTGGAACATTACAGCTGTTCACACTCGCAGATCAAGCGTTTCTCAAAAATCAATCTCCATCCCCCCGGAACTGGGAAAAGTGATTTTCAGTTCCAATAGTTCTCAAATAAGAATGCTCAGCCTGCGTATTTGAATTGTTTGGCTTTAAGCCAAGAGCAGTGTGCAAGAAAGCTGAACAATTCTTCTCATAGACAAAATGTAGCAATATTCAAGGATATTCCAGGATGATCACAAAACAAATGTGTTTTGGAAAAGTTGTTTCCATTTGACCGGCAGAAAGACTTTTCATCAATTTTTATGTCCATCAATTTTTATGGCACCTGCACAATTTTGTAGTTTAAAATGTTGGTGTTTGCAATTCAACTTTTCTTAAGGACTTTAGAAGGCAAAATACTGGCAAAGTACAGTCTGTAGCAGTCACCCAGAGTGAGAAGACGTGTGCTCTCTGATAGAGCTTTACTGCATTGCTGCCTGCCCCTTTAAGAAAACCGAGAATCTGAGGAGGAGTGCGCCACCGTGAAATACTGGCAAAGTGTACAGTCTGTAGCAGTCCGTTGCAGGAGGTGGGGTCGGTGGCTAAGAGTGGATGATCCTGAAAAGACTGTAAGCATCGCGGTCAACTGCTGATAGAAAAGTGACGGAAACATGCATGTGTGCTTAGACAAGGGCCATCGATGAGGGCAGTGTATAATAACCCAGCCAGTATGACTACATGATAAATTTGTATAATTTAGACAATTGGCAAAGATGAGGGCCAAAGAGTGAGAGGCTTCCATCGGCCATTGACAGTTGACAGCATTTGACATTACAAGAGTGGAATAACAATCTACCTGGTATAGTCCCAACCGTTTGTTACTATAGCTGAGAGTACGAGCTATCATAACACGAGGGTCCCGATACAGACCATACAACTTACCAGGACCAAAGGGCTCAAGGGTCGAAGTTAATAAAATCATGCCAGGTAAGCTGCTAATGAGGTCAAATAATGACAATTTGCATAACAACGCACCATACAAAAAACTGGCGGCACAATCAATTGTAAGGGGCGAAACTTCAACCATCCTGCTACTAGCACGCCACAAAGTAAATAATCCAAAGGAAAGGGAAACTGCGGAAATCTCAGCATTTTTCCCACCAGGGTCGGTAAAGCAGGCAAAAGAAATATCACAAGTCGTGACACAGAATGAGCCTTGGAAGCAGGGGTCGGAGAATAACAACATAGAGGAATTGACAGACCCCTCTTTGGTAGCAATTGATTATAACACATTGCTCGAATTATGATGCTCTCTGCGGAAAACCATTGGAAACTAAAGGTGTGTGGGAGTTAATGTGACAGCTGAAAAAGAAGTCAAGACCACATCGTAAATATGACCAACACCACTGACCAAGAGTCCGCTCCCGCGATCAATCCTATGCATGCTTACAGACTTTCAGCTTTCCCAAACTTGTGTATAGAGAAAGAGGGGAATACTGGGACAAGTGGCACGGCACACATAATTGTCTCTCAAAATGAGGTGCACACCCAGCTATCATCAATGCAGTTTGCCATGAAAGTACTGCTTAGATTGAGTAGGAACATTTTGGAAGAAGTCACCCGCACAGCCTTACCTAAATTGAAAGCACATGATGATCTAGAGCTGGACGCGCTGATTGCTGAGGCGGACCTGCAAGTATCCCAAACTGTGCAACCATTAGATGATGATAATACCCTAGATTCAAGGCCAGTCGAAGAAGGATTCGGCCTGGACAAAAACAGCGTGGCTATTAATGATGCTTCTTCGATATACCTCACTAGAGAGCGAAGAAGACAATAGAAGCAACAGAAAAAATACCAAGCCTGCAGTAGACCAAAAGCAAATGTAACGGAGATTAACCAGACTATAAATGACACCCCAGAGGCAACAATACCAACAAAGAAGGAAAACAGAAAGGTGTAAACTAAAAGAGGAAAGGGGCTGGTACACCAATTAGTGTCTTAAATAGTTGGTTAATCAATGACAAAAAAGAAAAGAAATCACAGTTAAGTCACTATTAAAATATCAGCGCACATTCACATATGGAAAATACTGGTAGCGTAATTCAAGAAGTGCCTGAAGTACCCATCACAGAGGAAACTAATGCAGAAACCTTGATCCCAAGGGTGAAACGAAATAAGATGGATAATCCATTAGCGACCAAAGGAGTGGAGCCAAAACAGCAGTCACAATAAAGGAGATGGACCAAAGAACGACTGTCAAAATCGCATATAAATAGAACAGACTTCTTGGACATATTGTGCTTAATATTACCACTTCAAATTTTGGGCACAAAGGATTTTGAATACATTGATCCCATTAAATTCCATAACTACCAACTGAGCAGAGTGCACTGTAGCACACCTTAAACAGCACATATGATTCAAGTGTACAGCGGTAGATTCCATGAACTGGGATATGAATTGGATGCATCAGTGGAGCTAGTACCCCTGAATTGTAACTCGAACCAGGCCTTGGGAAACATGGAGTGTGTGAAGGCTGTTGGTACCACTTCGGAAAACAAGGGTAGCACAGAAACATTACAAGGGACCAATTAGGAGCTGTAACTGGTCCTTCTGTTTGTGGAACACGCAGGGCTTTGCGCACCTAATGAGTGAAGAGAGCTTGCCGAGGGTGACTGCAAAACAATATTTTTCTTCTACAGGAAAGCTGGCTGACCACAGACCTTAATATAGATGGGTATCAAATATTCCCAAAATTGGCAATAAAGGGCTTGAAGGGGCGTCACTATGTGGGTCTGGCTATTGGGGTAAATTGCTACATAAAGGTTGTTAGAATAAACACTACCAACGAAGATCTAAGTATTGGCTGTGAAAGTCAGCTTTCTGACTATCAAAATAAGTTTGGCCTTAATTCATATCTACGATCCACCCGGAAGTTTACATACGTATAGTATAATGGAAACAGTTGCGGAGGTAATAAATGGCACTAATGTTTTAGGGGATAAAGAACCTATCATTATTGGTGGGGACCTTAATGCTTGATGCAGTTGCCAGGGTGAATGCCCTGAGACAGATTTTGTTAGTAGCATGTGCAAAATGGAGCAGAACGTTGTTAATAAGAAACGTAATCTATGCAATTTTTTGTCTGACTTGGGATGTTACATGCTGAATGGATGGGTAAGTGGTGATCAACCAGGACAAAAAACATAGAAAAGTGGTACCAAAACTGCAACACTGGATTACTACTTTTCTAATGTCCCAGTGATGCCATACATCACCATACATCAGGGGGTTAAGGGTTAAAGAAAATGTATTTAGTGATTATGCCGAGGAATGTTGGGAGGCCCGAGATGAACTGACACAAGTGGGTGATCTAGATGTAAACCCCAGTGGAAACAGGATATGTGGGATACATAAGAACATTGAAAAAGCTGGTAGCTACATAGCCAGGAATAAAGAAAGAAAGTTATAATACGTTAAGGGCCTGACAGCGGACGAATTCTAGCTAAAAAGACCATGACCGGATTAGCTATCCAAAAGGGAACCTATGCTTATATGCCTAGAATCAATAATAGACAACACTATTATAGGAACATCGGGGATGCAAAAAGAGAAATGTGAAGTGCCATTTTGTAAAACTAAAAAAGAAAATTCAGCTATGCAGTGTAATTGTATGGCAATACGGGCAATCAAAAATAAATATAGCAAATGGGTCAAATAGTGGCATTGCTCCTGCAAAAAAACCCAGTGGCAGAATTTAATAGCAGTTGCCATGACTAAAGACCCGAGAAGTATGTGGCAATTATTAGGACGTACTCAATTTAGAAAAACAAAACGGGTGACTAGTATAATTGGCACGCACAAATGGGCTGAATACATCAACAGCACTTTTGACCACCCTGCCAAACCACATCAAGCTGAAACTTCTACTAAGAAAGGTTTTAAAAATAGTTTTTAACAAAGAGGCAATTGAGAAGAAAATTGGTAAGCTAATTTATTCTAGAGCGCCGGGACCGAACGGTCTCGCCAATATTGTATTAAAGAATGCCCCGAAATACTGGGCCAATTTACTACTTATCTTACATACAAAGTTTGTACTGAAGGTACTATACCCAATTCTTGGAGGGGATATTTGCTGGTTCCGAAATATAAAAAAGGGTAAACAATCTGAGCCTGCACATTTTAGACTCATTGTGATGTTAAATGTGACAGGAAAAAAATCGTTTCTTTGGTGAATACGATTAATTTATTGGATAGATACCAAATGTGCTTTAGACCCGGGTCTGGCACATCACACTGCCTGAGACTCATGCATAGACTCATGACGCAGTCAAAGACGAAAGGTTATCCTTACTTGCATGTGGTGATGATTGATTTTCAAGCATTCTTCGACACAGTGGAAAGAGACAAGATATGGTTGGAATCAGATGCTTATCGATGCCCAGACTGCATGTTACAATCAGTGGGTGGCTTTTATGCGAATAGCAGAATAGCTTGGTGCAGGTGAGGCTGGACAACAGGGACTCATCACATCACTGATACCAATCCACAGAGGGGTTAAGCAGGGATGCGTGCTGGAACCCCTGCTGTTCAACATCTGCATTGCAAACCTCCCAGTAGCTCTTGGGAGGGTGAATAATTGCCCTCCTAAGCTTAATAGCAAAAAGGTGGTATGCATCTCATATGCCGATGATTTGGCACTATGTGATAGCACTTTTTCGGGTATTAAAATATCTCTGTTGGAACTACACAGATACACAGGCCTGACAAATTACAAAAAAACAAAGGTGATGCATTTTGAGCATTGGGAAATGAGTCATGGTCATGAGGTCATGATCGCAGGTAATCACATGGGGAACGTGAGCAGCTTTAAATACTTGGGTGTTGAGCTAACTGACAAAGGTGATTACTCTGAGGTAATTGCTGAGAAATGTAGAAAGGCAGTAGTACTAACGGCAGTGATTTCAAAGTTCACAAGAGAAACTTCAGGCTATAGCCTCCATGGAATACTGTTGCTGTATAAGCTGTGTTTCTGTTCCACTATGTTGTATGGACTTCAGGCGAGATTTAACTTGGCTGAAGGTAATAAAGGGAAAGCTCTGGAGGAGGATCTTGAGACCGGGCCCGAGCGTACCAATCGAATTGTTAAGATTGGAATTGGGCTTAATATCCCTACCTGCCCAGGCTATAAAAAGAAGGTGCCTATTCTATATAAAATCCAGCACCAGGCCATTGTGTCCGTTATTAAAACGGCTGGGAGACGATGCCAGCACGAATATGGTCAATACATTTGTCAATCTGGTGAACATAACATTTGGAGCTATTGAATGGAGATCCGATTCAGAAGTAGACTATGAAATATTCCTAAATAAATCTGTTGCCAAAATAGGAAGATGGGATTGGGAATCAAACCACACGCATTTGACAACATTTAAAAGGTTACCCAAAATGTTTAATTTAATTCATAAATTGGAGGTCCCTCAGAGTTACCTTAAGTTATGTTCATCACCTGTGTTGCATAGATTTCTTTAAAAAAATGTTTTTTTATTGTATACGGTTTATGTAACCTTTACAAAAATAGGATCAAATTTACAATTCATAGATGGTAATCAATTACCACAAACACCTTGATAGTCGTATTACTGACAAATAGAGATTTGCCTTAAGAGTTCAGTACATTCAAATCATTTCATCTATTTGCTCATACCTCAAAAAAAGGTCCATACCACAAAACGAATGAGCAAACCTTATTAAACAACCGCGCTTTCTTTTATAAATTGCACAACAGTAAATGTCAGAAACGTTTCATGTTCAGATATTATTCTGTACTAAAAGGATTCAGAGATCAGCCCCTCTTCAATCCTTAGATACTTTCTAAAATGGGTCAACCGTAAACTCCAGGTTCCTTCGCATTCCATTAGTATGTTGCTTCATGATTTCGTTTAGCCAGGACTTCCCCTGTTGGCAAAAGGTTTAACCTTGCTCTGAGGAAGTTGGATCTAACCTGTCTGCAAGGGAATCTTATCAGATATCTCGAGAGGCACCCCAATTATTTATCGGCTTATTGAAAAAGGTTCAGATATGTTGCATTTCTAACTTTTGCGATTGTGTCTATCTAGTCGTCTAGTTCTCCGGCTGTTTTAACTCTTTGACGGATGTTGATCAGGGTGTCAAGATTTAAGCCCATCTTTTCTAGGAATTCCTTGGCTCTTAATTCCAAGTCATACAGGACCTGAGATCTCGAAGATTCAAGGTGGACTTTGGTGTCACCGTACAGTGTGTTATGTTTTGCAGTGATAATCTGCCAGTAGAGTGAAATCAACTTCCAGTTTACAAAGGATACCAGTGAGTTCAAGCCCAATTTGAATCTCAAATTCCAGGATGGGGGTACTCATCGGGAGGCCCAATACTTTTTTCCATATTAGAGCCTCAAATTTGACCGAGTCTATACTTCCGCTCAAAGGTTTAGCCTGTAGGCCATAAAGAATTACAGGAATTACCTTTGCCCTATAGAATCTAAACAGGGGCACAATCAAAAGCTTTTTCATCTGGGGGATAAGTTGTGAAGCATTCACCTCTACGTCTAGTTCTACCTTATAGGTTGCAGGTGAGGCGTATATGCTATACCCCAGGTAGATCAGATCTTCAACCTGCGTGATTATATGAGTGTCCAGGACCCAGTTTGAGTATGATATCTTTTTCTGAACATGCTTAAAAACTAGGATCCTGGATTTTAAGGGGTTGATTGACAAGCCATTTTCTCGGGCGTATTCTCCCAGCTTTATTAGTAGACGCTGCAATCCTATTGCTGTATTATCCAGCAAAACAATGTAATCTGTGTAGGCCAGCCAATGGATCCCCCTACCATTCGGCATAGGGCTGGCCAACGCAGATGATTTTAGTTTGACTCCCAGGTCAGCCAGGTACAGATTGAAAAACAGGGGTGCTCCCAGGCAACCCTGTCTGACTCCTCTCCTAGTTAAAATTGGGTCCGAGAGGTGTCCTTGTTCTTCTAGACGAACTGGAGCCCAATTAATATTGCAAGTAACCCCTCCGGAATCGACCAACTCCTCAGTTTTCTCCAAAGATGTTCTCTATCAACCTGATGGAAAGCTTTCGATAGATCCACTCAGGCCCCATAGAGTGGAGTTTTATTCTTCATCTTTGTGTTCGCACTGAGGAGATTTAAAACCACACTATTCAAACTAGTGGAGCACCCCGTCTAAAGCCTGTTTGATTACGGGAAAGGATCTCTTTACTCTCCACCCAACTTGTAAGTTCCCTTATTAAGAGGCTCTTGACAATCATGCTGTCTATGTCAAGGAGGGCGATTGGGCGTTAGCTTCCTGGATTCAGGCGGTCTCCCCCCTTGAAGAATGGTATAATGATAGCTGTTTTCCATAATAAAGGAAACCTGCTTGCCCAAGTGTTTCTCTGAAAAGATTATTTCGAATTTTGGACCAAATGCTCGGTTCGTTCTTAAGTATGTGATAGGTGAGCCCGTTTGGACATGCCCCTCTGGAAACTGATGATTTGGAGATGACATCCAGGATGTCTTCCTCCCCAAAGGACAAATCCCAGGGGACGTTCAACTGGATGTCGGCTCCGTCTGATCAAAGTTTCCCCAAAGTTTTCAGGTAAGTACTCAACCCATTTCGCTTCTGGAACCAAATTACAGAGTCCTGCTGTGGTTTGTTTCCAATTGACCGATAAAAGACCAAAAATGTCTTCAGTTGTTTTCATTTACCAACCGCAGCATTACTTCAGTCGTGTTGTAAACGTGTCATCTTTTGGGCTAATGTCCAGTTTTTATACTCTTGTCATGCTTTTTTCACCACCAATTTATAGTTCGCTTACGTAAGTTGTTCATTCTGCAACCTTCTTAGTTTCAGTCTCAATTTCCTTTTTTTCTTTTGTGTTTCCTCATCAAAGCAGTGTAAATGAGTTTGCTTCCTAGGCTGCATAGCTTCACTTGGTGGAAATACAGACCAAATAAAGGTCTACTTCTGCTGAGAATGAATAAATTGCCTGTGTTGGCGAATGTGGTTCCAGAAGTTGTGATAGAGAAAGAAGATAGAACATGTTGTATATGTGGTATTATGGGCAGAGTGAAAACAGCTCGACATGTTCTAACTGAATGTCGGGAAAATGGCCCACTTTATATGAGCACGCTTGTGGCATTCGAAAGGAATTGTGATGGAATAAAGAGGGACACGTTCTGGGGTTATTGACCATGCATAGTCCTCTTTTTACACTGTGTACATTAAATTATAAGTGTAAAAATGATATGTCATGGTGCATGCTCCAAAACCCCTGGAACTGTTCGTCCCACCCCAGTCAGTGACACCCAAAAGGGCTTATCAAGCCCCAAAGGAGTGCTCCAGAACCTCCGCTGGCGCCAGGCTCATAAGGTGGGTTGAACTGCATGGGACTACTGAATCAGCCTAGTGAGGCTGAGCCTTTCTGCATACCCAGGGTGTGGCTGAGGGACTACTTTACCTGAAAGGCAGGGTGTGGTAAAGGGGACTACTTTACCTGGAACTACTTGCAAGTCTATTTAAGCCACGCCCTGCAGGCAGAAAACACTTTGCGTTATTCTGCACTCCTGCAGCGTAACGCTCACCGTGTCTGCTCTGTCCTCGAACTTCTACAGCCACGCCCGTTCTGAGATTTCCATCCATTGGTGCCTGAAAGAAGAAAGAGAAGAGAGCAGGAGTTATTACAGCAACGAAGGCCTTACCTGCAGTTCTCATCCATCGGTCGCGCCTTCAGCTGATCTTCGGATCGCCGTCCTTGCTGGGAAGAAGGCATCCACGCAAGTATCCAATACTCACCCGGGGGTCTGCATTCATCCGGAATACCTTGGAGCGGTTCTTCCATTCGCCATCCTGGAGCCGCGCCTTGCCTGCACAGAAAGAAAAGAAACAGCAGGCAGTCATATACAAAAAACGAACAGTTATTCAGACATGCAGCGCCTCTCACTCGCGTTAACACTCACCTGCAGGAAACCTGCTCAGCATCCTAGGAAGAGTCCATTCTTCATCCAACCTCCGCACGAGACCGTGCCTGAAAGAAAAGACAAAACACGTTTAAACCTTGGACAATAAAAACTTTGAGCATCTAAACATTGGCATAGAGACTTACCTGCTAAATCCAGATATTCCAGACTCTGCAACAGCCACTGGACCAGTGAAGTAACTGTGTCCGGGGAATGACTGTACTTACTGCGCCCCTGCTAAGAGTCAAGCAGGACACAGAACCAGCCTCACAAAACTCCAAGACAAACGCCTCCTGGGGTGATAACAAGGGAAAGGACATCATCATTCAAACAGTGCTATGCCAGTGCAGACATCGTTTGTACGGCTACGTGCTACGCCCCTGTGGAGACCAGGTGAACGTGACATGATCTGCCTCTACATGATTATGCACGCAGCACAGGAACTCCTGAAAAATACAACTGTGCACTACTAGTTTGCTTTCACTGGATAAAAGCATAATCTGTTACAAAATATAAATTCTCAATTGCAGCTTAGTTTTCAATCTTATACATTTTACAATTCTAAAATGCTAGGAAAATATGCACAGTGCTTCTGTTTACTCCATGAGCAGCAACACAGCAGAAGCTGATTGGAAAGAAACCATTCCTTTTATCACAGTGTGCAGTTTCTTGTTTTGAAAGGCTTCTGAGAAATACGTTCTGTTTCAGAGGTTTTTATCCATGGCTCAAAAGAAGCCTTCTGTTTTCTCTCAAGTGACCTGGCCTTTGCACTGCTCTCTGCTCTAAACTTGTGTGTAAATGTACACAGGAAAATAATAAAGCTGTTGTATTTACAAGATTTTCATGTGTAAAAAGGCCTTGTGCGCACCTTATCTGGAGGCTTGAATAATACTTTTGGGAGTATAGGTTTGTGGCATCCTATGTTGATATCTTGCACCATTTTACTTAAAATGATTTGTTTTTAATAGCCCATGTGGTATATTAAGGCACATTCCTTAACTTGTTTCTGCTGCCCAAGCCAATATCTTTTAAATAACCATTCAGATGATTTTTTACTATAAACTCATAAAGTGTAAACATTTATATTTCCAACTTGAAGGGCTTGCCTCGTCATGGCCCAGCTATTGGAAGACAGCATTTTCTGTGAAGAATTCATACAACAATGCCCTGCAGCAGTTGAAGTGTTGAATTTGGTCGCGCAGGAGTGCAGCCCAGGTAGGTGCTCAATTTGCATTCATTTATTTTTGATTGATGTACAATATGTATTTATGTGTATGTAAGTACTCAAACATTTTACACATGCTATCAACACACTAGTACACAATAAAGACATTGAAAGATAATACATAAAATCACTACTTTAAAATCCTGTGCAAAAACTTAATAACAGCAATACATAAAATATTCTCCTGTCCAGCTAAAATCATATTCCAAAACAAATCTGTATTTAAAAAAAAAAATAATTATAAACAAATTTGATAAATCAATTTTTCAACATTTCAATGGTTAAGGTACAATATCTGCAAGTCTCAGATCTCTTAAGACTTTCTCTAGCTCCCATAACCTCTCTAGTAGGATGTAAGCTCAATGTCAGCCTCAGCATATCATTTCTAAATACTCTCAAAGCAGTTTCTTCAAGTAGCCAGAGATGATGTTGAACGGCTTGATTTTTTTAATTTAAATTGGTAAAAAAAGTGATAATTAAAGAATCTCTATTCTCAAGCCAAACAAACTCGGAGCTTCCTTTTCACCTTTGTAGGATTACTTACTATCCCTACTTCTGATTGAGAGAGGCTCAAAAGAATAGAATTACACTGAGCCTTCCAGTTTGTTAATAACTTACTGAAAGAATGTTTCGCTTTCTAATTTATTTTACTTATTTACTGTACAATATTGCTACTAAATTGAATGTCAGTGAGTGTGTATATATTAAACACTTTGCTATTTAAGAGATATTTGCAATTATGAAATTGTATAAATGAGTGTATCAAACATCTTAAAACACACGTTATCCAAAAAGAATGTGAGAGTGTTGAATCATGATGGCCTTTGCCTCTGCCTTACATACTGCACTGTGATTGTAGAACATTAATACCGCAAGGCAAAATTAAGACACTTGGACTGCTTTTAGAAATACAGAAACAGAAGTCTCTGGAATCATTGTAGTGTAGTTGAGACTAATCAGCGCCCTGATGCCTTGGGGGTGGTGCACGCTATACAAATGCAAAAACAAATATGTAATTGTTTTTGGGGTTCTTTGACCGTAATACCTCATAGCCAACTGTATGGTTGTTCATGTTGTGACCGGGTCATGGGCAGGAGGCCTGCCAGCAGTTTTACCAGTGCCATCGCAGAGGTGGGCTGAGGCATTTGGGAGGGCCCTGTCTTTGCCTCCCTGCATGTGTTATGTTGACGGAATATGGTGCCACTGTCAATGAAACCATACCTTTCCGCTCCATTGCTGGCTCGAGCTCGTTTTGTCTTGTTTCAGAAATGCAAAGACCAACATAAATGCCACTGCCAGAGATGACGGTTACCTGAACTGACCCCAGTGGTCCTTCCAACATTTCTGAAGCACCCGCATTAACAGAGCTGCTCGCCGAGACAAGTACACTTACCGCAGCATATGAAGAATGCTTAGTAGACCAATGACTGAACCAAATTCAGACATTGTGTCAAAGGATGTGGAGTGTCTTTAAGGGGCTTATCAAACTTTCAATGTGAAAGCTCACCCCAGGAGGAAAGAGCAACCATATATTGGCGAGTGAGGTGAGGATCCAAAGCCAATGGAGGGAAGGAGGGGGAAGGATAGGAGCAGGAGGATTGAGGTGTAATAGGCTGGCCCATGAAGAGCAGAATCGGGGGTATACTGTGAGGTCAGGAGGAGAAGAGGTGGGTAGAGAGTTTATTGCAGGTGAGGTATTGCTGGTGAGAGAGAGTGGTACCAGATTGGAAGAGTGAGGCTCTGGGTGGATGTTGAGTGGAGTTAGTGAAGGGGATTAGGTGTGTAAGGGTGAGGGGAGTGGCGTGGGGTAGAGAGTGGGGAAGGGAGTGGAGGGGAGGGGGGGCGTGGAGAGAGGGGGAGAGAGTGGAGGGAGTTGAGAGAGGGGAGAGGGAAGGGGAGGGAAAGGAGAGAACCGAGGGGGATGGAGTGGAGAGAGTGGAGGGGGAGTGGTGAGAGGCGAGGGAGTGGAGGAGTGGAGAGAGGGGAGGGGGAGTGGGGTAGAGAGGGGTGGGAGTGGAGGGAGGGGAGGGAGTAGAGAGAGGGAGGGGGAGAGCAGGGAGAGGTGTGAAGAGCGAGGATGGGAGGGGTCAGCCGGGAGATGGGGAGGAGTGGGTATATTAGCTAGGGGAGTGGGTAGAGGGAAGAAGTAGGAGAAGGAAGAATAGAGGGGAGAGTGTGTGAACATTGGAGGTACAGAAGAAGAGAGAGTGAGTGGAAAGGATGGCAACAGTAAAATAGAGTGGAGAGTACGACTGTCACAGAAAGAAGCGCGAGAGAGTACGTGGAAGGTGATAAAGGAGCTGGGTGCATGTGGAGGTACAACATTGACAATCCTTTCCAATCTGATTAGCGGAGTAGCCGGATATGGAACCTATTAGAAAAAACCCAGAGCAAGTCGGGGAGAGGCACTACGGCCTTTAAGCCCTTACCTTAGAGAGCTTCTAAATAGTAGGCATTACCTATGACTAGCACACTGGGTCTTAAATGAACTAGGGAAGGGGAGCCCACAGGAGGACAGGAAGGACGCCCATTAGTGTACCCCAGTCCTGGTGCAATACATTGAAAAATCTGTAGATCTTATATTAAGTGCTTGGCTACCTGGTCACTATGAGTGGGCATCAAAGGCTAAAGAAATGTTTTTGATGGAAAGGATCACGGCGGGGGAGCATTGACATGGAAATGGGATGGTTGGGGTTCACCAGTAAATACATGGGGGTGAGAAGAACCTCTCTTGGGGGTATAGTTTGAGTGTATTAAAATGTTATGATCAGACCTGCCCCCCTTGTGAATCTCCCCCGATTCAAGGGGTATGTTGCTATAGGAAATGGCATTTAGCCACTTGGACAGTTGGATGGACTTTGGACTTGCACAGTGCCTCGTTCCAGCCGGAGGTCATTATTGTGATTGCCTTTGCAGGGGTGGGGGAAGGAGGAGGAAGGAGTCAGAAAAACACAGGAAGATATTGTGTTAAGTGCTGGGTTGGAAATTATGCTGTTATTGTTTCTTCTTGATAATGTAAAAAAATCAATACAAATTCAAATTTGAAAAAATAAACAAATGTTTCAATCAGGCCTTGGGGTGTGTGAGCTTGTACGGCCATCTATGACAATGTGCATCAATGCCTGGATATGAGCTTCACTTCTAGGGATACTTAAAGTACTTATGCTGATAAGAAAGTTTGTGCTAGCGCTAAAGTTCCTTCAGCATGGGCTCCTCGCTGGATGGAAACGCTTCAAAATGTTTACCTGTAGCCAGCTGAGAGGTGAACTAGAGGTGAAAAAATGTACCTACCTCCCTACAGCAACTAGAACCGTAACCACCATACAGGAGCATTCTATCATGTATCTGCCTAAAACCGACATTTCTCCTTTAAGCCATACCTCCAGAGATGGACAGTATTCATACTGGTATGCACCAACTCTGGTTGAATAGCTTTAAAACAGAAATAGATATTCTGCTACCACCAATGTCAACTACCTGCTGACTTTCCTCAAAGGTTGAATGTTGTTTGAGACAGACCAGACATTCTTCACCAGTTCATAACAGTTACTTGAAATGCTCACTACAAGCTCTGCATGCTGAACACAGGTTTATCACATCTGGACTACAGACGAATGTTGAAAGTTTTGCCGTCCATGGCTGTTGCATAATTAGATTATTGCAACCACCTATTGGCAGACCCGATTAAAGCCTCTGACACAACTGGAACTGAATATAGGATCACATACTAAGCCCAATATGAAACAACCCCGACTTCACTCCTGGCTTGCGTCCTCAAGGATTTGCCGGGTGGCGGGGGGGGGGGGTTTAAGACAGATCAGATTTTCTGGTCAACGGGATCCCTCTAACATTTGAAGAGTGCAAAATTAAATTCTGGGGTGACGGAGGCTGAAAGATTTCACTACGCACAATGAAGGCACTGGTTATCTCATAGTAACATGAGGGCTAATGGAGGGAGGGACCTAACTGCCCTAGAGCGTACCTTAACAACACCAACCCCCAAGGACAAAGTCTGAACCCTATCCAGACTACTCGATAAAACAGACCCTAACAGGATTGAAAAATACATGCTCAACTAGGAAAGGGACTTGGGACGAGTATTAGAACTGGAAGATTGGGACCGCATATGGGCTCGACAGCATAAAAGTTCTAAATGTGTCACTAACAAGGAAGGTGGGTTGTAAGTATTCTATAAGTGGTACATAACTCCCAAACTATGAAATAAAAGTGTTGGAGAGGGTGCTCAGCCACTGGCTTCTTATTTCACTTGCTATGGGCCTGCTCGAAGGCTATTCAGTTCTGGTGAGAGGTGCTAGAGCAAATTCAGCTTATCACGGGACAAACCATCCCATGGAACCCGGGCATAGTGTTACTGGGGAACACCGGGGAAGGAGCTTTCCCACTGACTGGGCACATATCAAACTTATGTACCCAACTGCTTACAGTGGCCAAAATCACCATAGCACGCCTGTGGAAGCACCCAGATGGCTCGGCACTCCCCATGTGGTGGGTGAAATGTTGGGAAATAGTTGTTGCCAAAAACATTACTGCCATCCACCTGGAGAACATGAATAAATTCCATAGCACATGGGCGCCCTTCCTGGATTACTCAGAGCAATTCCTGGGGATAACTACCATAACCTGGTGGCTCAAGTAGTACTACTTACGGGGTCAACCCCAAACCTCAGGTCTTATGAAACTCTTAGAGCATTAGAACGCTCATCAGCGCAACAAACGAACTAAAGATTTGTAAACAGCCCAGGGAGGCCTTGCTTCCAAATATATTAGGATGTGTTGCAGCATTGAACAGTTAAATAGCTCTATCTCTAGGACATGTTCATTGCAACGAACGCCTGCACCCATTGATATCTGCCCTATTTATATGTATGTCTAACAGCTAGGTTGATGTAAACAATGTGAAAATGCTTAATAAAATGTTTTGTTGAAACAAAATATAGGATCGCATAGCCACAGTGCTTTGAACCCATTAAGTTCAGCTCTCTACCTTGCTAGATCATAACTTTCTTCTCACCCCTCCACCCCTTTTCAGTCTAGGTTTTTATCCTCTTCATTCTGCCGAATCTGAATGCACGTTTCCTTAACCTCAATCCGTCTAAAACGGAAATTCTTTTCTTCCCTTCTTCCTCCATCTCTTCTTCTCTTCCCCTTTCATCTCCTTTCCTCCTTCCTGTGTCTCACTGTCCTCTTCTGCCTCAAATCTGGGTGTTCTCTTTGACTCTTCCCTTTCCTTTTCTTCCCATATCTCCAACACTGATCGGGTCTGCTGTTTTCGGATTTTCAATTTCCACAAGCTTCCCTAAACTTCCATGCCACTGAACTTCTTGTCTCCTCTTTAGTTCTGTCAAGACTCTACTACTACTCGGCTTTTCCAGACTTTTGTGCTCCATCACCAACTCTGCTATTCATTCTTTTTCGCCATCCCCTCCTGCTTCTATTTTTAACACCTTGCACTCTATTGCTTGGTTATCTTCTTAATCATGTCTGTTCCACTTCTTGTTCATAGTCCTTTTAAATGTACGCATGGTTTTGCACCTCCCTATCTTCATTCCTTAGTTTCGTTCTATGCTCCTGCCTGCTCTCTACTCACTTTCTTCTATTGACCCCTAAAGCTTCATATGCATCCTCCTGATTTAGATCTTTCTCCCTACTTGACCCCAAACTTTAGAACACTTTACCTCTTTGTTTGTTCTTCATCTTCTCTATCTTCTTTTCGCTTCTCTCTTAAAGCTCATCTGTTGGTGTCATCTTAATTGACATTTTAGCACAACTTTCAATTTACTATACCATTGTTTCTGTGCAGTGCTTCGGCAACATTGCTATATAAATTCAATAAAGGAAATTAATTGATTTCGGAATAGCCTGTGTGTTTAAAAAAACCTTTTAGCTTCATTGACAATGGGATACTGGCAATGGCACTCCCTTTCCTTGCCCCACTCACCTTTCACCTCTACCTAATCTTCTCTCTGCACAGCGGTCTACTGCTTTGTATTGGATTTCCCTACACATACATGCATGCGTAGCCTCACCTGCATACTGGTGGGAGGGTATTCTATTCATCAAATATTTGGATGGTATTCACCCTGTCTGGATTCGGCAATATAGCTATTTCATTTGCATTATTTGGTGAATAGAATATTCAAATGGAAACTTATTGGAAAGAATAACACTAAGATGTTGGCAATGAATAGGAGCATCCAGTCTAGATTATGGATTTGTTTTTGGAATCACATATAAATAGCAGCAGCAACCTCCAATTCCAAAGAACAGAGGTCTTTGTTTGGACATTATTTTTATCTTTGTTTGGCCTTGAAAAAGCCCCAGGGGAGTTGGGTGGACAGACATGTATTTGCGGAACAGCCATGACCAGTTATTTATGTGATTCAGATAGTTAATGCCACAGGAGTGAATGCCACAAACTGATTAACATAAACAGCAAGTCAGTGGTCCCAAACTCAGTTTTGATTTGATTAGATAAGTCTTAAGACATGGTGTAAGAAATACTCTGACTTACCCCAATTGTCTATTGTCCAATGTGCATTGCTTGCCTCTTCATGATAGTCATATCCTCTTGACCCGATTTCTGGATAAATCTATTAGCAGCCCCACATTGTTCACTGAGGCCTTGGCAGTGCCCACATCACATCCAAGAAAATAAATCCATATTTTCATGTTAGGAGTTTTTCCTGGTACTTCTTCGGAGGGTTAAGATAGACCAACCTCTAGTGTATATGCAAGGGATTGCATCAAGTTAGTCCAACCTCCTACTTATAAATGTGACGCTTGTGGTAGGTCAGAATCAGGAGACTTTTAGACGAACAACCAAAAAAATAACTATTCCTTACCTTAACACTTTTTTTATTTATTAGTGGTCCAGAAGATACATAACACAGTTACAGCTTTACCTTAAAGCTAGAAATAAACATGACAAAATAGAAAATCGGTACAGATATCATACATCTCATCAAGGTGGTACATTTACATAGCTTCATCTTCATCGGAGATCATATCACACAAAAACATTCTGAAGGGCCCCCAAATTTCTTTAGGTCTACTAGCCGATGGGCGGGTGAGGACAAATTGTTCTTCAGCCTCATTTACATATGTCAATTCCCGAAGGAACTGCTTTACAGTGGGTGGCGCAGCATTTTTCAATTGTTGTAGTATACATTTTTTGGCAACTGCGCACGAGACATTAAATAGTCTTCTGTTTTTTTCGGAGCACTTGCCTATATCTCCGAATAAATATTTCTGTGGGGTCATTGCCGGGGGATTTGTGTAACCTCCTCAAGGAACTCTGCCACCTCCCTCCAGAAGCCAGCCACCACCGGATAGCCCCAGTACATGTGAAATGAACCAGCCTGATCCGCCTTGCATTTGGGACATTTGCCTGGACATTTGTCTGGAACAAACTTTGCTAAATTGTATAAGGCGTAGCCCAACATTCAGGGAAACCCTCTTGGTAAGGGAACAGTACCTTTCCCAGGTCTTATTGTCTATAGGGATTTGGAGATCACTCTCCCATTTACCTTTGATCAGGTTGGTCGAGGGTGTGTGTGCCTGTATTACAGTGTACAGACTGGACACCCCCAATTGGTCGCCCGCTGTTATCATCTGCACGCATGGGTGCGTAGGGGATTCATCAGGGAAAGACACCCAGCACTTCTAGAAGGCCGATCTCATACGATAGTACTGCAGTGTCCTAAGTGGGCCCCCGCCAAGAGCCCCCATGATCAGCTGAAGGGTCGCAAACTTCCCATCTATAAAGATATCTCCCAGTCTCATCGCTCCACTGGGATCCCAGGCCTCTCGTTGGCTGTCGTTGTGTGTTGGTATCATGTTAGGGTAGTTCCAGAGGGAAACCTCAGGGTTATACGGGGCCAATAGTGCCAGTCTTTTAAATATAGCTTTCCATGCGCCAATTGTACAGCTCACCGGGTTGAAGTCGCATGAGTCCCTGTAGTGTGCATCAAAGATTACGGACTGTATGTTCGTGGGGAAGTGGTGAGCTCCTCTACCTCCACATGTGGGGGACCCTCGTCCTTGGAATACCAATATTTCGAGAACTGGGCCTGGGAAACATAATAGTAAATTTCAAAGTTAGGTGCGGCTAAGCCGCCTACGGAGTACGGTTCAGTTAGTTTTTCCCACCCTATTCTTGGAGTCTTCCCATTCCAAAGAAATGTCGTCGCCATGGATCTGAGTTTATTAAAGAAGGGTCTTCCCGGCCATATCGGGATGTTCACGAATAGGTGAAATAATTTGGGCAGGACTATCATTTTTAGGACTGCTACCCTACCATGCAAAGACATCGGCAGGCGGTCCCATAACAGCAATTTAGTCTTCAAGGCCTGTAGTGTGGCATCGTAGTTGTCTGTGTACAGCGTTTGTTTCCCACGTGAGACAATTATCCCCAGATATCGGATGGACTCCCCAGACCACTTCAAACCACACATGGAGCCGGGACGGCCGGCTGACGGTGCGAGGGGGAAAACCTCCGACTTGTCTCTGTTTATGGAGTACCCCGAGTGTGCGGTGAACTCTTGAATCTCAGCCATAATAGGTGCTAAGTTGTTTTCCAGTTCACGAATATATAAAAGCGTGTGGTCCGCGTATAGCGAGATAGGGTGAGTAGCCCCCTTAAGGTTGATGCCCCTGTTAGAATGTCGCAGTCGAACCGCCATAGCCATTGGCTCTATTGTCAAGGCAAATAGTATGGGCGAGAGTGGGCAGCCTTGCCTGGTGCCCCTTCCCAATAAAAACAAATCCGAAATTGACTGGTTCGTCAATACCCACGCCCCAGGTTCCGTGTAGAGTAATTCCACGTATCTAATTAAGTTAGGGCCAACACCAAATGCCTCCAGCACTTCCAGCAAGTAGGCCCACGACACAGAATCAAAGGCCTTTTCCGCGTCTAATGATACGGCTACAGCGTTTCTGCCCGGGTCTATTTGGGCCATAATACCAAAGAGCCTACGAAGGTTAAGAGCCATAGATCTAGTGGGGATAATCCCATTCTGGTCAGGGTGTACAAGTGTAGGAAATGCCGGCAGAAGCCTACTGGCCAGTTCTTTGGCAAATATCTTAGCACCTGTGTTGATAAGAGATAGTGGTCTATATGACGACATGTCCAGGGGCGGGCGGCGCGGTTTGGGGAGAACAGTTATCAGGGCCTCTCTCATGGACGGGGGCAGTATTTTACATTGGAGGGATTCCTCCCAAACCCGCAATAACAATGGAACGAGCTCCGCACTAATCTCCTTGTAAAACTCAGCTCCCAGGCCGTCTAGCCCTGGGGCTTTATTGGATGCCAAGTCCTTAATCGCCTCAGCAAGCTCGTCAGTAATGAGAGGTTGGTCCATTGCCAGGCGCGTCTCTTCAGGGAGTTTCGGTATTGTCAGCGTCTCCAAGTATGCCCTGATTTCCGTGATCGTCTTAGTGTCTCTATTGCTATACAGCTGTTGATAAAATTTAGCAAACTAAGCATTGACCCCACTCTCATTCAGCACAACCTCTCCGCCAGACGTTTGTATACTAGTAATTCGATTAGGGTGCCTGTCCTGTTTCAGTAATTTAGACAGTGTCCTTCCCGATTTGTTACCTTCACCGTATTTACGGACTTGGACCGGGGACGCCATGTATTGTACTTCCCTAGCAGCTAGTCTGCCAAATTCCTGGAGATGTTGTTGTATTCCAGCTAGTATAGTCTTATCATGTGTACGAGCGTACTCGTCCTCAAGTTTCCCCAGTTCGCCCTCAGTTTGGGTCAGGTCAGCCCTAACCCCTTTCAGGAGACCCACGGATTTGGATAGAAGCGTCCCTCTAGCCCAGACCTTAAAGGATTCCCATACCGTGGAACATCTATCAACCGAGCCCATATTGATTTTGAGGAACTCTGCAATTTCGGTGTGTAGCCCCTCCACCACCCCAGGGTCACTCAGCAACCCCCCGGGCAGCCTCCATCTTCTGGGAGATCTAGGGCAGTTTTGAATTGCAACCTCAAGTGTTATCGGGGAGTGGTCAGACAGTGTATGGGGAAGTATCTCACACGACTTTGTTACAGCAAGCATAGTGGGGGAAACAAACCAATAATCAATTCTGGCCTCTGAATCGTGAACCGTAGAGTAGTATGTGTAGGCCTTTCCTTTCGGATGCATCACTCGCCAGGCTTCATCGAGGGAGAGCTGGGAAAGGACATGTTGCAAAGTTAGAACAGCCTTACTTGGTGCTCTAACAACCGAGCTGGATCTGTCCAGTTTAGGGTCCATAGGAAGTCCCTACCCCAACCCCAGACTATAATAGGAATGTCAATGGCAGATAGCAATTGGTATATATTAGTATAAAAGGCGGGGTCATCAATGTTCGGTCCATATGTGTTTACCAGTAGCATCCGCTGTCCTGCAATCGAGTCCCACACCAGAGCATATCTACCAAGAAGATCTAACTTATGGCCATCGGGGCAAAATCCCAGATTTGGATGTATGAGCGTGGTGACACCCCTGGACTGAGATGAGTAGTTTGTACAAAACCTGGATTTGCCCCAGCCGGGAAGTATGCACTCATTGCCAGTATCAACAGCATGCGTTTCTTGCAGCATAACAATTTGAGCGCCATGTCTGACAATATAATTTCCAACCTTCTTAGTCTTCAACCGATTACTCAGTCCCCTTACATTCCATGACAACAGTTTAACCCTTAATGCGTGGTCCAAGTCTTACGTAGAAATGTTCGAAAAGCATCTCTAACCTCTTGGATGTATCTTTCAAATAACATGAATTGTGTCAGAATCTTACAGACCACTTGTTTAACCAATAAACTATAACCAGATCCCCCGATAGTCCTCCCAGGGCAAGGTGCCATACTGTGGGGGGCCTTTCCCAATTCAAACCATGGGATATTGCATTGACAACAACCCAATCCAAACTCCCCATCCCGCCCACCACCCTCATCGTCTTCTCCCAACTTGACGATGTCTGTCCCTCAACTTGTGGAATATTCCCGGGGTAGTCCTGTTGCCTCACATGACCGCCATCCCCGGCTCACATCCATCACCAAACACAGAAGATGGCCATCTTTTGTATCAATTTACCAGGGACCCTGAAGTAGGGCCCATACCAGTTGCAACCAGATCAGTAGAGTGCTCAAATCTTAGCCTGACGGCCGGGTCTATTGTTTGGCACAGGTCGTCCCCCCCCCCCCCTTGGAGGGAGGGGACTAGAGGACTCAATGTAAGACTGGGCTTCAGACGGGTTTTCAAAAAAGTGTGCTCTTCCTGCATGTTGAATTCTCATTTTGGCCGGGAACATCAAGGCGTACGGGATCTGTTGTGCTCTAAGGAGTTTCTTAACCGGTTCATAAGAGCGTCTAGTTGCCTGGACAGAGGCGGAGAAATCTGGGTATATATGTATACGGTTCCCCTCATATTGCAATGTACCGGCCTCCCGTGCCAACCGAAGGATTGTATCCCTGTCTCAGATTCAGAAGGCGGGCAATTATTGTACGTGGCGGGGCTCCTGGTTTGGGTACCGGTGCTAGACTACGATGCGCCCTCTCCACCAGGAAATGTTCAGAGAGCGATTCTGGCCCGAATAGGGTTTGAAAAGTTCCTCCACATGTTTCTCCATTTGGCCCCTGCCGAAGGATTCTGCCACTCCGACCACGCGGACATTGTTCCTCCTCGACCTGGATTCGAGGTCTTCACATTTGCTCTGTAGTTTGTTTGTGTCTTTGATGTAGGATATAGCCCGACTGTGGTGGGCAATAGTATCTTCGTTCACACTTATCCTGCTCTCAGTCTCCGTGACACGCGCACTTTCCTTGTCTATTCTGGCTCTCAAGGAGCCGATGGTGGCAACTATTTCGTCCAGCTTAGTGTTCACTGCAAGGAATTTGTTCTGTACTAGTGCGGTCAATTTATCTTCTCTGTCCACCACGTCTTGCTCACCCTGAGCACCCTTGTCCGGATGTGTGTCCACCGTCACAGCGTGACTAGCCGTGTTGGTAAACGTGTCCATAGGGCCCTTCTTCCTGCCGGCGGGGGTTTTGGATGCCCTGTTTGACTTACTTGGTTCCCCCATGCCTACGGCGAGTCGCGTGTGTATATTGAGTATGTGAAAGAGCTCAGGAGGGTCCAAACCTCGGACCGTGGGCGAGGGCCAGCGCACCTCCAAGCGTCACGGTCCGTACAGGAGACTCACGAGGTTCGGCCAAGCCTGCAGGGCGTATCAAGAAGGGCCGCGTAGCTGCAGTATGGCGGCAGCAAGGTACCACTTCAATCAAAAGAGAGCGGAGCACGCCTTCCAATCGGTCTCACGGAGTGTTTACAGGCCTAAAGAGGTGGGCAGGGATCAGGAGGACCCCAGCCCCAGATTGGCGGATCTCGATGAAATGTTTGCCGGGGGCATCCAGCGTAGAAAAGCGCTTAATGTGTTGAAACACGGCAGGACCGGCACACCGCGTCCCACCTCCCGCTTAATTACTTGTCCAGCTCCGCCGCCTGCGGGTCTATGCGTGGGCGGGAGCCACGATACTCTGGGATCAAGGGGAGGTGAGTGTCAAGCAGGTCGGCGCAGAGGGCAGATTAGAGCTGGGGCTTCCACAGGATCGACAGGCGCCTCCAACCGCCACCTCATGAAGAGAGTGGGCCGGACAGCAGGGCCGGGCGCGGGCCTCCAGCATAGACTCCGCCCACTCGCGGCCCGCAGCGCTCAGCAACCACGGCCTTCGGGTAGGTTCCCCTGGTGCCTCGTGTCGGCACGACACCGATGCTCGCGTCGGTGAATTTGTTGACAGCCAGATCTCAGGAGTCCGGTACCGTAGCGGGCCCGGATTTTCACAAGTTGTGGATAAGTTCACCGGCAACCGCTTCAGCAGGTTTCAGCCCTCTAGACGGCCTATGAACGGATCATCAAGCGCAGGATCATGAGGTGATGGAGGAGCAACGGGTTTAGGCGGCCATTTCCTATGTGCGCAACAGCGCCCCCATTAACTATTCCTTACCTTAATCTATAAGCACCAGCTATATTCTATAAAAGAAAGTTGGTATGACAGCATATCTAAACATTCTAAATTGTCCATGGTCTGATATCCTGCTCTAACCTAGTATCTTTCCCTATCTCTAAAAAGGAAAAGACATGGAAAGGTTGGCTGCTGGCTTCTGATCCCCAGCCCCATGTCCCTTTTACCATAGGCCATCTCCTATATGTACGGTTCTAGGCAAACCATTTGTCATGCCGTAGTGCCATCACGTGAGTCCCGCCCGGTCTCTTTGCTTTTGAATTTGCTGTTTTCTCTGGCTTTTCCCTTACGGGAGACTTTTGTCTTTCCTGTTCGTTCAGTCTCTCGCCCACTTTGAGGCTCCCCTCACGCCCAACTCTGGTATTAGTTCTCTGTCTCTTCACCACTCTGAGGTGCTGCTCCTTCTCAGTGCTCACTCTGGGCTTTTTTTCCACCTTTCCCTACTCTGGGATGTTCCTCCTGTCCATGCCCACTTTTGGGCTTGTCTCTTTTGATTGTCCCACTCTGGGCTTTCTCCATTCTGTCCTTGCTTCAGGGTGTCTTTCTCACTCCCCACTCTGGGGTTTCACCTTTCTCACCCCACTCTGGGGTTTGTCTCTTCCCCCTCTGGGGCTTCTTTGTTCTCTCCCTCCTTTTGTGTCTGCTTTGTTCTTGCTCACCACTCTGTAGTTTCTTCCTTCTGGAGTCGCGGCATACCTGCCTGTATTGAGAAGTGCTCCTTGGGAGGGATCTGAAGTCTGTTCGGCGTCCTTTTGCTGTGGAGCCGCTTTGTGATTCGTCAACTGGACTCTGTGCCGACAGGCAGTGGTTCCTCTCCTCTGCTCGCTAGGTGTGGGGGTAGGTAGGCGGTCTCTCGTCGGGGCTTTCCCTCGGCCTTCAAAGGATTTGCTTTCCGTTCTTCTTGCAAGCCGGGATGCTTCCGGTTGATTGCCCGCTGGGCCTGGCTGTACTTCTCTAGTGTGCACCATGGCCCGAGGGACTGCTTCAATGGATTGCTTTTCTCCTGCAGATTCCTCATTTGAAAGATATCCTCATTGAGCTCTGCTGCTCGGAAACTATTTTCGGCAGGGAGCGTAGTGGACCTCCACCCGGCTGTCAATCCGTCTTGCTCGGTGCTCGATTGTCTGCTCCGGATGTGACATCATGCACCGTATATATACCGCCTCACAACGCCCCATACTTAATTTCCTTTTTTTCTGTGTGCTTGCACGCTGCTTCAGGAACACAGCATTGAGTCTTCGACTTAGCATTTTTTACTAAATAGTCACATTTTCTCTCTAAAATCCTCAACCGCGATGTCCACTCACTGGATTTTGGGCTTTAAAAGGTGCACCGACTGCCATTCCAAAATGTCGGTGACCGACCCGCGCATCATCTTTCTGTGGTTGTCGGGGTGCGGAACACGACAGATATGTGCGTCATGCTCCAAAATGCAGTCGAAATCCCTTTGAGAGCGGACAGGCAAACTTGCTCTGGGCCGACCGTCCCCGAAATCTCTGGCGCGGTCGCTCATCTGGTCCTCTGAGGCTGAGACGGAAGGTTCCACCCCCGAAAAGGAGAAGGAAAAACATTGAAAAGCCAAAAATCAGTCACACTCGAGAAGCCACTCTTCGGCACGTAAGAAGCAGCTACGCTTTTGACACAAGACCAGCTCATCGTCAGAGAAAGGTAAACCCTCGGCTAGGCTGACCACTCAAGAAGAGTGGGAAAGATTCAAGAAAGAAATGTGGGAAATGTTTAAAACTCAGGCTGCTGAGGTGCGGGTGCCCCCCCCAACCCTCCCTAACAGCAGGCCTCAGCGGTGAAAGCGGCGCTCGGCACCCCTGACCCCACGCCTGCCAATCTGTCGACACCATCAGCGTCAGAAAAAAAAAAAAATTGGGCTCGATGCCGAAAAAAGCACGTAACCCATTAACAACTGGTCCTTCTCTAGAGCGTTGAGAGGCTGACATCCCCGATGTCCATGTATTACGCAAGCCTCGACCAGCGCCGAAAGAAAAACCCTCAGCGCCGACTGTCGGCAACAAAACTTTGGCTCTGATCTCCAGGTCGGGATTCTTGGAATCCATGTATTCATTTTTCGGCACCGACCAGGCGATGACCGGGGGGGACATTGATTCCATGTTTGCAGAGTCGGGAGTTGTCGATTTTTCCGATGACCAAGCTGATCTGTTGGCATTAGCCCAAGGGTTACACGATACCAGCGGCCTGGAGACGTCTCCAGAGGTCGAATTTCAACAGGGTCAGCCTTATACGCACACCCATACTAACTTTAGGACCTTGGTGGAAAGGGTAGTAAACAGCCTAGGTTTGAAGTCCTCTTCATCACCTATTCAAGGCTACGGGCTGATGGACATCTTGGATGAAGGTCCTGTAACTGAGCATAACGTGCCACTTAATCCGGCAATTGCAGACCCCCTAGCACTCTTGTGGCAACATTCCTGCTCCATTCCCCCAGTCAACTCTTAACTTCACTGGGAAGTACATTCCGGAAGGGCTTGTTGTGCAGGCATCCACAAACGCCACCAGAGCTGCGGCATCCACTTCAAATCTGCCTCTGGACAGAGAGGGTAAAAGGTTGGACACAATGGGCAAGAAGGTCTTTACTTCTGGCAGCATCGTTTTACAAGCCACCAATGTGGCCTGTGGATTTTCAAAATACTCATTTGGTCTATGGAAAGCTGTAAAGCAGGTGACATAGTACATCCCTGAGGGTGAAATGCAGGATGGGTTTACACAGCTGGTGGAAGATGAGTAGGAGGTAGCCAAGCAGTTGTTGCAGACCGGACTGGATTTGTCCGGCATTGGCCATTCAATGGGTTCGGCGGTAGTATTGAGAAGGCAAGCCACCTCAAAACCTCTGGTTCCTCCCTGAACGTCCAAAATAGTCTACTGGACATCTTTTCGAAGGAGAATTTCTCTTTGGCCCAAAGGCTGATGATTCTCTGGAAAGGTTAGCTGCAAAATCGCTGTTCCTAGAATGCAGCCGGTCAAACCTGCCTTCAGCTTTGCCTCTAGGGGCAGAGGCTACAGCCACAAAGTGCCCAAGAAATGAGGAGGTCTCTGTTCCATTCTAGACCTCAGGGCATTGAACAGGTTTCTGAGGAAGGACAAATTCAGGATGGTAACTTTGAAATTCTCCATGCTCTCGAACTTCAGGACTGACTGGTGTCGATAGATCTGCAGGATGCTTATTTCCATGTGCCAATGCATCGAAAGCACAGGAAGTTCCTGAGGTTCCTCAAGGGGACAAGCACTATCAGTACAAAGTGCTTCCCTTTGGGTTGACCTCCACTCAAGGGTCTTCACCAAGCTCATGGCGGAAGTCGCGGCTCACCTCGGGAGATCCAGGGTCCATGTATTTCCGTACCTCGACAACTGGCTGATCCGAGGGAAGTTGGCAGGGCGGGTATTCTCTCATCTGGAGGACATCTGCCTGCTACTGCACAGGCTGGGCTTCTCCCTGAACTTGAAGTCCCATTTGACGCTAGTCCAAATGCTCCAGTTCATAAGAACAGTCTTAGACACTCTGATGGGGAAGGCCTTCCCTCCCAAAGAGAGTCGACAGCATAGCACAGATGGTACAATTGTTCCGGAATCATGCCACCTTACCTGCATCTTCCTTCCTCTGCCTCTTAGGTTTCATGGGCTCCTGTGTTTTTCTAGTGCCAGAGGCCAGGCTGCGCATGAGATCCCTACAATGGCTCAGTGGTCATGGTACCTCGGAGCGCTCACGGTTCCTATCAAGGTGTCAAGCCAAGTGGTCCATGACCTCAGTTGGTGGACTGACTGCGGCAATCTAATGGCGGGGGAACCCTTTTGGCCCCAGGCCTAAGTGGTCACAGATGCAAGGGTTGGGGTTGCTCACTGTGAGGACTTGGAGGTGACTGCCTTTGGTCAGCAATGGTAAGCCAGGTGGCACATCAAAAGGCTGGATTTGTGACCCATCAGGCTAGCCCTGAGGGCTTTCAACCAATCTCTCAAGGGGGAATATGTCCTGACTCTGACGGAACACACAGTGGCCATGCACTACCTGAACAAGCATGGGTGTGTGCGTGCTCCCTCCCCCTTTGCAGAGAGGTGATGCAGCTGTGGTTCTGGTTGCTGGAGAACCAGATCGCTGTTTTAGGTTTGATCCCATGCATTCCTATTCCTTTAGACTCTTGTCTTTGAAAACCGCCTTTTTGGTTGCCATCGCGTCAGCCAGGAGAGTTAGTGAGTTGCAGGCTTTGTGCTGCAAGCCCCCGTTCTTTGTTTTTTTTTTTCCGGGAAAGTTTCCCTTAAAGTCAGCCTGGACTTCATCCCGAAAGTGGTTTCTGAGTTCCATCTTTCTCATTCCATTGATTTATCGGTGTTCTACCCCCCTCCACAGCCCTCTAAGGAGGAAGAGTGGTTCCACCATTTAGATCCCAAAAGAGCCTTGAGCTTTTATGTCGCTAGGATATCTGAGTTCTGAAAATCTGACCAGCTGTTCGTGGCCCATTCATTATTTCACACTTCATGCAGGGCCATTGTTTCCTGCTCAGAGCTGTCGGAAGCGGCTGCAATGTGAGTTGTAGTGCGGCTTGACATGTCTCCTTGCTGCCCGATGGGTTCTTTCCTCTAATCGGCCCAGTGTTTGTGCTACTCCACACTCCGCAGCTGCTGTTGCCCGCGGTCGAAAGACTTCGTTCTGTCGGCTCCTTTTGGCTCCCTCGTCTAGCTGCTGCAATCTCTAAAATCCTGTTGCCGTGAGCGCAGTTTTCTTTGCTTCATGTTCTTCACGGCAGCGAGCAGGTACCACGGCTGGTATTGTGGTCTGTCCCGGTGGGGGCTAACGTCTTTTGCCTGGAGTCGCCTGTTTTGATTCGCCTGTTCAGCAGGTACTTTCTTGTGCTGCTTGAGCAGAGTATCTTACTCTGTTTTTCTCTTCCCGGGCGGTGTCTGTCGTGTTCTATAATGGCTGTGCCCTCTATGGTGGCTGTATGCGCTTAGTTGCCCTGCACCATAAACATTTATCAAATTTCTCCTAATTCCTTAATCAATGCTTTTTATATCTCTTTGACCTTGTTTATTTGGATTTCTTGATCATAAATCTGATGGCCGCGTTGTCCTCTCCCAAGGGGGACTGCCTGTCTTAAGTACTGGCCTTAAGTACTCGCAGAAGGCAGAGAATTTGCACCAAGAGAAAGGAGTTGCCATCCGGTATCGATGGCGTTCTGGACAAGGCCACTGACATGCCTAAAATGGGCACTGCAGTATTTATATACAATGGTTTACACTTACAAGCTATCACACAACTCATACTGCCCCTGGTGGGAAGCACACCCTAACCCTGTAAGGGCAAGCTCTCCATAGGTAGCCGGTGGTGTGCCACCTACCTAATAGGGATAGCGGGAGAAACTTTCCCTCATCAATTATTCATTTTACTGAATCACACTCAATTAAAAAAGGTTCAACCAGAGCAAGTGTAAATGACAGGGTAACATTACATCTTGTCTCTTCTGTGTAATGTGGAAGGCTGTTCCTATCGGAATTTCCTATGTATTTATTCACCAACTGGGAAAAAACCTTCCAGACATCCGAACCTTGTTGCAGAATATTAAAACTAAAAAACCCAAGGATATGGGCACACCTAGAGGCTGAGGGCCTTTCTAGGGGAGATGGTTTATCTGATATGTTCAGTCTGTATTACAAGAACATCATCTTAATCATGAGAGGTCTCATGATCATTGCGTCGACCGGTTTCAATGACCAATACAAGAGGGGTCATCTTCTTTAGGACCTAGTTGCATCTGTCATGGGCATCGCTCCATCGATAATCCTCTGTTGCGGATTAGAGGGAGATAACAGGTGAAGAACTGGGGGTTATTCCCGGCTGCTTAGCACTCTCATTGTAGCTAAATTAGTACTGTGCTGTTGTGTGGTTATTTACAGAAACCTAATTTGGCAGGGTCTAATTCTCAGGATGTACTGGATGTCCTGCAGCAGACACGGAAGTGAGGGTAGTGGGTGTGGTAGAGAGGAGGTGGAGTGACTGGCTATCCCCAAATTCCCATGTGACCTGATTGATAAGACCACCTCAAAGGTGTTTGGTGCGTCATCAGGCATGCATATATTAATGGTGGTACCACCTACCAACTCCCAAGCGTATCGCATTTGTCTGTGGGTGGAAGCTATTAAAAAAAAAATGGGCCGAATGTGCTTCTCCGTTAATTTGTCTACCCCATTATGGGGAGAAAAAAGGCATCTATTCAAATCCCTGTCTTGTGTAAATTCAGCATAGCATTGGTTCTCAAGTTCGGGATTCATGCTCCGCTTACGCAATAATGTGCTGGCTGTGACACTCACTGCCGGCTGTGAAAGGGAGTCCCTCTAAGGGTACCCCTAATGTAACGCTCACCTGGCTCCCACGGAGGCGCGGGCGTGGCTGGGACTGCTGTGACCTCTTCTGCAGAGATGCGTAAAACCCGGAAGATGGACTGGACTGGATTCCCCAACCTGGCTTTTTTGGCTCGGAGGAATATCCCACTGTGTGTGAAAAGGAAGGGTTAATAGTCTGCGGGTGATGTTCCAACCTCCCACTTCCCTTCTCTCCCTCCGTGAAACCCTTTTGGGATTCCCTGCGAAGACTCACCTTAGGGACCAAAATGACAAGCTCTCCATCCTGCTTCTGATGCAGGGGCGCTTTGTGATTCCAGTTACTTCACTGGATTGATGAGTTTAAACTAATAACCACTGAACAGGTTATCATGTCTGTTCTTGCGAGAGAGGGGCGCCCGCTACCTTTGTTAAACTATTTTTTAAGGAACCTGGGATTGGTAACCCTAGGTCTCCTGGGGGCAACCAGACGTGGTCTCCCTCTCACTGTGCTTAGAGAGGCATCAGCTTCACCTCACTGATGATCCCCAACAAGGGTGAAACACGTGTATGGGGTTGCTGGTGGTACTCTCGTTCAGATTGGAATTGCCATTGTATTTCGGTGCTGGACTGCCCCTGGGCAGGACAAAGACTGATATGCAAATGGATATTTCCCATCTGTGAAAGGCACAGTGGGTAAAAGCAGTGGCTGCGAACTCTCAAGTGGTTAATAACCACTGAACAGGTTATCATGTCTGTTCTTGCGAGAGAGGGGCGCCCGCTACCTTTGTTAAACTATGAGTTTAAACTAGTTTGTCCATTCCCGTCGTACCGCAAATGTTTATGGCGAGTTTGAGTTTATATTCACTCATCTGTTCTTTTCTTTTGCAGGTGCTGGAGAAGATTCCGGGCTGCAGGCGATTTGGATGAAGCCAAATTCTGGTAAGAATTCCGATGAGAGATTCCTTTGCAGTTTTAAGTATCTCCTTTAATGTCCAATGTCTTTTTCCCCATAGGGGCCGGGGTACGGCAATGCCGGAGGTAAGGCGCCGACCCGAAAAGAGCTGCTGTGTCTCTCTGTCTCTCTTGCAAATGGGTAAGTCTTGAGTGAGCGTATTGCTAATGTTCTCACATGCTCTCACTAATACAATGTCTGTTTCTTTTCCCCTTATGGGCCGGGGTGCTGAGATGCCGAAGGTATGGCACAAACCCGAAGGCGGAGAGGGAAGTGATCCACAGGTAAGTTCTACTTAGATTTGTGTTTCCCTTCTCTTTCTCCTTCCTTCCAATAGGTGCTGGATGGCGGTGGAAGCTCCGGATGGACGTTGCAGGACTCGAAAACGCCACGTGCAGGTGAGTGAAATGCAGCGTGCTGCGTGCGACGCGATGCGCGTTTAAAATGTTTGCCTTCTTTGCAGGATCGTCGGCGTGCAGAATCTGGAGTGCAGATGTATCAGGTAAGGTTCTTGTTTTCACCTGTTCTCTTCCCTTTTCTTCTTTAGGTGTTTCCAGGATGCTGTCAGGCGTGATGGAGGACCAAGGCAGGAGCAGGCACGGTGAGCATCCAGCTGCTAAGTGCAGAACAACGCGAAGCGTGGTCTGCTTCTTGGGTGTGGCTTAAATAGCCTTTCAAGTAGTTCCAGGTATGTATTCTTCCCCCAGAAATATGTATTCCTCCACCGGTCACACCCTAGAGATCAAGTAGTCCCTAGAAAAAATAGTTCCTTCCAGTCTTGGAAGTTGCAGCATGGTCTGCACAGGTAAGTTTACACCAAGCACTACTCCCAACCTACTTCTGTATGAGCCTGGCGCCAGGACTGATGTCCCCTATGAGCCTGACGCCAACGGCGCCAGGACTGAGTCCAAAGGGCCCCCATCTCGGGCTGCTGGGACTTCCCTTGAATGCATGGTGTCTGTCTCTGAGGGTGCCGGGCCTGGTATGGCTCCTTGGAGGCAGGCATCATGACACCTAATTCTAAGTCTGTACCTTAATTATGATCACACCAGAATGAACGTACCCCTCTAGGGAATTAAGGCCAACAGGCTATCTTGCAAAAGATAACTAACTTTCATCTATACATAAAATTAGGATAGGGGGTGAGGGGGGCAAAGTACTCTGCTCCCCCCTAACCCCCTGACCAGCATTCTGTCTTCCTTGGCTGGCACCTGCAGACTAAATGGCAAGCAGGCACCTTTATATACTCTTCACCTTGGTCACTGGATACCGGCAGTGCTCATCCAAAACGGTTATTCTTGCCATACAAGGGATGCTGTAGTCTCCAGTGTTGCATGGCCAGGTTTACATTTAGACCAACCTACTTTAACATACTGCTGCCTCTTCAGGAATACATTGGAGCTCTTACTTAGCATAATTTGCTTTGTTATAAACATTCATACATAAACACATTCTCTCAACACTTCACTCAATAAAATTATATTTTATCTGGTCTGGTAATTTCTACAAAAAAACCTGTTTTCCCATAATGTTGCATTGTTTGCATGAGCATGTACATTCTCCTATTCTTAGTCTGCATGGGCTTTTGATGGACAGGAACAGCTTCTCAGCCACTGTGTGCTCTGCCAGCCTGCCTGTAGCCTACTTTTAGCACAGGCTGCATTCACTGTGTGCTTTGAGCAGAGTTAACTACAATTTAACAGTTTTACATGTATATCCATCTAAATAGTTATTTGCACCTTATATTTCAATCCTAACTATCTTTATTTTGTGACCTTCTCCCCCCTGGACTCTTGTAGTGCTTAGGAAACAGTTAACAGAAGTCTTGCCTAATTCTAAAGCACTTAGGGAGTTTGGGAATGAAGGAAAGCACTAGGTTCCTTCCCAAAAGCTGTGTGTCAGTATAGGAACATTTCCGTATACGTCATAGGGGTGCGTGGTTTAGCGTAAGCTGCTCAGATATTGTAAACTGTGGTCAGCCATCTTGGAGCTGTGTTGCTCTATGCAATGACACCTTTTACCAACAGATATCAGGAACAGCCATAGGTGCGACATTTGCTCCCACCTGGCCAACCTCTACGTGGACCTATTTCGAGAGAAACCACATATATCACACCTCCTACGCCTTTTTACATCAGATAAAGGCTTGGCAGCAATATATAGATGTCTTCATGATCTTTCGAGGCACAATGGAAGAACTGAGATAATTTCATCATTGGATCAATGAATGCAATCCATATCTCATATTTATTTTTTCAAAACTTTATTTTTGTTTTCAAGGATCAAAGTGCAACAATTACACATCAACTTTCATGGTAACTGCAACAAGTTATGCAATCTTGCGTTGAGATCTTTTTCCTCGGTTAGTTACTTCTATAATCCGAAGCCATGCTTGCGGAAGAGCCGTTTAATTTTAGAGTCTAACCATCTCCATCTCTGTATTCCCCTTGTCCCCCACCCTTTCCCCACGGTATGCTCAGTGTCTGCGTTGATCCTGACCTATTCCATCTCACGGTATAGATTTGTCTTCAGTGGGCTCTCGCTTTCTTTTCCGCTCCTCTTGCTCTTAGACTTAGATTGACTTTAATAAGGTTGGTCTGAAGTGTTGGGCTTCCCTGTCCTTAACGAACTCCTGGAATGGTTCTCATATTGACTAGAATTTCTGATATGTGCCTTCTTTTAGGGCCCCCACCTTTTCCATTGCCAATACATTCCAGATCTTAAGCCACCAGCATGCTGTTCTAGGGCTTTCTGCGTTTTTCCACCCCTGAGCTAGAGTCATCTTTGCTGCCATGAGTAGTTGGGTGATGAGCGAGGCAGTATTCCATGTTGCTGCATAGATTCCTTCTACCACGGTCCCCAGCAGCACCACTTTCGGCAAGAGGGGGGAGTTGTTAACCTGTGATGTCTTTTATGTGTCCCAATACCTCTTTCCAGAATATCCTTGCTTTGGGGCAATTCCTACACATGTGATATAGATCCCCCTCTTTCCCTCATTGTCTCCAGCAGGTGGGGGGGTAGGAGGGGTTCATTTTGTGCAGCCTGTGTGGAGTCAGATACCACCTGTAGCATAGTTTGTAAGCTTTTTCTTTGACTGCATTTCTTCTGGATGTCTTTTACGCCCTCCTCCAGATTTGTCTCCATTCCTCTTCCGTAATGGGGGTGCCCAGGTCTTTCTCCCAATTGTCTTTATATGCTATTTGGTCCACCATTTGAGCATTGTCTAATTGTTTTTATATTCTGGATAATGCTCCTCTCGTTTCTCCATCCTGCAGGATCTGTTCCAGAACAATCTGAGATCTAGAAGCCGCTTGCTTGACCTCTTTCTGGGATATCCCGTGTCTGATTTTTAACTACGTATAACGGTCGTTCTCTCCCACTCCGAACGTCTGTTTGCATTCTTCGAACGTGAGGGGGTTTCCTGCTTGGTAGAAATACCTGAGGTGGAGTGTCTGTGCTTGTCCTCAACTGTCCCAGAATCTGCCTCTCATCCCGGGCGTGAAGTCTTGATTATGTGCCATTGGGGTGAATGAGCCAAGGCCCGGTGTAATGTGGCGCTTGCAGAGCGCTTTGTCCCAGCCCTTCAATGATGCTCGGGTGGTTTCCATTAAGTGTCCCTCTGCACCCCTCACTCGTGTTCGTAGTGCATGCAGTGTACCCAGGGGGATGTTAGTTACTCCTTGCTCGATTCCTGCCCACCTTTTCAGTACCTTTCTTACCATCCACTTCATCATAGGTGCCACGTGCGCCGCCAATATGTACCTGCCAATATCGGGGATCCCCAGGCCTCCCAAGATGGGTGGTCTTGTCAATATGTTTTTCTGTATCCTGGGCTTTTTCCCATGCCACACGAAGGATGTCATCTCCTTTTGTAGTGCCTTGATCATCTTGGCGGGGATCTCTACTGGAAGGGAGCTCACCATGTATAGAAGGCGGGGTAGTAATGTCATCTTGATTGCGGAATGCGCGCAAACCAGGACAGTTCTTGTGCATCCAAGTTGCGCAAGTCTTCCTTTAGTTGTTTCCAAAGGAGGGTTATATTTGCATTGTAGAGGGTCTTGTAGTCTTTCGTAAGGTGTATCCCCAGATATTCTATTGTTTCAGGTTCCCAGATTACGGGGTATCTTTCTTTCAGTGTTGTAATCTCCCATGTGTCTTCCGTGATGTTCAGGGCCTGGATTTAGTGAAGTTTATCATGAAGCCTGATACTCTTACAAAGGCCTGTAGCGTTCCCATCAATTTGGGGAGAGAACTAGTGCTATCGCCAAGGAATAGTAGTAGGTCATCAGCGTATAGTGCTATTTTATATGTCGTTCCTCCTCCCCGAAAAACCACGATCAGTTGATCAGTTCTCAGGTCCTGTCTAATCATTTTTGCTATCAGTTCCAACGCCATCGCAAATATTTGAGGAGATAGGGGCATCCCTGTCGTGTGCCTCCCCGTATATATATATTCGCTGTGGTTTCTCTATTGATCGCGAAGGTCGTGGAAGGGAGTTGGAAGTTCGCAAGGATCATCTTGATGAAAGTGGGGTCGCAACCGAATTTTCAGGTAGGCCCAATCCAGGCTATCGAAGGCGCGGCGTGCGTCTAAGGCCCCTATGGAGAATTTTTGCCCTGTCCTGATTACTATTTCAAGAACGTCTATCGCTCGCCTAACATTGTCCTGCGTGTGTCTCCTCATAATGAAACCCGCTTTGTCTTCATGGATTATTTTAGGCAACACTTTCATAAGTCTATTTGCCAGGATTTTGGTGTATAGTTTGGCATCGCTATTCAGTAGTGAGATCGGGCGGTAGCTAGAGCAGTCCGTGGGGTCCTTGCCTGGCTTAAATATTAGGATCGTGATTGATCTCCCCATATCTGGTGTGACCATACTATGCTCCCTGATGTAATTAAAGAGTTTGGTCAATGTTCCAAGCATTTGGTTCTGGAACGTCTTATAATAGCCATTCACTAGCCCATCCAGTCCCGGGGTTTTATTTGGGGGTAGGTGCGTTATGGCATTGTTTATTTCTTGGGCTGTTATTGGGGCTTGGGGCTACCATTAATCCTACCTTCCTTGCCCCCACCGCAGAGATCTGGGGTAGTGTAAATGTGGACATGTAGTGAATTTGTGTGCGTAAGGTGAGGTCCTCCTTTTGCCGAAGATCCTAATGGATTTTTCCCATTATGTCTAGTTTGTCTTTTACTGTGGTTCGTAGTTTGTCTTTTGTATTTTGAAGCCTGACTATGTGGTTGCGAGTCCTTTCTTTCTGCAGTTTAGCCGCTAGGAATCTGTTGGCTTTCCCCCGCTGGGCCTAATAGGTCTGTTTGGTGCGCAGTAAGGAGTTTGCCATCTGTTCTGCTACATGGGCCTCTAGTTGGACTATTATTTTGGGAAGGGTTCTTGTGATTTCTATGTTTGCCTCTCCTTATGTCGTGCTTCAGCTTCTTGTACTTCTACCTCAAATTTCTTTCTTATGAGCCCTCTTTCTCGCATGTATGCTGACGCTTGTGATATGAACTCCCCCCTGATGACTGCTTTCCCCGCGTCCCAGATTACTCCCCAGTCTGTTTCCCCGTTGTCGTTCTGTTGGAAGAAGTTATTTAGTGTTTCCTCCATGTGTGCCCTGAGTGCGATGTCTTTTAGTATCATCTCATTCAGCATCCAGTGTTTACGAGTTGGGGTTGTGTGTTTCTCCAGGACCATTCACACCACGGCCGGCGCATGGTTGGAGAGAGATTTGGTCTCAATTTGTACTTGGGATCGATGTGGCAGAGACTAAAAAAATTGTCGATCATCGAATAACCACTGTGGGCTGCTCATGAAAGAATCTCCAGGTTTCTATGACCCCCAGCTCCCTAAATAGTTTTCCCAGTGCCTGTCTATTCCTACCGTCTGTAGTTGTTGGTGGGAGTGTCTTGTCGATGGCCGGGTCCATCACACAATTAAAGTAAGCTCCGATCACTATTTGGCCCTAGCACCATTCTCCCAGTTTCTGTTAGATTCCTTCCAGGTATATGTGCTGTCTTTCATTTGGGGCATATATCGCAATGAGGGTGTATGTTTAGTCTTCTAACGTGCCCTTGAGGAGCAGATATCTGCTCCCCCTCATCCCTGTGTATGAGCTGTGTCTTAAATGGTACATTGGCACCATTCAGGATGGCCACTCCTTTGGTCTTGTTCTCCCCTGAGGCGAAGTGTTGTTTGGGGAAGGCTTGTGGGCCATCCTTTTTTCGTCTATCGGGAGTAAATAGGTTTCCTGCAAAGAAGGCCATCAATGCTTGGAGGTGTGTTAGCCGGGTTAGGATGGAGCGTCTCTTCACTGGGGAATTGAGACGTTGTACATTCAAGGTTATAACATTCAGATCAGACATCTCTCAAGCTTATTTCCCCTATCCCGTGAGCATATTGTAGGACTCCTTTCAGCGTGGATGTTATATTTCTTTGCGCTACGCAAAGCATACCATGAAACATTCCCTTTGACTTGAACCCTAACGTCCTCCACTTTCCCTCTCCCCTTCTCCCTCCCATTCTCGTTGGACCGAGGTGTTGTAACACCTGTCCTGGGTTTCCACCTGGAAATCGGGTCCCATGAGTTTTTCCCTACCAGGACTTGTATTGTCCTGTAGTTTGATTCCAGTATGTCCATCTCACCCTGCCCCGCCCCGGACGCTCGTGTTAAGTCGCAGGCTTCCCTAAAGATCTTACAATATTAGCCCCATTCCGTTCTTGCCTTACTGGTGGTGTTTCTGCAGGTTTTACTTCGGTCTGGGACCCATCAGGAAGTTTTCTCTGCCCCGCCTTCTTTTGGGTACGGTCGACCATTCCCATTGCTTCGCTCCCTCTGCTCTCTGGGCAAGGGTCTCTCCCCTGTCTGTTTGCGTGTTTTTCCTCCTCAATCTGTAGCATGTCAATGCCTTCCTCGCATGTGGAGATGCGTTGTTGTTTGTCGTCCCAGAGAAATTTCAGCACGAAGGGGTACACCCATCTCTAGGTAATTTATTTCGCTCTTAGCACATTTGTTACCGGTTGCATCAGTCTCCTCTTGTGGAGAGTGGAGAGAGCCAAGTCCTGAAATAGTTGGATCTGTGTTCCGTTGACAGTGACTATCTGTTGTTTCCTTGCTGCGCGTAGGTCATTGCCAGTAAGAAGTCTCTTGGTTTTGCTGTGGGGTCGCTTTTCTTCGGTCCAACTCTGTGCACCCTGTCGATGAGCACTTCCTCTGGTTGTGTGCCTGGGAGAAGGCTGCTGAAGCAGTGCTGCATTGTGTCTCTAAGGTCCTTATCTTCGATCGTTTCTCCTAGTCCTTTGACCCTGATGTTCGATCTACAGGACCTATTTTCCAGGTCCTCGGCCTGGAGTTCCAAGTTGTGTGTCGCTCTTGCAATTTTGTCTAGGAGGATGCTGTTTTGCCCTGCCTTTTCTGCTACCTCCGAGAGGCCTGTCTCTGGTGTCCACCCTGTCCCCCAATTCCGTGATGTCTTTCTTCACCTCTTGCAGGGAGGATCTGAGGTCTTCTCTTATAGTACTCAGTTGTGTTTGAAGGGAGTTCATCATCCTGCATTCCATGCTCTGTAAGCATTCCTGTAGTTCTTCTTTGTTGAGGGCCATATTAGTGGCTGGGGTTGTGTTTGTGTGGCTTCCTTCCTGCACTGTAGTTTCTTACTTTTGCTGTGTTTCTGACTGAAGTTGCCTCCAGCATTGCTCTAGTTGGCCTGCTTGTGCTTTAGTTGTGGGCTTGGGTCTCAGCCGCGTGTTTTTGAGTTTGTTCCCTGGCATCTGTGACCTGGATCCGGCCCCAGCGAGTGGTGGGTCGACCTAGGTAGCCCCTGAGGATTTTTGGAGCTCCTCTGCGGCGAAAAAGCACTTGTTTCACCTTTGAAGTATTTGGCCCTGAGCGAAGCACCGTGGTTCTGCGACTTTACAGGGCAGCGGCCATCTTGGAATCCTCGAACTGTCTCCACATCTCAAATTTACTCTGGATCCTGATAAAGAGAACATACACTTGCATGATCTCCAGATTGCCACATGTGATGGACGATTGTGTTCAAAAGTATACAAAAAACATACGGACCGTAACTGTTGCGCTCACCTAGTATCCACGGGGACGCCACCCATCCCTGGTTGGATGATTTGCACTCTCGAACCCTCTCCCGGTCTCTTGGTAAGGCCTCTGGTTAAAGATGGGTCTTAATATTGTAAAAGGTGTATTCTGCGTCCTGCCCCTCGTGGCAGGGACGCGTAGATGTGGGGGGCGACCAAGTTACTTCACTGGTGCAAGCTCCCCCTGTGGGAATCCAGGCCTGCTGCAACTCAGGTTTGCTGCTTTACAGTCTTTATATGCAGTTCTTATGTTCCTCTTAGTTCGAATAATAATGTCTTGCTTCTTTCTTTTTAGGTATGGAAAGGTAGTTTGAAGATGAGCATGGGCCGGTAGGCGAAAGCGCGGTGGGCGCGATGCTGTCCAGTGAGTAATGCGCGATACGCGGCGCTGTTCTGCCTTTTATATTGCTAACCTAGGTCTTTTCTCTCCTTGCAGGTTGTGATGTTCCTCGCCAAGTGCCGTAATGTTCGAGCTATGATACTGACCAGGAGATGACTACCCAGGTAAGAATTGTGTGGCTTTCTTCATTCGGGAGGAAATGTGAGTAAACGCTTACTAATGCTGTCTTTCTTTCTCCTCTTTCCAGGTTATGGTATTCCATGATGCATGCAGTGCCGGATGATGGAGTTCGTACCTTGAGGTGAGTGGAACTGAAGTCGGCGATGGATTGAAGACAGGATACTGTTCCAGGTAAGTTTTGTAGTGTTTTTTCCCTCTCTGCAGGTCCTTACTTTCAGGTAAGCTGGCATCAAAGAACTGGACACAGTGAGCGTTATGCTGCCCACAACAGAATAACGCAAAGCATATTCTACTGTTTGGGTGCGGTTTAAATAGTCGCAGATAAAGTAGACCAGGTAAAATAGTCCCAGGCCTGCCATACCCAAAGTAGTCCAGGTAAAGTAGTCCCAGGCCTGCCACAATCAAAAGACTAGACCGCATAACTCAGTTCCTTGTAACTGAGCTATGTGTGTGCCTCCATGTTGGCTGAACCCCTCCAAGTTAAATAGTCCCAAGTAAATAGTCCCATTCTAATGTTGGTCTTCATGATGGTTATGAGCCTGGCGCCAAAGGCACCAGGACTGTCTCCAAGAGAGTCTTGGATGAGGTTTTAAGGCCTTTGACCTGGCCCTAACTGGAAGGCTGACTTGCCAGTGAGGGCCAGGGGCAAGGGCCATGACAGTAACTCACTGTTAGACTATTACAGCTACCACCCACAAGCCCTGAGAGACAATCTCCCGTTCGACCAGTTTTTATGATACCAACATCTCTGTATGAACACCTCAGACTATGTGGCCCAAGCCAAGATCTTAAAGACACAACTGGTGGATCGGGGCTATCCGAAACGTATAGTGAAAACCATGTACAAATGGGCCTGCAACCAATGGTCGAAGTGAGCAGGAGCAGTGCTTCTATACTACTTTTAATTAGGTTTTACTGTTCCTATACTTTTTATTTTAAAAAGAAACCGTTCTGGAATGGTTTTGTTTTAAAATAAGTGTAGGAAGAAATTGAAACTTGCACTTTCAGTGCACTGCAATGAACGTTCCCTTAAACAGCAGGCAAATGTGTTTGGGGGTTTGCATTGTGTGTGGGAGGGGCAGGGCCATGGGGTTTGTGAGGAGCGGGACAGGGCAGCAGGGAACATAGTTCCACTACTGCTTTTCTTACACTTCGACTACTGCCTGCAACATCCTGAGAGAGATTACACTGCAGCAACATCCAAAAGCCCCCACAAGGGAAAACATCACAGCGGTTTTTAGTTATTCTCCATTGTTTAACCAAATCAAGAAGGAGATAAAGAAACATTGGCCAATTTTGAACACTGGAAAACACCCCCTTCCAATGTCCGCTTTCGCTCTGAAACGCAGGAAAAACTTGAGGGACAAACTGGTAAAAACACTGTCTGAGCAGAGTGAGGCAAATGACAACACACAACCTACATTATGGACTAGCAGTCCTCCGACAGGACATTCACCCTACGGACAATGCTCCTTGTGTGTACAAACCAGACGCAGTGCCCACATAGATATTGGATGGAAGACCGCATGGGTACAGAAGACCTTTACAAATTGCAGCAGGTCAGGGGTCATTTACCTCATCAAATGCCCCTGCAATCTGAAATATGTCGGTATATGCATACTGGGGCTGTGAGAAAAAGGATGATAGAACACAAATCCTGCCTTAGGACAAAGAAAATGGCTGCACCACTAGTATCTCACTTTGTGTCAGAAGAGCACACTCCAGGTGAGCTTCACTGGATGACCATTGAAAAGATTCATCAACCCAGAAGGGGAGGGAATTTTCACAATTTATTATTACGGAGAGAACACTGGATATTCAGGCTATAGACGCACACAATAGGGGTCTGAATGAAGCCGTGCAGTGGTACGACCTGGCAGTATTACCCCAGTGAGAGTTCTTTATCATTCAATCATCCCAGGTCACATCTGGTTACTATACATCCATCCACAAGGGGGACCCACAAACGGATCGGACAAATAGTGGCGATATCACCTAGTAGGTGCTAATAACGAGCTATTAATGAGCAGACTCCTATGACCAACTATATAATATGATATTCCAAACGTTTATCAGTGAGCACAGGTATAATGAAACATCTCCTTCATGCGCAACAATATTGGCCAGATACGGGGCAACGGAAGGACCCAGCACAGACTACATCTGATACGCAGTGCCGTAGAAAAATGGTCACACGAAGATGTGACGATATGGGAGATCAGAGCGGGCTGCGTTGTCATAGTCAGGCAGAGTATCCATGCCCCCACTCAGGGGGACCCTATTACGAGTTGCTGTGTCTCCATTCTGAGCAACTCATGGTGAGGAGTTACTTTATTGAGTATGAATATATTTAACACGCTGTTGATAAGCACCGAAGGTGTGCTCTAGAAGCTCACCACAGGAGAGCGACAGCTCCAAAATGGCTTACCCCAGTTTACATCTAAGCGGCCTTACGCTAAACCCTATGACGTACATGGAAATGTTCCTATACCGACATACAGCCGGCAACGAGTTTCACAGCCAGCGCATTGTCGCGGCAGTGATTTATTAGCAGCATAGCGTCTTGTTACAGGTAAGGGGAGCATGCGCCCCAAACTTGGAAACCGATGCTATGCCGCATTTACACAAGACAGGGATTTGAAAAGATGCATTTTTTCTCCCCAAAATGAGGGAGATGAATAAATGGAGAAGTATGTTCGGCCCGTTTTTCAAAAAAACTTCCACCCCACAGATCAATGTCATACGCTTGAAAGTTGATAGGTGGTACCACCATTCATATATGCATGCCTGATGACCCACCAAACACCTTTTGAGGTGGTCTTCTCAATCAGGTTGCATGGGAATTTGGGGATAGCCAATCACTCCACCTCCTCTCCACCACTCCCGTACCCTCACTTCCGTGTCTGCTGCAGGACATCCAGTACATCCTGAGAATTAGACCCTGCCAAATTAGGTTTCTGTAAATAACCACACGACAGCACAGTACTAATTCAGCTACAATGAGAGTGCTAAGCAGCCGGGAATAACCCACAGTTCTTCAACCTTTGCCTCCCTCTAGGGGACAGGTGCAACTAGCTCCTGAAGAAGATGACCCCACATGTATTGGTTATCGAAACCCCAATGATCATGAGACCTCTCATGATTAAGATGATGTTCTTGTAAGACATACTGAACACATCAGATAAACCATATCCCCTAGAAAGGCCCTGGGCCTCTAGGTGTTCCCATATTCTTGGTTTTTTTTGTTTTAATATTCGGAACAAGGTCTGATCTCTGAAAGGTTTCTACCGAGTTGGTGGATACATACATAAGAAATCCTGGTAGGAACAGCCTTCCACATAACACAGAAGAGACGAGATCTAATGTTAACTGTCTCAATTTACACTTGCTGTGGTTTAACCTTTTTTAATTGAGTGTGATTTAGTAAAATGAATAATTGTTGATGAGGGAAAGTTCTCCCGCTATCCCTATTAGATAGGCGGCACACCACCGTCTACCTAGGGAGAGCTTGCCCTGTAAGGGTTAGGGTGTGCTTCCAATCCGGGGTAATTTGTGTTGTGTGATAGTAGCTAGTAAGTGTAAACCATTTTATATAAATAATCCAGTGCCTGTTCTTTTGTGTTGTAAATAGTTTCCTTTAACGGTAGGAATGCAATAAAAGCAAGTATAACGTATTGCTTTGCCGTTGGTGTTTCTTGGATGCCTAAAATAGGTTCAGATGTTGCCCAAGTAATGAATACACCCCTAGCATCAGGGGCAACTAATCTGGAAAATCTTTTTAAAGGTAATGATTTACCCTTGATCACGACCTTTACTGCAACACCTCCTTGAGAGGGAGGGTGTATTAAGTTTAACTTTGCCTTTCCCCCACCTGTTCTGATTGACTTGGAGAGAAGCAGCATATCTGGGTCTTGGAGGCAGCCCAGGACCACCATCATTAAAAAGCTAAACAGTTGTGACACTTCCTACGACTTTGATGGGTGGCTGGCTTTATTATGTTCATTTGTCAAAAGACATCATGCCCAGAACACTGAAAAATACAGCCAAACGGCTCCCTCTGATACACCTGTCGCACTCCCGGTCACTGTCATAGTGAACTGCTCCTCCCAAACAGCTCTGCCACCTAACAATATTAACAATGATTCTCAAACCACATGGGATTCACTACCCGCCCCAATTTTTGAGTCAAGGTCATCTCTTGCAATACCATCGGTTTTGACCACTTGAAGAAATTCGCGATCTCAGATCCATAATGTTGTTTCATCTTCCTCTGTTCACTCTCTTGTTAAATTTCACTCGGATGGCTCCCGTGGACTCATGAACCCGAGACCTAAATCAGCCAATTTGCTGAGTCTTCACTTAAGAAAAACCCATATGCCAATATGAATATATCAGAGATCTGGTGCTCGGTCATAGGAATTCTATCATCACAAATGTAGCGAAACCCTCTGGGAGTGAACCACAAGAAGCCTTACGTAACAAAGTTCTTGCTTGGTTTCGCGCAAGATCTAGGCATGGGGTAGTTCGATGCTCTGATGTAAAGTTTGTGCGCAGATTAGAACTTGATGATTTGGTCTTCTCAGAGGAATAGGGGCTGTGTGCTGCTGGTGGGTTGTGGAAACAGTAAACTGCCCCACTTTCTAAATGTGTCTAGATATTTTCCCATTGGCTCCTCCAATTTAGGACTAGTAGTTTGACACCTAATCTTTAGTTTGGAAAATTTTACATTGACTGTTTTTTGTTCTAACCATCAGCCCGTACTGATCTGCCCCCTTGCCTTGCCTTTCCCTTTTTGTGCAGTTTTTTTGTTATTTATGTAAATCGTCGTTTGTAACTGTTGTTTTCTTTGTAGTGCTCTGAGTGTGTAGCGCTTTATAAGAATTCTAAATAAATAAATGATCCCACAAAGGTTTGGCTGTAACTAAGCAGACTCTGTCTCACTGAATTATTCTTTGCATTGCAGAATGTTACCAGTCTGCAGGCAGGGAGCTTCCTCCCGACATCAGGGCACCCTTGACAAGAGGGGTCTTGGCTTCTTCAGCCTCGCAGAAATGAGTTCCCATTAGGGACATCTGTTGTGCGGCCATATGGTTGTCTTTGCACATGTTTACCAGGCACTATTGTCTACATGTTGCCCACAGGGCTGATGCACGGTTTGGTAAGGCAATTCTGCAAAATCTGCTACTGTAGCACTTTCTGCCTGCCTCCATTGTCCTAACTGCATGGGGAGTCTATCAGATGAGGAATCTGCGGGAGAAAAGCAATCCTTTGAAGGAGACATTTCTTACCGTAATGTTCTTCCTATGGATTCTTCCCCCGCAGATTCCTCATGGCCCCCTCCCATCGAATTTCGGTGGTGTTTCAAAAAATGTTTGTTTATTTTTTTTTAAAGTTTTTATTCAACCAAAAATAAAATGTTATGCAACAGTTCCGTTCACATGTTCGGATAACTTGCATCTCTTCTTATTAGTGTGTTTTACATTTCCTTCAATATTTTAAACTCCAACTTCAGTAAACAATACCATTAATCCTACCTTCCTTGCCCCCACCCTCCCACCCCCACACCTCGGGCGGCTATAGTTTGAGCTCTGCTGCCCAGGCTCATTCCCCTCTTCCTCCAGTATTCCCAGTGCCTGCAGTCTCGTCGGGATATATAAATGCAACGTGTCCTTGATTGCATATTGTATATAAGGAGACCACGTTTACTGAAAGTCTTTAGCGTCCCCCGTACTATCGCAGTCATTTTCCCCACACACATCCATCGTGTCCCAGATCACATAGTACCACTGTATGATAGACAGGGGTTCCTTCTGGTTCCATTTTTTCGCTATGCACTTCTTCGCAGCCATCATGAGATTCGTCCATAGTTTTCCTGCCTTTCCACCTACCTGTTGTTGATCAAGCATGGTGCCCAAGAGCACTTCTATCCCCTCAAATTCCCTTTCTACTCCCATAATCTCCTGCACCTTGGACTTTACCTCCTGCCAGAAATGTTTCAGTCGCTGCCATCCCCACCATATATGCACCATCGACCCCTCCTCCCCACATTCCCTCCAGCACAGCTCTGATTTTGTGGGGAACATTTTATGGAGCGTCTCCAGTGTGTAATGCCAGTGATGTAGAAGTTTATACTGCAATTCCTGGTATTGTACCAATGTGTAGGAGGTATTCCAGCCATTCAGCACCCTGTCCCACTGTGTGGTGAACGCCCTTCTTCTAACCCCTCCCACTTGTCCCTAGCTGCTATCCCTTCTTCATTCTCCCCTTTCATTAGGATTTTATATATTGCAGAGATCAGCCCCTTATTGTTCTCTGTAGATGTCATCTGCTTTTCACACTCTGTGAGTTCCCTCGTAGCCCCTTCCATCATTGTGGATGTCCCTGCGCAGTGCCTCAGCTGTTGATAGGAAAACCGGTCCTCTTCCTTCAGACCCAACTCCCTTTTACGATCTGCAAATGCCCAGAACCGTGTCCCTTCATATAGGTTGCTAATCACCCGGACCCCTCCCCCCCCTTTCCATCCACCTCCCGAACCTGCCATATTCTTTCCCCAGAGGGAATGCGGGGTTCCCAAATACAGGCGTCCGCGGGGACGACCATGGTGACAGGCTGTTTACTAGTCACCTTTTTCCCAGATCCTCAGGGTATTGCTCGTAATTAGCTTCCCCCATAATCCTATTGGCTTATCTCCCTTCCTCTCTCCCATCACATTCCACAGGTGCTCATCCACCACCGCGCTTTCCATCCCTACCCAATCGTTCTGGTTTTCTGGCCTTTCCCATTCTGCAAGTGCTCTTAGTTGCGATGCCTGGTAGTATTTGAGTATGCTTGGGCAGGCCACTCCCTCCGCGCCTTGTTCCTAAATAGTGTCTTGCTTCCAATCCTTGGTTTCTTCCCTCCCCATATGAAGTTCATAATGCATTCTTGGATTTTCTTAATAATCTTCCCATGTAGTGTTAGGGGGATCACCTGGAATAAATACAGTACTCTAGAAAGTATGTTCATGTTGACCATAGCTATTCTGCCGAGCCAGGATATGTATAAACTCCTCCACCTTGCTAAGTCGGTTTTAAGTTGTTTGAGCAGCGGGTGGTAGTTTGCCCATCCAATTCGTTTGATGGACGCAGTTAGGTTCACTCCCAAATATTTAACTGGGACCGCGGGCCATCTAAAAGGTTTTTGTCTTTGCAACTGGGTCCTTTCCAGTTCCCCCACAGACAGGTTCAGGATTTTGGACTTTCCGAGATTCACTTTAAACCCCAACACCTCTGAATATGCTCCAATGATTAGGATCACATCATCCGCAAACGGCCCTATATTTTTTTTTTCATAACAACATTTTATTGATTTTACAAGATAGTATGTTCCATACAACAATGCAATACATATCAGTTTAAACATTAATTAGTGCCTTATAGTCTCTTGTGAGTTGGGGGGTAGGTGAGATGGTGGGAAAGGTTCCTGGTGGTGGCAGTTGGGCGGAAAAGTCCTGAGAGAATGTTCCAGTAGTTCTGGAGTGCTTGGGGCCCGGTCCGGGGTTAGTAAAGGGGGCTGAATTGGAGCCATCTTGTGAGTGGAGGCCTCCTGGCGAGAGTTGGGTATTTGGCCGCATAGTCCAAGAATGGGTCCCATATATTCAGGGTTCTATTTAGGGAGTCTGAGCGAATTGCTGTGATTTTTTCCGATACTGCGATCGCCCAGCATTTGGCCCACCATAGGGCGATCGAGGGGCCATTTTTGTCTTTCCATAATCGAGCCATTGCAATCTTTGCAGCTAGTAGCAGGTGGTTGCATAAGCGGGAGATATGACCTGAAATCGGGAATGCTCCGTCGCCGGATTCGCCCAGCAGGACAGTTCCCGGGTCCCAGGGGATTGAGAGACCTGAGATTTCTTTGATGTTTTCCAGCACTTCCTTCCAGTATATCTCTGCCTTTGGGCAGGACCATACTAGGTGAAAGAGAGATCCGGGGGCTTGGCAGCCACGCCAACATGTGGCGGGAAAATCCGGGTTAGCTTTATGGATTTGGGTAGGTGTGATGTAATATTTGTAGCACAGTTTATAGCCTCCTTCCTTATTCGTGACGCATTGTGAGCTTTTATGTAATATGGACCATATTTGCTCCCAGTTTTCTACTGCTATCTCCCGGCCGATATCCTTTTCCCATTCTGTCATGTATCTTTCTTTCTTTGCTGGGTCCGATCTGTCTAGGAGCCGGTATATGGTGGATATTCTGCCTTTGTTGGTCGGGGATGATGAGGTGAGCTCCAGGGCTGTTGGTTCCCTCGAGCATTTATCCCGGGTTGTTCTGTGTGTCAACCAGTGCCTAATTTGAGAGTATCGAAATCTTTCTCGTTCCCCCACTCCGAATTTTGTTTTGCATTTCTCGAAGGTAATGGGAGAGCCTTCTTCCAGGAAGTCGCTAGTTTTTGCTAGGCCCCCTGCTATCCAGGCATGGAAGTCCTGTGGTGGATTTCCCGGCGTGAATTCTGGGTTGTTCCAGACTGGAGACATGGGACCCAGAGAGCTGCGAATTCCCCATTTCCACGCTGCGGTTTTCCAGCATTGGGTCGTGATAATTGTGGCTGATGGTGGCCTAGAGTTGCCTTGAAGTTTTAATGATGGCAGGTGTGGGAGATCATGTAATGGGACCAGACTCCAGGATTCTTCAATTTGTCGCCATATCGGGGGGTCTACTTCCTGAACCCAGGCAAATGCGTGGGATAATTGAGCCGCTAGCCAGTATCCAGCTAGGTCAGGGACTCCCAGTCCCCTTTGTGGTTTTCCTTTCATCATGATTCGTTTGTTAATCCTGGGCCTCTTCCCCCCCATACAAATTCCATTAATTTCTTTTGCAGTGCCCGTATGGCCAGGGAAGGAATCTGTAGTGGCAGAGATGCTCATTGGTATAGCCATCTGGGTATCAGGTTCATTTTTACGGCTGAAATTCGTCCGAACCAAGAGATTTCTTGTTGTTTCCACCTTTCAAGATCATTCTGCAGGGTGCTGAGTAATTGTGGGATGTTATTTGAATACAAACGCAAAGGGTTTTTGGTGATCTGGACTCCGAGGTATTCTATGGCCTCTTTAGCCCAGGGAATAGGTGAGAGTGATGCTAGTGCGGCCTCATCCTGGTGGGATAGATTGATGGATAGTGCTGAGGATTTGGGTAGGTTAACTTTGAATCCCGATAGGGCGCCAAAAGCCTCAATCTCCTTCCAAAGTGCCCCTAGGGAAGTTGAGAGGTTTGTCATGGTTAACATCACGTCATCAGTGTAAAGTGCAATTTTATACTCGTGGCTTCCCACCTGAATTCCTTTTATGGCTTCACTTCGTCTGATTCTGGCGGCGAAGGGCTCCATGGAGAGAGCAAATACCAGAGGCGAGAGTGGGCAGCCCTGTCTAGTGCCTCTTGTGATGTGGATATGGTCGGATCTCGTGCCATTAACTCAGAGTTGTGTCATGGGGATTTGATAGTTGGCCATGACCCATGACGTGAAGTTAGGTCCGAAGCCGAGGCGTTGGAGGACCGCATGGATGTATCCCCAATCCACCCGACCGGCCATGGATTTTGTGACGGTTCTCGTGGATAGGAAAGAATTGAATAAGGCGGATAATTGTGGGGCCAGCAACCTAGCAAATCTTTTGTAGACGTTTGCTGTCAGGCCATCTGGAGCGCAGGGTTTGAGGGCTTTGATGGATTCGATGATTTCTTCCTCTCCAATGGGAGCCTCCAGATGTTCTAGGTGGGAGGGGTTGCGGAGTGGCAGCAAACTCATATATTCTGGTAGATCTTCTAGCTTCAGTGGATCGCTGGACATTATAGAAGAGTGGTGTCTCAATAGTTCATTTATTTTATCTGCCTCGGAGAAGAGCAGTTTTCCATTTCCCCCTCGTAGTTTGAGTATGTTGTTCCGACTGCGGAGGGCCCTTAGCTTCTGTACTAATATCCTGTTTGCTTTGTTCCCTTTGGCATAATAAAACTGCTTTGTATACGCTAAAGACTTAGCAGTCCGGTCGGCCCAGTGCATTTCCAGGGCCGTTTTTGCCTTTCTCAGGGCCCGTTCGGTTTTCCTTGAATATTGTGCTTTTAGCTGTGATTCGTGGAGGGATACTTCTTTTTCTAATTTGGCAGTTGCTATGTTTGAGATCCTGCGCTGTCTGAACCGGTCCCTATCAGCACACCCCTGACCACCGCCTTCATTGCATCCCAGATTATACTGATGGGGATGTTTGCGTGTGTTAATATGTAAATGACCACGCTTCACGCTGATGCTTGTCTTTATAGAGAGGCTTTATTTCTTTAGTTCATCCAAGAGAAAGGCCCCCAGCTGTGGCTGTCCTCCTGCTCTCAATCCTCTCTCTCTCTGCTGCTAGAATGTGGAACCTTTGCTTAATCATAACAACAAAGGTTCCTTGGTAACTAGGTTACATGGCAGCAGCTGAATTGATGTGATTGTAAACTCAATGAAGTAAATGTAACCACCTCCTAACAGCGTGGTGTTCTCTTTAAAGTAGTTAATCAATGAGTCCTCCACTTTGGCCCTTATGCTGATATCTAGAAGGAGTGAGTCATTTAGTTTCCATTATCTTTGGGGGTGGATTTCTGGCCTGAGATGGTTAGGTTCAAGGAGATCGGGGAGTGGTCGGAGACCATGCGTGTGTGGATTTCTGTGTTGTTGACACAAGGGTAAAGGATGCCGGGGATTAAAATTAGGTCAATTCTTGAGTATCCCTTATGGACGTTGGAATAATGTGTGTAGTCTCTTGAGGTGCCGTTTTGTATTCTCCAGGCATCCACGGTCTCCGTTTCTTTGAAAATATTAGGTAAGGCGAGGGCCTGCGTGTGGTCATTGTTCGTGGGAGGAAGAGTTTTGTCTAGCAGTGGGTCTGGGATGGCATTGAAATCTCTGCTGATGAATAGGTGGCCTTCCCGGAATGATAGAATAGTTGGGAGGATGTCCTTTAGGAACTTGCTTTGAGAGGTGTTGGGGCTGTAAATTGATACCAATGTGATGGGGAGTTATTCGAAGAGGCCTTTGAGTAGTAAGTAACGGCCCTCTGGGTCTCTCCTTATTGTGATATTGGATAGTGGAATTTTGTCGCTGAGAAGAATTGCTACCCCCCTTTTCTTTGAACCATAAGTGGCGAAGAAGGATTGCTTGTATCTCCTGAATTTTATGCGATGTTCATCCTCTGGGAGTAGATGCGTTTCTTGCAGTAGAACAATATCTCCGGAAAGGTGACCAAGGCGGTGTTCCACCGATCTGCGTTTTCTTGGCGAGTTCATCCCCTGTATATTCCAGGAGAGGAATCTTAACTCGTTTGTATTAGCCATCTCTGGCGGTGTGGTGATGAGTGTGTCTAGTGGGGATTGCCCCTGGGCTGACCTGGGACTTTTGGAAAAGGCCTAATGGATATACTGAGTTGTGGGTTTGTTTTCGAATATTGTTGCATGTTGTGCTGAAGAGTCCTTGGATGACTCTAGAGACGGCTAATGGCCGTGGTGGTGACGGCATTCTCCTAAGTTTCATACTTCTCTCTGTTTCCTTCCTCCTTTCCCAACGTTGAACTGGTAGAGGGAACATCTACCTTCTGCCACTGGGGAACTTGTGGCACCAATGCGCTCGGTATGGCCATCTGGGCTGCCAAGATGAACCGCACGGGAGCTCGCCGGGCATTGCGCCTTTGTGTAGGTGCATAAGAGTTGCTTAAGCTAGCTCTTGAAGGGCTGCAGTTGGTCTTGGGTGGACCCTGTGTGTGGAGTCGGTAGGCTTCGGGATCAAGGCACTGTAGTTGCGCGTTCAGCCCCTGTCGCCATCTTTTTTCGATGGGCCTCTGAGTCTGCGCCATCTCTTGGATTTGGACCATGACCCCCCTGGTGAGTCGTCCCCGTGAGGGCGAGCTAATTCTTCAGGTTCGGTGCTGGGGTTAGTATCAGCTATGCCCATGAGTTTCTCCGTCTCTTTCAACGATTGTATTTGCCTCTGTGATCCCTCCCATCTGAATTTTACTGACGTAGGAAAATCCCAGTGGTATGGGATTTTCTTGTCTTGGAGCCAGGCTTTCAAGGGCCGCATTGCTTTTCGTTTCAGGAGAGTTGCGTTCGCTAGGTCTTGGTAAAGTGAGATCGAGGAACCTCGAAATGTAATCTGTCGCATTTGCCTTGCTTCTCGCATAATGTCCTCTTTTACTTGGAAGAAGTGAATTCTGACCAGCACGTCTGGGGGGAGTGTGGAAAATTTCCTTGGGGTGGTTCTGTGTACCTGGTCCAATTCCAGCAGGGAAGAGTCTGGGAGGATGATGATAAATCGAAGGTGGTCAGATATGTAAGCTTTCAGGTCTTGTTCCGGGATAGAGGTTGGGATGCCTCGGTCCCTGATGTTGTTCCTTCTTGAACGATTTTCCAAGTCCTCCTGCTTTGCTTCCAGGGTGTTGCATCTTGTTTCAGGGGCGGATATCCTGTCCTTGTCATGTTCATTTTCAAATCGCTGGTCACAGACTTCGGATTCAAGTTCGGTAGTTCGGTGCTCCACTTCCCCCATTCTTTTGTCTAGGGAGTTTATTTTCTTGGTAATTTCCTCAGAGCTTTTCTGGATTTCCCTGGTTAAGGCCACTAGTAGATCCTGTAGGTCAGCTTTGGTTGCGGCTTGTGGCGTAATAGGATCTGATTCTGTGGGTGACTGGGCATTGTTCTTGGTGGTATCCTCCGGAGAGCTGCCTTTCTTGGCCTTTTCAGCGGCCGCGGTGGCCATTAGAGCGACAATGTCACCTTGTTTAGATGCCTTCCCGCCTTTGGACATTATAGTGGGTGCACGGATGTGAGTGATAGCACCTCGCGGTGGACGAGGCAAAGGAAGTACTGTGCTGCCAGGGAGGTACTGGAGCTGGGATATTGAGTCCGAAGGCGAGTGACGCCTGGGCTAGGTAGTAGAAGGCTGAAACTTTGGAGGCGGGTGGACCCCGGATGAGGTAGGGACTGAGATGGCACCCCAAGAAGTTCTAGTGGGGTCTGATGAGCTGGACTCAGGGGGCCGGGCCGTTGAGGCTGTTGTGCCACTCTCCGATACGTGCATGGGGCTAGTGGGATGCCCTCCCGACTTGTCCAACTCCTAAACTCCCGGCGCGGCAGCATTGTTGTGTTGCTGTGCTGGTTCCGGGGACAGTTCGAGGAAGATAATGGCAGGCAGTCGAGGGGGGGGGGGTTTACAAGATGGCCGACTGGTCCGAGCCCTGTCAATGGGATCTAGGGTAGCCTGAGCGGGCCGAAGCTGAGGGTGTAGATGGGGCCCCGAGCAAGAGGAGAGATTCCAGGTCTGATGCCTCTCTGGGTCATGCGTGGGCTCTGCGCGTACCTCCGGAGGGTTCGTCCCCCGGTTGCTGTTGGAGCCTCAGGAGACACTGTCTGATGGGCGGCTGTGATGGGCCATGCGTCGGAGTTTGAGCTGAGCGTGCGGGGAGATGTCTCGCCTGGTTATGGAGCTTGGCGCGGAAGACCCCCGATCGGCGGCAGCGTCCTGGCAGGAGGGAGAAGGTGGAGAACGGTAGATTCCTCTACTCAGTGTGTAGCGTGAGGCAGGTTTTGGCGGGTTCGGGAGCATTTGGCTGATGTTGGGCCACCCGAGGTCGAGCGCCGATGTAGGGTCACTGGAGGCTGCCTGCAGTCGCATCGGCCCAGGGATGATGATCGAGGGCGCGAGAGGCCATTCCAGGGGCTCTATGGAGCGGGGGCGGGCCAGCGGTCGTGTCCCAGTAGGAGGGTCGAGGCGAAGAGCCGGAGACCTCACCGCCGCCTCGGGTGCAGCTCCACTCCAGACGGTGCCGGCGAGGGGAGCCGGGCGTTGGGATCAAAGGGGGCGCAGCACTTCAGCAGGCGGCGAGCAGCTTCGCACGATTCACCTCACACGGCAGCATGACGGCAGGCTACTGTGGCTGTTCCGCCCCTTCTTGGGCGGTCTCCGGGATCAGGGGCTATGGCGGCCATTTCTCTGCCGAGTGGGTCCCTGGAAGATCAATGTGTCGAGGCGATCAATCCCGGGGTGAAACCGGGACCCACTCGGTCGGAGTGTGCAGAGGGGGATCCCCTGTCGATGGATTCAATCCCAGGCTCAAACAGGGGCGGAATATGGGTTTTATTAAACGGGCGCATTGGGCCGAGCGGGAGCTCTCAGGAAAGCATTGCAGTCGAGTCGGCTCCAGGCCACGCCCCCAAAACGGCCCTATATTGTGTTGCGTCCCTGTCCAGCTGACTCCTCGGATCTCCTTGTTCCCCCTTATCCAATGTGCAAATGGCTCCATCACTAGAGCAAAGAGAAGCAGTGACAGTGGGCACCCCTGCTTCGTCCCCCTTTTTATTGAAATTGGATCGGTTAGGCACCCATTGACTTTCACTTTGGTTTGTGGGTGTTGGTAGTTCGCCTTTATCATTCTCACAAAGTTCGGTCACATTCCCACCTTCTGCAGGATTTGTTCCATGAAGACCCAATTGACTTCATTGAATGCCTTCTCGGCGTCAAACATCATTAAGCATGTGGGAGTTGCCCCCCCTTCCCTGCTTTGTCTATCATGTGCCGTACCCTCCTTATGTTATCAAATGTGTTGCGTCCCTGTATGAAACCCGTCTGATCCTGCAGCACTAGCCCTGTTAGTATCCCTTCTAACCTAGCTGCTAACAACCTTGTGTAAATCTTAGCGCCTACATTGATAAGTGCAATGGGACAATATGAGGAGCATATTATCTTAACCATTTTGGAATCAGGGTGATATGCGCCATGTTCATGGACGTAGTGACCTCTCCTGTCACTTGAAAGTAATAGATCTGTGAGAATTCCTACCAATGATTCCTGGAATGTTGTGTAAAATATAGCCGTTAATCCATCTTCCCCTGGACTCTTATTCATCTTTAGTCGGGATATTGCCCTTCGCACCTCTTCCATCCCTATGGGCTCTTCCAACTGGTCTTTTTGTTCAGGTGTTAACTTCGACCCTTCCCAGTCCTTCAAATATGCCTCTTGCTTTCCCCTATCCACTGGGTCCTCCCTATACAGATCTGCAAAGAAATCCCATACAGTGCTCCTCTTAGCTCCCTCTGCCCCCACTCGCCTTCCATTCTTATCCTCCAGTGCATCTATAAATGCCTTTCTTTCTTTAGCTCTCAATTGTCTCGCTACCACTGTTCCCACTTTAGTGCCCTGTTCATAGAACCTCTATCTGCTCCTTAGCAGGGTTCTCTCCACCAATTTGTTCGTTATTTGCCTCAACTGGCCTCATGTGTTAGCTAATTCCTTGGCCACTCTGTTTGTACCCTTCTCTTTGTGCTTCTCCTCAAGTGTCTTTATCTCTCTCTCCAACCTTTCCTCCACCTCCCTACGCTTCCCTCAGAGCCTCTTGGACGCCTCTAAAGGTAAACCTTTATGTGTTGCTTAAGGGCATACCATCTCTCCCCAGGGTTACCCCTCTTTCCGTCTCCCCCCTCGAATTCCTGTATTTCGTTCTTCGTCTGTTGCCTCACCTTGTGGTCTCTGAGCAGGTATTCCTCTAGCCTCCAGGCCCTCGTTCCTCTACGGGTATTACCTCCTTCCCATTCTAATGTGATCGGCGCATGGTCCGAGAGTGTCATGGGTCCCGTTTGAATATTATTGGCCGCCTGGACTATACCACGTGTTGCCATTACATAATCTATTCTGGAATAGGTCTTGTGAACATGGGAGTAATAAGTGTAGTCTCTTTTCTGAGGGTGCATCGCCCTCCACACGTCGCAGAGCCCTTCTTCCCTAAGCCTGCTCACTAGTTACTTGGACATCGTCCCCGTTGCATGTCCCCTGAGTCCCCCCCCCCCCCCCCGATCTATTCCACACGGGATCTGCCGCCAGGTTGAAATCCCTGGCTACAATCATTTCCCCCTCCCCAAATTTTCCAAGCTCTTCCAGGAATCCTCCCAGAAATACCTCTTGACCCTGATTGGGGGCATACACTGACACCCATGTATGTAATTGGCCCCTTAACCTCTCTTTTACCATCACATACCTCCCTTCCATGTCATGTCCTGCCTAACCTTGGGTCCTTCAATTTTAATGCTTTTATGTATTGGGATTGCCACCCCTGCGCGCTTGGTGCCTGCCGTAGCATGGTACTGCTGTGCATAGTTCCTGCTACGTATGCGTCCCTCATCGCCCCTCATCAAGTGCGTCTCCTGTAGGCAGACTATCTCCGGCTCCTCCTTGTCTAATTCTCTCAGGATCGGTACCCTTTTGTTGGAGCTATTTAGTCCCCTTACATTCCATTTTCTCAGTTTATACATCCTGCTTTAATTGAAAGCCCCTCTGTATTCTCCGGCACTGTCGGTTTCCCCTGAGTTGTTGTGCCATCTCCCTCTCATCCCTTCCCGCCCATCGGACTGGTTATGAATTTCCCCTCCTAACACAATCCCTGGATGCTCGTCCAGTTCTTGACTTTGTTCCCTCCGGTGAACCGTGCATGGTCTCACTCCCCACCCTGCCTGTGCCCCCCCCATTTTCTTACCTACCATCAGGCTATATTCTAGTCCAAGTGGTACTTTAACTGTGAGCATCAGTTCTTTCACACTGCTACTTCTCACGTCTTCCGTGCCCTTTTTGTCGTCCAGCCCCGTGGACCAGGTCGCGATGCAGACGTTGCTTCTTTGAGCTCATCCCCAGGGCCCTCCTCTTCCACCAGCTCCTTGAATATTTCCATTTTGCAGGCCTCCAGGTCAGAATCCTCCGCTCTTTCCCGAGGTTCTTGATCCAAATGTTATCCCTTCTTGACCTATTTTCCAGGTCTTTGCACTTCTCTTCGAGTGCTCTCAGCCTCTCCTCTGTTTCCTTCATTTGACGCGTCCATTCGGGCTCTTTCACATCTAGCTCTGGTAGGCGCTCTTCTATCGCCACCACCCTCCCTCCCAAAGAGTCAATATTTCTCCTGTTACTGGTGATGGCCTGAGAGAGCTCTTCTCTGATACTTGCGCCATCAGCGTTAAGTGTCCGTCAGCTCACCCTTGAATTTGGCCAGCAATGCTAGCAGATCTTCCTTAGTGAGGGGCATTGCGCCAGTATTTTGTTCCGTCTGGTTGCCAAATGGAAGCTTCATTTGTACTTGACCATTGGTGCGCCCCTTCGTGCTCCTGCTCACCCAGATTCAGGTTTTTCTTTTTTTGGTCCCATCAGCTTCCCTTACGCCACTATTGCCATTTCCTTCTCTCTTTGCCTCGTTGTTCCACTTGATCCACTTGATCCACTTGTCCCCGCACTCCCGCTGTTATTGGATGTCCAGATTTCCGGCTCCCAGAGACCTGGGGGTATCTGTGCCTGCTTCTGGGGCCCCTGGGGTCCCCTCTTCAGATATCCGTTGTGGGTCCCCTTCACCCTATGCAGGTCCTGAGGCTACTCCCCCTCCCCACCAACCCCTGGGGCGGCTTGTGTGGCACTCTGCCATATGTTCCTCTCTTCTGTCTCCCCCACCCCCACCTTCTCAGGTTGTTAGCGGGGGGGGCTCCATCCCTCTAACCTGTGCCCAGGTTTGCAATTCCAAGTAGGTTCACTTTGCCCCCGTTGTTTTGGACTGGCCTCTGATCTAGTGTGCCTGCTTATTGTGGGCAAATTTAACTGTTAGTGCCCCCTGCCTCCCTCTTGCCACCGCTGGTTCCTTTTTGGGGCCCCCTCAGCCTCGCAAATGCTGGGTTTTAGCTTTCTTGCACGCCGTAGGTTCTCGGCCCTTGCCTGTTAGGCAGAAACCTGTGCAGTTCCCTTAGGGACCACTGCAAAAAGTTTAAGACTACAGGTGGTAGCAGTCTGTACCACCCAGATTTACCTGGTAGCTGTGGCTGAGCAGTCAGACTTCTCTCAAGAAGAGTTAGGCAGTATATAGAGTATACACAATAGGGCTAAAAATACAGTAGCACAAGCAAATGCTGACCAGAGCTTTGGTATAAAAGTATATAATTATTTATTTAAAAACACACTTGTAAAAATACACTGGCACTAATATGTCAAGCAAGTTCAAACACATTCACTAGAAATATATATACCTCCCTAATTAATTGAAAAGTCTAGGTTAAGACACCACTTATTTAGCAAAACAGAGGTGAGCGCGTAACATAGATGGCACTCCAATAATTTGTTTAAAAAAGGGAGAGAAAAGGCAGAATAGGAAAATCACACAGTACCAACACTTTTAGAAACCCACAGCAAGCCAAGAAAGACAGGGTCTACTATAGAGCAAAAAGTTCATAGGCCCTGCCCACTCTTGGAGAGAGCAAGGTGGAATGTCCCCAAGATCACACAGTAGAAATGCACTCAAAGTCTTTGCAGAAAAGTGAAGAGGTTGGATCAAGTTAGAAGGGTAATGTTAACAGGTCCGAGGTCACCCCAGGATAGAGAGTAAAGGATTTACGGGACACCTTGGACAGTCTGTTGCAAGGGAGACCAGGCGGGACACAGTACCTGAAATGGTGAGAAAGCTCCCGCGGGGGCAGTTGTTCCTGGCAGCGGGTGCAAGTTGGGGCTTCGTCCAGGGGAAGAGAAGATCTCGACATGGAGGAAAGCTGGAGGTCGTTGCACTGCCAGGGAACAAACCAGCCGCGGAATTTCCCGGTTAAAAGGTACTACCCTTTTATTTGCGGTAGTGGTGAAGCGTGGCTATCCGGCCGCCGGGGTGCTTGGCAAGGGCGATTCGACCACGAGACGATCCAGGAAGGCGAAAAAGGCGAACTGGTTGGTCCCACCAGCTCAAAAGGAAGAAGACTCTCCAGGAAGATCTTCTCTGTTGTCGGGGAAAGTAGCGAGTTTCGTACAGCAGGGCTCCACCGGTGGTGTCGTCGTCGTAGATGGCTCAGCTTCTCCCCTCTTCGGATTCTTTAGGTCCTGTGGCGACTTTTGAAGATCCAGTCCCCAAAGCCCTGCTTTTATGCAGAAAACCCCCATTCATCAGTATAGCTGTCAATCAAACATGCTAAGTGGTGAGCCGGGCGGCTCACCACTGGGCCAATCACACAAGAGTGCGACTTGAGTTGCCAAGGCAACTCAGTCCAGGTTGCCTATTCCCCCCCTCCCACACATCCTGTAGACCCAGACAGAGTGGCACCACGTTTGGAGGCTTCTGTGCAACAAAGGGCTCGACTTGGGTTAGGTTTTCAGAGGTGAACACAAACGCCATTTTAAAACTGAGTCCTGGCAAAAAGACCCAACCGGGGAATAAATATTAAATAAATAACCCAACGGTATCTTTAACATTGCACCAAAAAGTGGTGCGTTTAAAATTAATGGGAAACTCCCATAGGAAATATTCCGGTGGAATATTTCGCGTGGTATCTATCCACTGCCACCAGCCAGAAACTCGACAAGGGGGGACTGGACAGTGCCCCCTTGGAAAACAGACCCTGGGGCAATCGAATTACCCCCACAATATGATGGTTTGTACTGGTTCGGTTCACAATTTAAGACTAGTAAAGCCAATGGTGACTTTACATTCCCTGGGAGACAGTACTCAGTCCCAGGGTGTGGAGTCTATACTGGGGGGTCACTATGACACCCCTGTGTTACTGCACTGAGGGTGCTCTGTAACACACATACCAAAAACACATGAAGCCCTATGGAGTAAAAGACCCCATAGCCGATAAAACACATTATAAAGTCAAAGGACATTCTCAAATCACGCCTAAGAGTGGGAGAAAAAGAGTCTCACTCTTAGCAGGAGAAAAAAATGAAACCCCAAAAATCCAGCAAAGCTGCTGGGGGACTCACTAGATTTGGGAAATTAGCCTTTACAGAGAATTCTCCCTAACACCTGTCGGCACCTGCGGTGCGTCCGTTTCCAGGGAGTTCTTACCAGGACTCTTAGCAATCTATCCTCCCTTTTGTTTGGTGTTCTGATGGTTCTCTTTCCTTCCCTCACTCCCACGGGTCCTCCAGCTTCCTTGGCCTTTCATGCGCACCTTTCCGCTTGGTCCTCTGCTTCTCCCGTGCTCTGCCACACTGTCCTTTTGTTCAGAGGCTTCTCCTATGTCTGCCGGCCGTTCGGCTCCCGGCTCTCCATTTGGTTCTTCCTGGCTGCTTTCTCTGCGGTCCTCACTCTTCCTCCCCTTCAGCTCTCCGAATCTTCCTGGCTGGCGTCCTGCTCCACGTCCGCTGGTCTCCTGCCTGGTTGCTCTGTCTCCCGCTCCTCGTAGCCTTTCGCCTTCCTCCTCCCGCCTCCTTTCTCCAAGCACCGGACCGCTCCTCACCTTCGCCCTGGCACTTGGATGAATCGAGGGAAGATCTTCTCACTTGCAAATTTCCTTTCCCTGCAATGCTCACTCTTCACCCGCTCGCCTCTCCTTCGCTGCTCCTGCACCATTTTGCATGTTCGGGGCCGTTATCCCCATTTCCTCCCAGCCGGGTCCGCCACTGCTGCTTCTTCCAGCTCTCCCGCCGGCCGCTTGGCCTCTCCTTGGCAGAGTCGCCTCACTCTTGCAGTGCTCTGGTCCCCACCTCGCTCTGTTCTCCCTTGCTGTTTCCAGACCTCCAGTTCCGGGAGGATCGATGCCTCTCTCTACCCTCGCTCGGCGCCAGCCCCATTTTCGATTTCGGTTCTCCCGCTCTGTCGCAGCTCCTGCAGCTTTGCTCTCTTTCAACTTGCCAGAAGTATTTCTGTGAAGTAATTTTCAAACAAGCTTCTTCTCGTTGTGTCGCTGTAGCTCACAGCATGTTTAGCGCGCCTGATATGTATCGGATTAGCGTATTGTTCACCGGGCCTGGACGGAACTACCTCAAAGCACATCCACTCAGCCCGCCATCTTGGCCACGCACCAGGTGAGTATTTTTTAACATGTCTGTACCCCTTTTTGCATTGCATTTTTTGGCCTTTGTATCCTTTTTGCAACTACTAGGCCGCTTGGTGAGTTTGGGCTAAGACTGTGCTGTGCATCCACTCCTCTTTCCTTCAACAATTCTCTGCCGCCCCTATGGCACTCAACATCCCCATATCTTCTCTAACTGCTACACAACCACCTATCCAAACCTTGTGAGAGAAGGAGGAAGAGAAATGCACAAAAAAGACATCCTGACCACTAACCCTGGCCTCCCTATCGCAGACACCTATGTTAGTGCAACTTCCAGACAGGTCTTGACAGATATGCTCTTCTCTGACCCCTCCCCAGATCTTTGGACTCCTCATCTCTACTCTATCCCCTTTCACATCCTCTCCCATCAATGGTGGCACCAAATGGAAAGTCCTCTTGGTTGGCTTCGCATCATTGTTATATCATTAACGTCTATCACACTGGCATTATCTTGGTTCAGGGTCCTCAACCCAATCTCCTACTAGTTGACCGGCACCTGCCTGCCTTCCCTCATTAACTTCCTTCCCACATCTGCTACTCCCTCTTCCACTCTCTCTGTTCCCCCACCCCCCCTCTGACTGGTGTAACACGCCCTTGTACCCCTTCTCGGAAAACCTTCAAAGGTGGAGACTGCCATCTAGCCACACTCCACGCTTGCTCCGCCATCAAACCTTCTGCTGACATCTGCTTCCTTCTCGAAGACAATGACCTCGACATACTCGTTCTTACTGAGACGTGGTTCAATCCCAGCTCTGTCCCTGCTTTTGACTCCTTTCTCCCTCGTGGCTACAAGATCATCTCCAAGCCTCGCCCTAAGCATGCTGGTGGTGGGATTGCCCTGATTTTCCCTGAGTGGGTCCCTTCCTCCCTCATACCCACCCAGCCTTACTCTTCCCTTGAGAGCCTGGTTTGCAAGCTGGTCATCTCTCCTCCCTCCTCCTCTCTGACCGTTGCCACTATCTACAGGCCACCTAGCTCTAGCACCCTGTTCCTCTCCCAATGGGCCGATTTCTGCTCCTCTCTCCTCATAACCACCTCTAAACTCCTTCTCATGGGTGATTTCAACATCCATCTGGACTCCTCTATTATGGCATCCACTCTCTTCCGTGACCTTTGCACATCACTCTCCCTCTCAATTCTCCCTTCTGGTCTATCCCACTTGGCTGGACACACTCTTGATACCCTCATCCACTATAATATTTCACTCTCCTCCCCATTGATTACACCTCTATCCTGGTCAGACCACTCTCTCCTCTCATCTGGGTCCTCTCGTGCCTCTGACCACACCTCCTCCAGCCCTGACGACCTCGTTCACTAACATCAGTCAATAAAACGAGTGTCATCTGCTGCCTTCGCATCCACCTTCATCCCCCCCTTCTCCCCCAACTGCAGACTCGATCTCTAATTCTGCTCTAAGCAACCTCCATCTGGCCATTACTAACACTTTGGACATTCTTGCCCCAGTCATGAGGATCCGCCTAAAACTTGCCTCTAATCGTAACACCTGGTACGACTCTGAACTTGGAGCTCTGAAACGCAAGTGCAGAGCTGTGTAACGGAAGTGGCAAACCGCTGGCTCACCCTCTGACAAACTGGCCTATCGCCTGCTCCAAAGACAATACAGACTTTACATCTGCTGCACTACAAAGCACAGAAATGAAAACAAAAAACAGGAATGGGTGGTATCACACGTGAAATGGGTAAACCTGAGAGCTCTGTGATCTGTTGCAGTCTACTTCCTCTTGAGTCTCGTTTGCAGGTGTCCAAATGTGTGATGCAGCATTCCTTCTTTCACTCTGCCAGCATGCATCAGTGTAAAATACTTTGTGAGTTTTCAAACAAAGTGCGGGCTGTGGGATATCCATGGCTGCTTGTTGCCCCTCCAGCAGGCCCCCAGTGATGTTTCCTTGTGCCCCCCCCTCTTCTCGCACACAGGTGTTGCCTGTTTGGCTTGTATCTTCTACTCTGCTACCCCTCCAGCCTACTTCTGCAGGAGTCTGTCCTGATATGTTCTGGTTTCATCATCACCGTCTTGTGGCCAATGCTGGATTTGACTTTTGTGGACTTCATTGATTCACAGTGCGTCACCCTTTCTCATGGTGGCCCTGAATCATGCTGTTCCCATCTTCATCTTGTATTCAGGCTTGCAACATTATGTGTTACTACTGACTTCTGCAATTGTATTCGCTCTCCCCTCTTGCTTCTCCACTCTTTTTGACTGCTTACTCTCGGTTCTCTCCTCCTATCCCTTTTCCTATCTCCTCCCCTCCTCCTCTTACTTTTTTCTATGCACGTACTCTATCAAAATTGTCCCTGGACCTAGTATGACAGCTACCTAGTCGGTCTCCTCCACCGTCTCCTTACTTGTTCGACCCCCACCCCCCCGTCAGCACTACCGTCAAGCCTAGTACGATAGTCGCTTGTTTTGTTCCTCCTCTCCCTCACCTTTTGTTTTCTCCGGCTCTACCAGAAATGTCATCTGGCTTAGTATGGTAGTCGCCTGTCTGTTTCCATCTCCTTCCCACTCTTCCCCCTCCCTTCCTTATCTAGGTCTTAGCTCTTGCACTATCTGAAATGTCGTCAGGCCGAGTACGATAATTTCACATCCTTACTATTCATGGCCTGTAAGAATGTAATTGTATTTTCCCTTTTTCCCTCCCTTCCCTTGAAGTGCTTTGAAACACATTGTGTATAGGCGCTATATAAATAAACTATCACATGAAATCCGCACCAAGAAAAGGGCCCACATCGAGGCGTGTGTGCCTGGTGCATCCAACAACACAGCTGAACTCTTTTAAATCTGCAGGGAACTAGCCAAACCTTCTGCAGCCTCCTCACCCCTCCCCTCCCAAGCACTCTGCAATGCATTGGCCACACGCTTTACTACAAAAACTCAGCAACCCCCTCCTCCACCCCCTGGCCTCCTATGGCCTTCCATCCTCCTCCTCCTCCTTCCTTTCTCCTCTCCTTCGCCCCTATCACACCTGATGAGGTCACCAGAGTTGTCCACTCCATTAAGGTCTCCTATAAACAGGTTTCCCACTGCTCCTCCAGAAACATTAAGGATAATATTGGCTCTCTTGCTCCTGCACTTACTGATTTCTGCAACCACTCTTTTGCCACTGGTTCTTTCCCCTCCTCCCTCAAGCACTCCCTTCAGGAGACCCCACTTGTCCAGCCAACTACCACCCTATATCTATCGCCCCCTTTCGAATGGATTGTGTCCTCCAACGTATTCCTCATCTTTGACATGTAATGTCCAGCTTTGGCTGACTCTGAAAAAAATGTCAGCCCTGCATCGATGTCGTTGAGTCGATGTCTCTCGAAGGCCTCTGTCGAGGGTGACATCATTGGATGTTATAAGTAGCACGCACGGCGCTCTTTGGCCTCAGTTCAGTTTTTCCACAAACGTTTTTGCGTCGTGAAACTCGGTGCGCCTCGTACTTCTGAAGTACTGTTATTTGCTTAATCTTCAACAATGTCCTCGTTCCGGGTTCAAAAGGTGTAAGGAGTGCTGCTCCAAGATGTCGATAACGGACCCACATCGAGTCTGGCCGTGGTGCCTCGGCGAGCGCCACGAGACGGATATTTGTTCCAAGTGTCAAGCCATGACAGGGAAGCCTTGCGGGAACGAAAGGGGAAATTGCAGTTGGGCAAGGTGTCCAAACCCTGTAAATCCTGACCGGCTGGGGCTTCGACCGGGGGACTCTCCTCGTCAGAAGAAGTCCAAGTGCTCACAGTCTCGTAGTGGTTCTCGCCACTCTTAGAACTCGTCAAAGCGAGGGCACCGCCGGTCGCCTTCCTTGTCATCTTCGGCAGGCGTTACCCCTGAGAGTGTGACATACCCTTCCAAGACATCGACACCGGCGCAGTCGGAAGCTATCCAGATGGAGTTGCTTAAGATTTCTGAGAGACAGGGCAAGGCTCCGTCTGCGCCTTCTGTGGAAGCCGGCAAGGAGCGATCTCGATGCAATACTCGCGCGCCCTCCAGCCCGGGTAATCAGCGTAATTCCCATCGAGAGCCCTCGAGACAAGGGGTTGAAGGAACAATCTAAGCAGAGACAGAGGTCACGGTATCTGACTTAGTCGAGACCTTTGAAGCCCTCAAAGCCGTTGACGCCGTCGTGGTGCCGGTTGCGTCTTCGACGCCTGCCAGGACTTTGGCACTGTTGCAGATGCCGACATCATTGATGCCAAAGCTGTCGACACTGGTGAGGCCTAGTTTACCAGCTCAGCCTGTTGACCCTCCTAGAAAGGCTTTGGCTAAGTCTCAGTCGACGCCGTCAATGCATTCCCAGCCTCTGGCCTCCATACCAGAGTAAAGCTTTGTCCCTCTTCCGAAAAAGGATTTTTTTTTAGAAACCTTGCTTCTATTTTTGAGGAGGAGGAACGTTCAGAAGAGGAGGGGGAGATCCCCTTTGGGCTCTGCAAAAAAGTGTAGCCAGGAATTGGGAGACCACGGAAACTAATCCGGCGCTGGACAAGTCTCTAACAAGAAAATACTTCCCCTCCAGTAGTGACCCTGGCTATCTGTCACAGCATCCCACTCCTGATAGTCTGGTGGTCACGGCAGCTACGGCTACCTCAAAGCTGTCCGCGCACCCTACCATCTCTCCTGATAGGGATGATAAGCGTGTAGATGGATGGGCGCGGAAGGTATTTTTGGCAGGGAGTATGGCATTGAAATCTGCCAACTCCACCTGTGCGCTTGCAAAATTCTCGTACACACTGTGGGAGTGCATCTCCATGGTGGCAGAGCACATTCCAGAAGGGGATGAGAGGGACGGCTTCCTGGCTATTGTTAAGGACGGCAAGGAGGCCATGTGCGAGTCCCTCCCGTCAGGATTGGATTTTGCGGATAGTATCAGCAGATTTATGGCCACAAGCATCTTGATATGCAGGTTTGCGTGGATGCGGAAGTTGGGTTTTGCACCTGATGTTCATCTTCTCAACATGCCATTTGACAGGTCTCATCTTTTTGGCAGCAAGCCTGACAAGAGCCTTGAGAAGTTGCAGACCTCGAAGGCGGCTGGCAGTTTTTTAGGGGCCGCTGTTATGCAACCTCAGCCTTTTCGTGCTAGTGGACAACCATGGAGGGGTAGATAGTTTTGTTATTACTCCTCATTTGGAAAGGCGAGAAGAATGGCCAGTCAAAGAGGCCAACATAAGTTCCCTCTTGGTGGACGGGGTAGAGGTGCCAAGTCCGCTCCAGCAGCAGCCTCTGTGCCATCGGCCTCTGCAACAGCCACTTCAAAACCGCTCTGAAGGCTTCAGTCACAATTCACCAGTGGGGGCAGGCTGTCTCAGCATCTCGAAGAATGGCGAGCCATTACATCAGATGTGTGGGCTTTGGAAACAGTAGCCCACGGCTAGTGCTTTCCCTTTATCTAGAAGCCTCAGACCAATCCATCGGGAAAACACTCTGTGAGGACTCCGGATCCTTGTGCAGGAGATTTTAACCCTGCTAGAGAAAGGCGCTGTAGGACCAGTGCCTGTAGCGGAGAGAAGCAAGGGTTGGTATTCCCCATATTTTTTGATTCCCAAAAAGGACGGGGGACTAAGACCCATCTTGGACTTGAGAGACTTGAACAAGTTCCTCAGGAAAGACGAATTCAAGATGGTCACTCTTGTTCAGATACTTCCGGCCCTCCAACTTCAGGATTGGATGGTGTCATTGGACCTTCAGGGTGCTTATTTTCATGTGCCAATCCATCTTGAGCACAGGAAATGCCTGAGGTTCGCTATTGGCAGCTCGCACTATCAGTTTCGAGCCCTTCCATTCGAGTTGACCTCCGCCCCAAAGGTTTTCACTAAGCTGATGGTCGTGGTGGCAGCACATCTCAAGAGAGCGGGATTCAAGTCTACCACTACCTGGATGATTGGCTGATCAGGGCGCGTTCTCCAGAACAAGCCCTGGATCATCTCAAAGTTACCTGCCAATCTCTTCACAGACTGGGCTTCTCCCACAATTTCAAGAAGGCCCATAAGACACCTTTCCAACAGCTCCAGTAGATCAGGGCTGTGTTAGACACTTCCTTGGGAAAGTGCTTGCCTCCCAAGGTGAGGGCTCAAGACATTTTCCAGATGGTTGTGAAATTCCAGTATGCCCAGAATCTTCCGCCCTTCGAGTTCTTGAGGTTGCTCGGCCTCATGGCATCCTGCATTTTCCTGGGGCCAGAGGGCCGCGTGAGGACGAGATCCCTTCCGATCGCAATGGTCCCAGTTCTCAGGACAGATGTCGGACCGACTCCAGATTCCGACCAGAGTCTCACGGGATCTGATGTGGTGGGCCTGCAAGGAAAATGTTCTGAAAGTTGAACACTTTTGGCAACCATGGCCGGAGATCACTGTAGTGACGGACCCCTCACTCACAGGGTGGGGAGCTCACACCAACGCCTTGACTGTCAGCCGTTGTTGGTCTCCATCAGATTCCAAACTACACATCAATCTTTTGGAACTGAGAGCAATCCGACTTGCACTGAAGGCTTTTCTGCCATCTGTAAGGGGAAAGAATGTCCTGATAATGACAGACAATATAGTGACCATGTACTACCTCAACAAAAGGGCAGACGTAGGGTCACTACCACTGTGCAGAGAGGCAATGCAGCTCTGGTATTGGACTATTCAAGAAGGAATCTCCCTATAGGCGGTCCACCTGGTGGTGCTGGTGGGAGAACACGGTGGCAGACGCTCTGAGCAGGCAGAGTACAATCTCCTACGAGTATGAACTAGCTCAGGCCGTCCTTCAAGAGATCGTCGCCCTTTGGAGAACTCCTCTGGTGGATTTGTTTGCGACCGCTGTCAACCGGAAGTGCAAGCTGTACTGCTCAAGGGAATTTCCTCTGAGAAGAGCTCTAGGAGACGCATTCATGGTGGACTGGGAATTCCCACTACTGTATGCGTTTCCTCCAGTCCCTGTCATTCCTCAAGTACGCATTTCCTCCAGTCCCTGTCATTCCTCAAGTAATCAGGAGGTTGTGAAGGTTCGGAAACCGCATGATCCTCATTGCCCCGGATTGGACCAGGAGACGTGGTACCCGGGCCTTCTGGATATGTCCATCTGTCCTCCCATACGTCTTCCGCTAAGGGAGAATCTTCTCTCGCAAGAGGAGGGTCGGGTTCTCCATCCAGAGGTCAATACTCTCAACCTTCACGCTTGGTTTCTGAAAGGTTGAGGTACAAGGATTGGGACCTTCCGTATGACGTGATGGAGGTGTTGCTTTCCGCTCGGAGGCCAGCAACAAAGTCTCTGTACCGTTGCCATTGGAATAGGTTTCGTGACTTGTGCAGAGACAGGAAATGTTGATCCTTTTCAATCTACAACACCGGATGTTCTATCCTTTCTGCTTTCCTTGGCACATAAAGGTTTGCAGGTTGGTACCTGTAACGCTCACCTGATTCCCGCAGAGGCGCCGGTCTTGACTGGGCGAATACCGTATCTTCAAAGGTGATGTGTAACACACGGTTGGCTCTTTGGGCTGGACCTCTGTGCACTGTATGTCTGACTCGAAGAGTAAGATGTCTGCAGATAGAAAATATGGGATTAATGAACTGGGTTATTGGGTGTCTCTCTCTTCTTCCCTTTCTCTTCTCCTGTAGAACCCCAAAGGTTAACGCTCTCACCTTAGGTAAGTGAACGCCGTGCTCTCCATCTGCCTCGGGGCAGGGTGCCGTAACCAGTTTCTTCACTGGATAAGGGTGCAGGCCTCTTGACTTCAGAGGACGGCTGTCCGTCGTTTACTGCACGAACGGTAAGTTCCGAGCATTTCAAATGTCTTTAAAAGTCTTTTGTAATGATGTCTCTTGTTTTGCAGGGTTCCGGCGATGGCGGATGACGGGCCGAAGTGAGTTGAGGATGGAACCCGTGTGAGGAATAGAAGCGCCTGGAAGCACGTAAGTAAGCGCTTGTTGCCTGCTTCACGATGCGCACTAACTGTCCTTTTATCTTGCAGGTACAAGTTCGGAGCTGCTGAAGGGTGCCGGAAAACCCACTGGGTTCGGCGTGGGAAGGAGTAATGGCACGTGAGTATTAAAGTTACCCAATGTCTTTAAACGCACCTTCTTTTGTCTTTCAGATGCGGGATGCAGCGCCGAAGGCCTCCGGAGCGTGCGCAGAGTTGGTAAGCTTTTGTCTTTCAGATGCCGGAATGCAGTGCGAAGACCTCCGGAGCACGCGAAGAGTAGGTAAGCCTTTGTCTTTCAGATGCTGGAATGCAGCGCGAGGCGTTGGTGACAGCCAATGGACCAGGTAAGAGATGCGCTGTCACTGAAGACCGTAGTGCTAACCTGTTCTTTCTTGTCTTTAAAGGTGTTGCTGAAGACTTGATTCAGTATGGTAAGCCTTTTTCCCTTAGGCCCAGGATCAGATGCAGAAGACACGATGAGCGTTCTGCTGCAGAGGATGCAGAATAACGCAAAGCAAGATTCATCCATCGGGTGTGGTTTAAATAGCCTCCTGTAGTGCTTAGGTGTCTCCTTCCACAGCCTCGCCTAGAAGAAAAAGAGTTCCTGCTTTCCAGAAGAGTTCCAGTGTTCTGAACCTAGGGAGTGGCTCCTGCCCCACCCAACAGGAAAAGAAGTCCCAAACAGAAGAGGATCAGAGGTTCAACTGGCAGGTAAGTAAGCAGCATGGTCTGCTGCAGGTAAGTCCACCCAAGCATTATGAGCCCGGCGCTTCCAGCGCTGGGACTGGGCATATTTATGAGCCTGGTGCCACTGGCGCCAGGACAGGGTCCAAAAGGTCCCAATTGGGACTGATTGGCACTCGGAACCTGGGTTATGGGTCTGCTTCCAAGGGAGTTGGGTAAGTCCTGACCTTTTGGAAGCAGAGATCATGACAGTACCATTAAGGGTTACCTTGCATCGCTATCCATTTTTAAGCGCTCATCAGAGGAATTTTCCTATTTTAAGATATCTTTCTAAAAGGGCTCACAAATGTGTTCCCACCTTCTACATTCCAGGTTCCAGTATGGGACCTCAACTTGGTTAATTTCTGATGGGTGCTCCTTTTGAACCATTGCACTCATGCCCTTTCTCCAGCATGGGGTCTGGCATGGATTCACATGCTCATGAATATTCCCTGTCGTCAGGCCGGGAATCCTCTGTATAGAAAAAAATCAGTATCAGTTTCATTTCTAATCTGTCATTCTTAGTAGTAACCAATCACTGGTCTCTGGGTCATACTGCCCCCAGCCAATGACTGCCCTCTCCCTAAGCCCCGCCTCTGGCAGCCATCCTCAGATTTTTACCGCACGTTCAAGTGTTGGGAGTCCTCGCGCTGTAGCTCTCGAGCTTTTGCTGCGTTTTTGTGCTTTTTTTCAGGAGATTTTTCAAATTTTTCGGTTAAATAGAGCCTCAAGCTCCACCGTTTCTACATCCGATCAACGGGGATCCGTTTCAGAGTTTTCTACGCCCCTCAGGGGTAAAGATTTCGTCGAGTTACGCTTTTGGAGGATTCCAGAAGTTCCGAGGCCTACCCCGGACATGGCCCAGGAGAAAGGAAGCTCGACGCCCGGGAAGCTGTTCAGGACCTGCCCTGGATGCCAGCTTCAGAATGTTTTCAAGGAGGACGAGCATTCGTTATGCCTCTACTGTCTCCATGAGGACAAGACGCACACGGAGAAGGACTGCGCGTTTTGTCGGAACATGTCGGAGCGGACCATGAAGGATCGCCACCTCCGTCTCGCCATCTGGCTGGAAGGGAAGAGCCTGTCAAGCGAGAAGAAGAAAAAGAAGTCCGAGCGGTCTTCTAAGTCCTGTGAGGGCGCCCCGGCGACGGGGGCCCAACAAAAGGCTAAGCACCGCGAGTCCGCGGGCACCGGGCGCGCCAAACGGTCGGGCCCCTTGGCTGCCGGGCAGGGCGCATCCCCCCGGGCGCCATCAACCACGAGCCAACGCTCTGCCTCGGGTAAGAGGAAGTCTGAGAACCCTGCGAAGCTTGTGGAGAGGCCCCGGTCGATCTCGAAGATTCCGGCAGAGGAGGAGCGAGGCTCGGACTCTTCCCCCCCAAGGTGAAGGCCCCAGGTGTCCAGAAGGTGACGATGGCCTTAATTCACCTTGCTAAGACCTCGATTGAGGATGTTGCGGTGGCCCTGACTCAGCCTGTGGAGGCTACACCAGTGGAGGCGCCCTCAGGACCCAGAGTCTCCCTGCCACCGCGGAGGGAGTCGTCTTTCAGGCCCATTGAGAAGACCCCACGAAGTCCTCGTTGGAAAAGGTGGGGGAGGGGCTGGTGGCCAGCCTGGATATGGACACGACCTCTGAAGAAGAGCTCATCGAAGTCTCGTGGAAGAGGCCCAGCCCATCGGGAGGGATCCCGACGAGGGCGACGACGAGAGCGACGGGGTCGCCGACAAGGCTCCTCAAGAGCCCTCGCGCCCGTCGTTTCCGGCGCCGCAGGACACTTCGGCGCCCATTTTGTCAGCGATTCAGTCCTTATGTTCGGAGATAAGGACAAGGTTGCCCCTCCCCCCGACGGAGGTAACTGAGCCAGACCCGACGGGGGAACCGGAGCCAAGACCTTTGGAAAGTCTGCTGCATAAGAGGAGGAGGACGCATCCTACGCCACCTCTCCCACCTCTGCGGTCTGCTCTGCCTTCACCCCGGTCTACTAGCCACGCGGATGATACAGGCACGGACCCGGCTACGACAGGTACAGATGATGACGGAGGCGACGACAGGACGTGTCCCCCGTTACCCCCTGCTCGGGCGTCCCCGCCCTACGAAATTGGATCCTTTCATGCCATGATTTCCAGGGCATTCAAGCTCTTCCAGCTCTGCCCAGAAGAGAAGAAGGAAGGAAGGGTTCCTTTACCAACGGCGCAAGGCTAAAAGGAAGACGGTCCTCGCCGTACCGCTTCTTGATGACATCTGGGATGAGGGGCTCGCCTTCCTCAAGAACCCTGCCACGGCGCCGGCAAAGACGGACCGGTACGAGAAGAAGTACCGGGTCCCCGACGCTGCCCCCTTGTGCCTTCGGGCGCAACCTACCCCGGATTTTGTTGTCTCGGCGGCGGCAAAGAAGAAAGCTGCGGGGGCATCGGACTCGACATCTACTTCCCCGCCGGACGGCGAGGGCAGGAAGTTGGACACGATGGGACGGCGGATCATCTCATCCGCAGCGACGACTATCAAGCCGGCCAACGCCCTGGCTATCGTAGCCCACTACGACAGGGAGTTGTGGTTCAAAATCGCCCCTCTGTTGGACTTCCTTCCGGGTGCCAAAAGGGCTGAGGCCCTTGAAATCCTACAGGAGGGCGAGATTGCTTCGGACCACGCCATCACGGTGGCAACGGACATCGCTGACACCGGTTTCCGTCAGTTGGGCAACGCCGTTTGCTTGAGACGACGAGGATGGCTCAAGGCCACGGATTTCCGCCAGGACGTACAAACCAAGGTTTTGGACATGCCCTTCGACGGGAACAACCTGTTTGGGAAGGCGGTTGATGAGTCCCTTCAGGCCATCAAGACAGACACAGAGACTGCCCGGGCACTGGGAGTGCTCCAACAACGAAGGCCGTCCTTTCGGAGCTCCGGAGGCAGACAACGTGCCTCCAAGGGATCCGGCAGTGGCTCCTCCACGTACCGCCAAGCGGCAAGATCTTTGCCCCAGGAAGCCTACAGGGGATGCGGCAAGTTGGGTGGTGCCCGTCGTCGTCGACAGGGAGGTCAAGGAGGCAAGGCGGCCTCCAAACAAGATTGAACCGACTGTGGGGTCGGGCCCCCGCCAAAGCACCCCGGTGGGACGCCGGCTGGCGAGGTTTGTCAGCGTGTGGGAGTCCATCTCCACCGACCGTTGGGTGCTGGACGCCCTGGCCCAAGGGCACGCCCTCGAGTTTCAGAAGAAGTGCCCTCGCGTTCCACCCCTGGCCAGGAAGGAAAATCACGTCCCTCAATTACTGTTGGAAGTGAGGGCGATGCTCAAGAAGGGTGCCATCGAGCTCGTCCCAAAGAGGCTTCGGGGCTCCGGAGTTTACTCATGGTACTTCCTCATAAAAAAGAAGACCGGAGGATGGCGCCCCATCCTGGATCTACGACGACTGAACAAGTACATCAAGGCACAGAAGTTCCGTATGGTCACCCTCCAGCACGTGCTGGGACAGCTGGAGGAGGGCGATTTCCTGTCGTCGTTGGACTTGGAGGATGCGTACTTCCACATCCCCATTCTAAAAAGACACCGAAAGTTCCTCAGGTTCGTGGTCCAAGGGCGGCACTATCAGTTCAAAGCCCTCCCGTTCGGATTGAAGTCGGCACCCAGGGTGTTCACCAAGTGCCTCGCACCGGTGGCGGCGCGGCTGCGCCTACAGGGGATCCACGTCTACCCCTACCTGGACAACTGGCTCATCCGGACAAGGGAGCTCGCCGTGGAGCACACTGCGAAGACCGTCCAGCTGCTCAGGGACCTGGGATTCTCCATCAACTTTCCAAAATCCCACCTGGTTCTGTCGCAAGTCGCCCTGTTTCTGGGAGCCAAGCTCGACACAGTGGCGCGGCTGGCCTCGCCGTCGGAGGAAAGGACCAGGACCATTCTGGGCAAGGTGCAGCGTCTGCTGGCCACAGACATGGCCAGGGTAAGATCTATCAAATCCCTCCTCGGGATGATGTCCTCCTGCATTTATCTGGTGCGCCTTTGCAGGCTTCGGATGCGCCCCTTAAAAGAGTTCCTCGACGCCCGCTGGGTCCAGTCGACGGGCAGCTTCTAGGACAGGATCCCTCTCGACGAGACGTTCTGTCAGGCGATCCGGTGGTGGGGTACCCGCTCCCATCTGTCGGCGGGAACAGACTTTCAGACCCCACCTCACCAGGTGACAGTGACGAAGGACGCCTCCCTGGAAGGTTGGGGAGCGCACTCTGGAGATCTTCACGCGAGAGGCCTTTGGCTCCTGGAGGAGAAGTCTCTCCACATCAACATCTTGGAGCTCCGAGCAGTGTTCTGGGCCCTGAGGTCCTTTCTTCCGTCCCTCAAGGGCAAGGTGGTGAGGATCTTCACCGACAACACCACCACAATGTTCTACATCCGGAAGCAGGGCGGAACCAGGTCCCCTGCCCTATCCAAGGAAGCCCAGGATCTGTGGCATTGGGCCGTCGCCCAGGGGATGTTTCTGGTACCTCTTCATCTGGCAGGAATAAAAAACACGATCGCCGACTCACTCAGCAGGGAGCTGTGCTCGTGCCACGAGTGGGAACTACGCCAGGATCAAGTGGATCGACTCTTCCGACGATGGGGCGAACCCCAAATCGATCTCTTCGCGACGGCGACCAATTCCAAGTGCCAGAGGTTCGCCAGCAGGTTCCCCCAGCCGAGGAGCATGGGCGATGCTTTCTCGTTCCCCTGGGACGGCCTATTTCTTTATGCGTTCCCTCCGCTGCCTTTGCTGCTCCGGCTCATCAACCAGCTCAAGAGGTCCCGGTGCAGGATGATCCTCGTTGCACCGGCGTGGCCGAGACAGATCTGGTTCCCGGACCTTCTGGACTTGTCAACGTCCCCACCAGTCAAGCTACCGATGGACGCAGACCTTCTCTCCAGAGAAGGAGGCGCCATTCTTCACCACAACCCGAAGTCGCTGAACTTGCAGGCCTGGCTCCTGCAGCACTAGAGTTTGGAGGGTACGACACCCCAGCCGACTGCAGAGAGGTTCTTGCAAAGGCCAGGGTGTCCTCAACTCTCAAGTGCTACGGACATAAATGGAAGAGGTTCTCTGTCTGGTGCCGTGCACAGAAGATTAACCCTCTGCGGATTACGGCCCCTCAAGTACTGCCGTACCTACTGTCGCTGGCCAAAGCTGGACTGGCTCACGCCTCCATCAAAATGCATCTGGCTGCAATCTCCCGATATACCAGGACTACGGGACGGGCGTCCTTGTGGTCTCATCGCCTGGTGAAACAATTCATGAAGGGAGTATTCCGGTCATTCCCGCCGGTGAAGGCACCTGCCCCGGCGTGGGAGTTTTATGTGGTGCTGACCAGGCTCATGGGGGCCCCATTCGAGCCTATGCATTCGGCGCCTTTGAAGTTCCTGTCATGGAAGACAGCTTTCCTCGTGGCCATCACCTCCGCATGACGAGTGGGAGAGATCCAGGCCCTATCTTGCAAGCCTCCAAACTTGACTTTTCATGACACGAGGGTGGTGCTGAGGACACACCCCTCCTTTATGCCCAAGGTGCCGTCGGACTTCCACCTCAACAAGCCCTTGGTGTTGCCAGTTTTCTTCCCGTCGCCCTTGTCGCCGGCCGAGAGGACTTTGCACTCGCTGGATGTAGCTAGAGCGCTGAAGTTCTACGTGGACCGCACAAAGAGTTTTCGGAAGACGTCACAGCTGTTTGTGAACTTTGGGACTGTGAATCAAGGGAAGGCTCTCTCGAAGAATTCCATTTCCAGATGGCTCTCCGGCTGCATCATGCACTGTCACTGGTTGGCAAACCGACCGCTGCCCGGCCGTCCGAGAGCCCATTCGACCAGAGCGATCGCTGCTACCACGGCATTCGTGTCTGATGTGCCCCTGCTGGACATCTGCAGGGCTGCGACGTGGAGGTCGACGCACACCTTCACAAGATTCTACTGCGTCGATCGGGACTCCAGGGAGGAGTCCAGGGTCGGCCAAGCAGTGCTGCGCAACCTGTTTGCCTAAGGTGAGCCTGGTGAGGAGGTAAGAGTTGCTTAATGTTGAGTTGTTGTATTGCTTAATGTTGAGCTTGTTGCCACCTCCCGTGGTTGTGCATGTGTGTACTGCTATGTATTCTCTTATTCATGAGCATGTGAATCCATGCCAGACCCCATGCTGGAGAAGGAACAAGTTACTTACCTGTAACTGTTGTTCTCCAGCATGGATCTGGCATGGATTCACATGCGAACCCTCCCGCCTACCCCTCTGCGGCTCTTCACTTGGTCATACTGCCACTTTACGTGCTACCAAATCTGAGGATGGCTACCAGAGGCGGGGCTTAGGGAGAGGGCAGTCATTGGCTGGGGCAGTATGACCCAGAGACCAGTGATTGGTTACTACTAAGAAAGACAGATCAGAAACGAAACTGATACTGATTTTTTTATATACCGAGGATTCCCGGCCTGACGACGGGGAATATTCATGAGCATGTGAATCCATGCCAGAACCATGCTGGAGAACAACAGTTATAGGTAAGTTACTTGTTCCTTAAGGTTGTTCACCTTTAAGACCATTCTGTTGGTTGCTCTTACATCTGCTAGAAGAGTGAGCGAGTTGCAAGCGCTTTCTTGCAACCCAGCCTTTACTGTTCTCCACAAGTACAGGGTTGTATTGCGGGTGAAGCCCTGCTTTTGCCTAAGGTTGTTTCGGAGTTTTACCTACGGCAGAAAATTGTGCTACCAGCATTCTATTCTCCTCCGCATCCTAACAAGGAAGAGGAAAGACTTCATCGGATGGACTTGAGGGTGTTAAACTTTTATGCGTCCAGGATGTCCAAATTGAGGACGGACAACCAACTCTTTGTAGGTATGGGACACAGGCTAGGCCAGGCTGTTTCCAAGCAGACCTTGTCTAGGTGGATCGTCCTAGCTATTTCTGAATGCTACAGGCTGGCAGGTAAGGACCCTCCTGAGGGTTTATGTGCTCATTCCACCAGAGGCATGGTCACTTGGTCTGCCCTGCAAAGTGGTTAAGAACATCTGTGATGCTGCAATGTGGTCATCCATACACACATTTACAAAGCATTACTCTTTGGATAATTCCCACGCTCAGGATGTCGCTTTTGGCAAGGCAGTCCTTTATTCTGCCCTTTAAAAATTCTGCATGTCTAACTTGTCACCCTCCTCCTATCATGGATACTGTTTTGGGAGTCTGTCAAAGATGAGGAATACGTTGGAAGATACAATCCATTCTAAGAACAAGCTACTTACCCCAAGAAACATTCTTTCGACTGTATGTTGCTCCAATCTATTCCTCATTGCCCTCCCAACCTGCCCCTCTTTCGTATTTTCCTGTGTTTATGGGCACTTCTGCTACAAGACGAGAGGAAAAACAGAACTGAGGCCAATGGGCGCAGTGCGTGCTACTTATAACATCCGATGACGATGGAGGCCTTCAAGGGACATTGACTTGACGCCATAGACGCAGGGCGCCCTCTGCCGAAATTCTTTTCCGAAGCTGGACATTACATGTCAAAGAGGAGGAATTTGTTGGAGGAACCTCCAGTAGAAAGAATGTTACCCAGGGTAAGTAACTCGTTCTTCTCGGGAAACCCCTGAAGAAGCTTGCCTTCCCCCCACCTAACCTCACACACTGAACGTGTTGGTTGCCTCCACGACCATCAATCTTGATTCTGAGCATCCAGAGGCACAGAAAATGCTCTTCTGAACACCTGTGAGAAACTGATTGCATCTCTGGATTCCAACTCGCCAGCTGTCCTCATTCTACTTGGCCTCTTCTCTGCTTCTGACACATCAACCACTCTATCCTCATAAAACGGCTCCATGATACCCTGGGTATCTTGGAGCGGGCACTGGACTGTGTGACCTCCTTCCTCAGTGACCGTCCATCCCAGGTTATTCTGGGTACTTTCGCCTCCCCTACCTCTTTCTCCACCTGTGGTGTCCACCAGGGCTCCATCCTCTCTCTCCCTGTCTCTTTAACACTTACCTTGCTCTACTGGCACGCCTCATTTATACCTTGTCCCCTAACTTCTACTGCTAGGCAGATGGCACAAAACTCTTCTTCAAACTTCCCTCTGACCCTCTCCTCCTTCCATCATTCCAGACTGCCTATCTGCCATCCAGTCCTGGTGCACCTCCAACGATTTCTGCCTGAATGCCAGCAAGACTGATATCCTTACTATTGGGACTCCTGCTCCCTCTTTCTTCCCCTCACTCTGGCCATCCTCTATGGGCTCTCCCCCATCTACTTCATCCAGAGCCAGAAAACTTGGAGTCATTTTCAACTCCTCTCTTTCCTTCCTACCTCACATTCAAGACCTTGCTAAGACGTCCCACATTCAACTCTTCTTTTTTGTTAGGCAGAATTATATGCAGTACCCTTTGGGAACACCACACACAATTAAGACTACAAGTGACAGTACAATTTCACCTTTGGTACAAGCCTCTACTACACAGTTAAAGTGGTAGCAGTAGCAGAGCAGCCAGACCTATCTCAAGAGTAAGTGAGCAGTATTAAATAGTTACACAAAGGTCAGCAATTACTATGATTCAGGCAGACATTGACTCAAGGTTTCTAAGTAAAAGAATATATATTTATTTACTCAACAGTTGTATAACATTTCACTATTAGAACCAAGTTAAAAATCACAATCATAAATACACCACACCACTTCCCTTAAATTCCAGACAAGTTAAGCTCACAGAAGGAAGTGGGAGCAAAATGGCACTCCAGCAATTTAAAATGGAGGGAAAGACAAAGTTATTAGAAATTAGAAATTAACTCCAACGACAATAGGTAAGGCAATTGAACAAGAGGAACTTCAGTGAGATCAGCTAGAAAAGGCTGAAGGCCAAAGTCAATGGGTCAAAAGTCAAAAGTCTTTTGCTCAAGATCACACAGTTCAGGGTAGTTTGCGGTAAAGTTTGTGGCACAGATTCCGGACTAGGTTGGTTGATAGAAAAGTTAGTTCGAAGAGAAGGACAAGCCCTCGGATTGGCAAAAGATTTCAAACACTTTCACTGCGGTTGAACGAAACGGACAACCAGATTTGCACAGTACCTTAAAACAGAGAGGGAGGTGTAGCTGCGGCGGACGTTCCTGGTGGTTCCTGCAGGCTCACGGTTCCTGAAGCGACTGTCGGACTGACACGAAGTAGGAAGACTGGAGGGTTCTGCGCCACCCAGGGGAGAAGCCAGCAGCAGAGCAAAACAACGAATAAAAGGTGTGCTACTTAAAACCCAAGCAGGGTCCGACCTTCCTGGCTATCTGGCCCACTGTAGCTCTGTACAGTGAATTCGACCAGAGGAGGGGTCCTGGCTTGTAGTTTGGGCGAACTGGTTGGTCCCACCAGCTCAAGGGAAGAGGTTTCCTGTAGGATCTTCTCTGTCGTCGGATTCTGAAGATTCTGCCCTGCAGCAGGGCTTCACCGGGCAGTTGAGTCGTTGTAGGGATAATCTTCTTCCAGTTCCTCGTTGGTTCTTTCGTTCCAGTGGCAACTCTGCCTTTCCAGTCCCAGAGACCTGCTTTTTATGCAGTTGTTCCAGCCATTCATACAGCCTGGCTGTCAATCACACAGCAGGGTGGCTGTCCTGGCAAGGACAGTCCCCTCAGCCAATCAACCAGGAGTGCGACTTGGGTTACCAAGGGAACCCATGGCAGGGGTCCGAAGACCTCTCCCTCACATCCTGCCTACCTAGACTTTCAGGTGCTTTAAGGAGGGCTTCTGTGCAGAAGCCCGCAAAAAGACAGCAAACAAAGGAATCCTCCCCGGTTTGGCGCGCAGCGAAAAACATGTGCAAGCCTTTAACAAAAAGAAATGCTGAATAAACCTAGCCAGAGACAAAATAAAATGTATTTGGTCAAGCGGGTTTATGTTTTAGGCTAATATAATAGCCTTGAACAATACAATGGTTATATAAGATAACCGCGGTAGAAAAGTTAGGGAACATACCACTGCCACCAGCCAAGCCTTAATGTAAAGGGAGCAAAACAATGCTCCAAGAGACACAGACAAAAAGGGCTAAGAGTTAACCTTTTCCAGTACTCCATGTAAAATGGGGTGTACCCGGTCTGTGGTTTAAATTGACTAAAGTAAGGTTAATGGCAACTTTACCCTTTTCTGGGGGACAGTAGTCAGCCCCAGAAAAATGGAGTCGGGGGGGGGGGGGGGGAAGAGGGAGTCTAAAATACAACCCTGTGTCACTGCACTGAATGTGTTGTGTAAAACACAAAAAAATGGTGCTCATGGATTAGGTGAGGCTCCAGAGCCCAAGAACACACAAATGGTAAAAACAAACACAGCAAAACACATGTAAGAGTGGGAAAAAGGCTCACACTATTACCAGGTGAAAAACAAAAAAAATCCTAGAACTCCAGCAAAGCTGCTGAGGGACTCATTAGGTATGGGAAATCAGCCATTTATGGGAATTCTCCCTAACATTTCTCAAAGGAATTCTCGCTTTTCTCACTTTGCCCCCGAAGTTCATTGTCTCCAGAGCTCTAGTTCTCTCTTGGCTAGACTACTGCAATAGCCTTTTCCTGAATCTACACTCTTCCTCTCTGCAACCCCTCCAGGGCAGAGAGACTTATCCTTGGCCTCAAGCCCAGGGACCTCATCTCTCCAGCCCTAAACACTCTCCACTCACTTCTGGTTGCTGCAAGGATCAATTTCAAATCCCTAAGGACCGGGGACCACACTATCTACAACTTGCTCTTACTAAATACCTTCCTTCTAGATCTTTACGTTCCTCTCGGTTCCAACTCTCTGTGTGTCAAGCGCTTCGCTAAACAGAGGGCGGGGGGCCGATCTCTTTACTTAGCTGGGTCCCTCTTATGGACCAGCCTTCCTCTTCATCTTGAGCCAGATCTCCTAAAGTTCCAGAAGCTCCTCAAGACTATCCTCTTCACCACCTCCTCCTTCCCTTCCTCCTTCCTCTGCTAATCCCTGAGTTGCTGAGATTGGTGACTTAGTGCCCTTATGTGTTCTTGTGGGACCTGGCCTCCCTCACCCAATCACCTTCAGCCTCTGCCCACTCCCGGCAATTACCCTGGCACCCACTGGCCTATGCCACTGTAGGCCTGTAGTTACAATTTGTTGGCAGCTGACCTCTCCCTAGGACTTCATCCACTGCACACTTACATCTGCTGCTCATTCACGAGCACGGGCACTCCTAGTACTTACCCCCCTCTCCCTCTTCCTCTCTCCTCTCTCTGCACTTGAATGTTCATAATGCTAACAATGCCTAGTAGGTACGTCTTTTTCCTTTAGTGTTATTCTTTTTCAATCTCATGTTCCCTCCCTGTTGCCATGTGGGTGCCATGAAATGCAATTTACCTGCTGTATACGCACTTTACAAATGCACTTCAAAATAAAAAATAAATATATATTTTTTTAAAACATCTCACAACTCTGCGCCGCCCCCCGCAAAAAGTTGTTACGGCTTGGTGCATCTGTCTAAGCAAAGGGAAGCCTGGTGATGGCTCTGAGCTGACTGCTTTTATCTGGCTAGTCACTTGTTTTTATTTAAAAAAAAAAGAATATTCTTTCCATTCTCTAATTCTATGCAGTCTCCGCTTTGGGATGTTTCCCATTGTTACATTTTTTTGCAAGCTGGTTAGCCTTGCCTCCCATCATTTTTCTCTGCAGTGTTCTAGCACAGGGAAAAATGGAGGAACTGTGGTACGGGTCGTAGTGACGTGGTATATATACGACACCTGACGTCACATCCAGAGCCGACGATCAAGCACCGAGCAAGACGGATCGACGGCTGAGTCAAGGTCCATTATGCCGCGTTAGGGAGAATTCTCATTCTATGGCTAATTTCCCTTACCTAGAGAGTCGCCCAGCAGCTTTGCTGGATTTGAAGGGTTTGTTTTTTTCTTCCGCTCAGATTGAGACTCGTTTTTTCCACTCTTAGGCATATTTGTTATGTGTGTTCTAGGCTATTTTTTTGTGTATAATGTCTAATGGGTTTATCTCACCCTCATAGGAACCATCATTATCCACATGTTACACAGCACCATCCGTGCAGTGACAAAGGGGTGTCGTAGCGACCCTCAAACATACTCCTTACCCTGGGGCTGACAACTGTCTCCCAAGGCATGTGAAGTCCCCATTGACTTTACTAGTCACTCTTTATGAACAAAACCAGTACAACCCATCTTACTATGGAGGTACTGGAAAGGGTTAATAGTTTTTCCCTTGTGTTCATTTTCGAGAGTGTACCGTACAGTCCCTCTCTCAAAAGTTTCTGGCTGGTGGCAGTATATTCAACTGCAACTATTTTCCTATGGGATTTTCCCATTGTTCGAGGCTACCACATTTACTGACCGCCTCTAACATACCGCCGGTTTATTTTTATATTAACTTTACTCTGGTAGGTTTTATTTGCCAGAACTTTTATATAAATTCTTTCTCGTGTCTTTCTCTAAGATCCTAACCCAGGTCGGGGATCCTTTGTTCGTCCTTTTGGCGGGCTTCTGCCAAGAAGCCCTCCTTTCGGCGCCACTGAGTCTGGGATTGATCCATTCTGTGGGAGGGGGAGTAGGACCCCTGGACAGGGTTGCCTCAGCAACCCATGTCGCACTCTGCCCTGATAGGCTGGAGGGTCTCCCTCCAGGATGACCACTCCACTGTGTGAGTGACAGCTAGGCTGAATGAATTGGGATCTTTTTGCATAAAAGCAGGGTCCTGAGGACTGGAAGAGCAAGACGTCGCCACTGGAACTAAGAAGCCGAAGAGGAGAGAAGCCAAAGACATCTGCAGCAACTGAACCACCGGTGAATCCCTGCTGCAGTCTCGCCACTTTTCTCCACACGAGGAGAGAAGATCTTCATCTGCAAGAGCCTTCTTCCCTTGAGCTGGTGGGGCCAACCAGTTTGGCAATCGGCTTCCAGCACCTGCCTTGGTCGAATCGCCAGTGCCCTGCACTCGGAGACCGGATAGCCAGGCACCCGTCTACCCGGACCGCGATTTAAAGGAGCATACCTTTTATTTCGTTTGGCAGCACCGCAGCTGGTTTCATCCCTGGGCAGTGCAGTAACTCGAACCTTCCTCCACAACGAGAGTCTCTCTCTTCCTCTGCTGGATCTGCCGATCTGCAGGAACTGCCAGGAACAACCGCCACCACAGGAGTGTCATGATGCCTACCCCCGGGCATCCGGATCAAGCCCATCAGCCCCGGGAGCAGGCATCCAGACATTTACAAAAACCCCAGCAGCCCCAGCTAGGCGCCAGGCTCTAAGACATTACTTACCTCATGCAGACCATGCTGCAAATAAATCCAAGCCAACGTGAGGCCTGGATGGGACTATTTTACTACAGGGACTATTTTTTACTCGGGTGTGGTCCTGGGGAACTTCTTTCCTGGGACTACTTTGGAGGCTATTTAAACCACGCCCGAACGGCAGCACATGCTTCGTGTTATTCTGCATCCAGCAGCGTGACTCTCACTGTGCCTGCATCCAGCATCCAGTCTTCTGCCACGCCCGCGTGCCTACAGCCAGCATCCAGTCTTCTGCCACGCCCACCTCGAATCCGGAGCTCCTAGAATAAAAAGGAAGAAAAGGACAAGGTTAGAAAACAAACTTCTTTCAAATTCCTCACCTGATTCCGGATCCATTTCATCTCCCGACCTGGAAAGTACATCAGTCCTGCACGCGTCGCTTCGCCAGCTCCACCACAGCGCCATACTCACCAGTTCTCACAACATCTTTCGATCCGGCACTGTCTCCATCATTTCTTCGCCGTACTCCGACACCTAGGGGCACAAGAATAACAAGGTGAGCCAAGGGAATCAACAAATACCTCTTACCACCATAGACTTACCTGATTTACCACCGGCGGTACTATTCTCCATATCTTCATATGCCGCATCTGTAAAGAGGGAGAAAAACAACACGTTAACGCATGCAATAGTTAATGGACAGCGTTGGGTAACACAGACTCTTACCTGAACGCCAGCAGCATCTACGAGACCTTCTTCTCACAAACTCAGTTGCAACTTAAGGAAGGAAGGGGACAAGAGTGAACATCGGGCACATTGTACTCTTTGAACTTGATACTTACCAATCCCGCCTGGGTCTTCGGAGTCAATGCTTACCGGAACTCTCCCAACGCCTTCAAACCAGTGAAGTAACTGGTATCTACGCGCCCCTGCAAGACACGCAGGATGGAGAGCTCATCTTTTACAAACATAAAGTGAGGTTACTAAGGGGATATCGGAGGTGATTAGTGGGGGAGAGCGAGAACAGTTGGGAGGCCATCACTAAAACCCACAGGTGGCTAATCCCTGTCTCCACTTGCAGGAAAATACTTCTTAGGGTCCAGCAGACATGACTAGGCGGGCCAGTCCAGACAGTCATCTCTGCACTATGCATCATGTTGACGGAGACCGCAGCTGTCCGGGTCCGATCGACACCCCTGTGGGGTCCAGGTGAGCGTACCAAGGAGCCTCTTCTACATTTTAAGGTACTTTGTTCCGCCAGGCTGCCCTTTTCCTCTGGTACTGCTAAAGGTGTTTTAAATCCTTTACCTACCTGCTGGGTTGGCCACCCCTATTGTCTAACATTGTCTTTCACCTTCTGCAACCACCTTTTTGAATCGTTTAACAAAGACTTGATTGCAGCTACAAGAACATTTTGCTCCTGGGCACTTTACCCTGTACCACTGACTCTGGCACAGGCCTATTGACTCTGGCTAAATCTGTTACAACTGCTTTCTCTAGATTGCTTCTTACCTAGAAATGTGTTGGTGCACCTAACTCTTATAACCACCTTTTCCTTCACACTTTTAAAACTGCCTTGCCTAAACTTGTTCACAACCTTATTGTGAAGTGTTGCTAGGTTGACTAAGAGTATATTCCTGTATAACTTGTTCTTTCCCTCCCTTGTGAGAAATTGATAGTGCCATTTGTGTTTGGTTTTCACTGTGCCGTTTTCCTCAGTTTCACTCTTGCTCAAACTTGTCTACAATTTAACCTGGGAGTTGTGTATACTTTTCTTGACTGATTTTAACTTGCTTTAATAACTGTGATTAATGTGTTGAACTAGAAGTGTGTCAATTAAATATATATATTCTTTTTAATACAAAGCTTTGGTCAGTGTTTCCTTGTGCCATAGTATTGTAGTCCTATTGTGTAAACCCGGAATACTGCTCATCTCCCTCTTGAGATAAGTCTGACTGCTTAGCCACAGCTACCAACTAAATCTTTGTGGTACAGACTGATAACAAAGAGACAGGTCTGAGCCAGCTTGTACGAGAGACGCTGTTACCAAAATGAACTCAGGTGAAAAGCCTAATTAACTGGCATTTGGTACACCAGCACGTTCGGATATACAGACTGGTGACAGACGGTGTGCGAGCAGTGTGTCTGGTGGACTCGGTGGACTTGGTGGACAGACCGCTGTGCTTTTGCTCCCTTGCTTCGTGAGGAGCTTCCAGTCTGCTTTCTACAGCAACTGAACTGTTTCCAGCCCGCTTTCTACAAAAACACCACGCATGCATGGTGTGCGAGCAGTGTGTCTGGTGGACTTGGTGGACAGACCCCTGTGCTTTTGCTCCCTTGCTTCGTGAGGAGCTTCCAGTCCGCTTTCTACAGCAACTGAACCCTTTGGCTCCCTCCTCTTGTTCCCTGGTGCAGTTAACTGACAAACAATACTGCTAAAACTCATTCAATCTACACCATACTCACACACAGCCAAATACAACCTGCAAAAGCCTTCGTCACAAAAGAAAAGGAAAATAAAGGAAAAAAATAAATAAATAAAGCGTCTTATATCCTATGATCTCGGACACAGCCTTTTCTATCTCTTCGGATTTATCACTCTTAACATGGCACCGCCCACTCCGACTGAGCCAACCCATGAGAAGCGATGGCTTCGCAGCGACACCCTCCTAAACGAACTTGGGGGGCGAAAGTCTTATGTCGTCTGCACCCCTGATCGTTCCTGCCGACGGCTCGATTCTGAGCCCGAGTGTGGCTGATTCATCGAAGATCACAGAGGCGCAAAAATCCCTAGCGACAACCAATCGCCTCAAATCGCCTACGTTACTCTGTGCTAAATCAGGGGCCGAAGCTCAAATGGGACAAGTTCCAGAGTATGGACTGGTTCCATTGGACCAGGGTGATATCTGCCCTCCAGTGGGGTCCTCCCAGGCGGTTGATATGGGAAAGAGAATAAGAAAAAATCAAACGACCAGTACGGAAGAAGTGCGACTGACTGAACAAACTGATCTACGGACCCCCTCCCATTCCACCATATTGACGAGTGGTCTCTTGTCTGAGGCTGTCGGAGGACGGCCTCGACAGGAACCTCAACGGCAAATTGTGTCGCCTGCATTAGAAGTCGCCGGGTCACAGCCATCTCAAAACCCTCCGCCGGCTGAAAACGAGATGGAAAACAAAATCGGAGAAACTGAAAACCTGATATCTCCACAAACCAAGGCTCAAAAGATTGCACTGATTCACAGAAACATCAACCTTCACAGTGGAAATCAAACACCACCTTCCTTTTCATACCAGCCCTTAAGGCCTACATCAAGCGTCTCTTTGACCTCGGACCAAGATGATCAACTAATAATTTACGATCTTAGGACTTCGGACGAGGAACCATCTGAAGCCTGTTCGTCAGAAAAAGAAAGACCCCAGGACCAACTTTTAACACCCCCACGGCGAGTGAATCAGATCCAAAACCCAAAAGATGCGACGAACGCGGCTACTCCTAAAGACCAAAGCCCAACCTTGGCAGTGGTTGCCCCAAAAGTCCAAGGAATCTACAAACAAACGGGAAACTAACCCATTGGCCATGTAACAATGGAGCGAAACACAAAAGGACCAATACAAATAAAATCGACTCAAAATAAAATATATATGAAATAACAAAGGAAATTGGGACCCAAAAACCAAGGAAGTGCAAAGTGCCTTTCAACTCCCTTTATATCATCCTCCCTTAAGGAATATTTTCTGAATCAACATAAAAGGGAGCTAGATCAAGATTCAGAACTCTCTAACGCGGAGATCTTGGAGGCGGTCCAAGATCCCTTGCCTGTAAGTAAAGCTAGAAAGACCGACCAAAGTTGTCCAAGGCAGGACCCAAAACCCCAGGTCTTAGCCCAAAAGGAAATGGATGTGAAAAAAACGACAAGTATTACATCCCAGGACTGTGGCACAGAGCTGCCCCTTCAGCCATCAATTACCTTAAGCCCCCATAGTAGCGGTGAGCGGTCATTGGGAACCGAGACAAGAGAAACGTCAGCGACTCCTGGGGCTCAGAGAGTAGCCAGTCCTCCACTGCCAAGCACGCCATCGGAAGTCCGGTGCTCTCCAAAACTGGCAAGGGGACAAATTGAAGACAGACACGCATGGACAAAAGCCCATATACCAGAACCCTCACGCTACCCCAAAGGCCGAAAACCAGAGGAAGAAAGGCGTATTCAGGATCCATTATTGTCCACAGACAGAAGAAGTATGGACAGACCCTCTCCCTACACCGGTGACGAGGCCTTTCACACACCAGTCACTAGTCGAAGACTTAGTGAAATAGCAGCTCCGATACAAAAGGACTTGCCTAGCAAAAAAATAGATCTGCTGCAAATAATGTCATCCTTCACAATTGCACTAAACCTCTTTGCCAAGCTTTACGAGTCTGTCAACGAAACTCTTAAAGATAACACCTCTATGTCAGCGGCAATGATGGAAAAACTGACTTTCATTGAAGGTTTCATAACCGCTCTAGATAAGAAAAGTACATCATCACAAGCATCTATGGAGAGTGCTGAAGGGCAAATCCATATGGACTTAGCACCTATTTTCGGAAGAAAACCGTCAGGGGATCCATCTGCTACATCTGAATCGAGGTCAAAAAATGAGCGAACTGAGCGGGAGTTGCAAAAAATTCAATTAATGCAAACTAAACAAACCAAAAACACATCTAGACTGGAATTAAAGAAAATTGAAGAAAAGGTATTCCAGCCACTGTTGGTTGTGGGTTCGGAAACAAAAGGAAAGAAACACGAAGAGCCAAAAATAAAGACTGATCACTCTCAAACTATTCCATCTGCTAAACTAGATCAACAGCACCTGCCCACGTCTCCAAAAACGATTGAGGAATTACAAGAAAATAGTGATCTAATGAATCTGTCCCAACACCACGACAATCCAGAACACTCTCAAATCATAGCGATTTTACACCAGAATCCAAATTAGCTCTAGAAGATCTAGCAAAAACCACCTTAGCTAACGACTTTGAAGAAATAGAGGACGCCAAAGAAGCTCCTAGACAAAGACGCCGGAGAGAGGAGGTTGTCAAGAATCAATCGGAACCCAAAGAAAATCACAAAATGAGCATTGGAGAGCAAAGACAAAACAGGGCGATGTCCTCAGAAAAACAAAATGAACGACGGGAGTTCCCCGGAATGACCACGAAGTATGCAGAAAATGTATGGGCGTCAAAAGGAACCAAGGAACTTGACACAAAATTTGAAGGAACTACAGTTTATAAAATCGAACAAGTGTCAGCAAAAGGAGGATACATGGTCCTAAACAGAAAAATGGTTCTCAAAACTATAGCAAAAGTCAAGAAACTAAAACATCTGACGACTAATGATGTCAAATTAGTTGAACCATATCATCGGGACCATAGAGCTAAAGCATTCATCCATATAAGAAATGAAGTCCTTGCAGAAATCTCTTCAGAAGTCTACAAAGATCTACACAAATTAGAATTCAATTTGACCCTAGTACCTAAAAAGGCTCGAAAGTTGCCCGAAAAAGAAACTCAGAAGAGGGCCTCTCCGACAAGGGTCCATTACATCTCAAAAACTGAAGATTTCTATAAGCAAAATCGCAGGCAAGACTCCTCGAGGAGCAAAATCACTAGGCATCAGTGGCCAAGTGATGACCATGAACACGTCGATTGGAGAGAAAAAGACAAAAAGTTTGGATCTTCACCAAAATGGGAAAACACTGGTCGGACTCCGCATTACAGATTCAGTTACAAAAACATGCGGATACCGAGAGATAGAATCAACTCTACAGACAAATTGGAAGATTCCACGAAAAGTCATATGTGCCAGCAGAAGTGAAAAATCTCAGATGGTGAATGGAATTGGCTGGCGGACACGTTTAGCCGATCCAACAAGAAATAGCAGCGAACAAGAAGTCCTCTAGAGCTCCTGGCGTATACAGTGAAATTGACCGCGAAACCGACCAATTAAGATCTAATTATGGCATCATGGAACACTAGAGGCTTCAACCATCTGACTCTCCCGAGTGATATAAACTTGGGAAGCTTTGATATCCTGTGTTTACAGGAAACGTGGCTATCCGACCCCCTGACACTTGATGGATTCACAATAGAAATCTCTCCAGCTTGTAGATCACTAATGTCTGCAGGTCTTCTAATGGCAATCCGCATTGGCTCAGGGGTTACTCCAAAACTAAAATCATTGAAGCCTATGGTATGCTCGGCACCCTGACATCATGGCAGCGTTATGACCCTGAGCAGGCTGCATGGATCACTTCAGACCTTGCGATAATAAACTTATATTGGAACCCGGAGAGAACAACATCAAAAAAATTCTGCAACACAGTAGCTGATGTCATTGACACCATCACCGCAGACTTCGACATTGATAACCACATAGTTTGCGGTGATCTAAATGCCAAATGCAAAACTTCGATAACATCTGAAAAACCAAATTCGATTCAGTCTCTGGCAGAAAAAAGAGGTTTGGCGTGGTCTAAACTGAGGAAATCAAGAAACCTTTTCAACGCAGCCATGTTAAAAGACCACGAACCCCAGATTCCAACATGGGAAAGAGACAAATCCTCTGCTACCCTGGATTACATCTTTGTAACTGAGGGTCTGATCCCTTTTGTTTCATCCTTCAAAGTTGTGAAAATATTGGAAAGCGATCATAATCTGCTAAAACTAGCTTGGGGAGCTCACGTACCGGAAAGGCCCATATACGCTTCAGAAGTAGAGTCAAATAAGCAACAATCCAGATTGCTCCTTACGGCTGACAACATCAAAGCCATAAAGAACAGGCTGTGCACAGATCCTCAGTTCAGAACTACCAGCCTTCCTGCTAAAAGACTAGACTACACTCCTCTACTATCGCCCCATAGGGTGGCTTTTTCAGGAAGAAAGGGTAAGAAACCCGTTCACAAGCATACCTATGACCGGTTGGTGGTAATAAAGAGACGTGAAGTAAGGAATCTGAAAAACTTCGCAATAAGGCATCAAACAGCAGTGTCATGGGCTGAATTCCAAAAGGGTGCTACCAACTACAAATCGTGGATAAAGCATCACGCGGTGAGTCTGTATCAGAATGACGCAGAGATCATGCAGAAGTCCCTCGCATCAAAAAACACAAGACTTTTGGAATATATTAAAAACAATCAACGGGCAAAGAGCACCATCTATGGCTAATGCAGTATCGGAACAAAACTGGACGGCGTATTTCAGTGCACTTTTTGAAGCCCCTGCATCGTACACAGATGGGAAAATTGAGCACTCTGAAAATGATTGGATCCCACTGACTGACGTGGAAGATATCTTGAGAGTAATAAAACAACTAAAAACCTCTAGAGCCCCGGGCCCCGATGGTCTTTCCAACATTGACATCAAAAAACATCTGTATGATTGGGCCGCAGTCATATAGGAAATTTTCATCCATTGCCATAAAGTCAGATAGATTCCGGCATCCTGGACAGAAGCGATACTGGTCCCAATTTTCAATAAAGGATCTAGGGATAACCCAGCCAACTACAGACCCATCGCATTGTTGGACATTCTGGGAAAAATATTTGCGACTCTACTACTGACGCATTTTCAGAAGTGGGCTAAAGCTTCTCCTGCGACTGACATTTTCCAGACAGGCTTCCAGAAGGGTACAGGTACTATGATTAATATCCTGATATTAAACATCATCAAAGCAAGGGTGAAATCAGGTGCCCCGAAAGTTCATTTGGCCCTGGTCGACCTATCAAAGACATTCGATATGGTGGATCGTGAGAAACTCTGGGAAAAACTGAGAATCTGGAATTGCCCGACCTCAATCTTGGATCCAATCATGGCTTTACACACTCAAACCTCTCTGCGGGTTCGACTGAGCCAGCAAGATCATCTGTCCAGCAAAATCTTGACCAACCGTGGGGTAATGCAAGGTTGCCCACTGGCTCCGGCACTGTTTATTGCCTTTATAGGTGATTTCCAGTACACCGAGGAGAAAATTTGCTCATTTCCACTAAAAGTGGGACTGTCAAAAGTGCCTAGGCTATGGTACGGGGATGACCTGATCCTGATGGACCAGACAAAAATAGTTCTACAGCGGCAATTAGCTAATCTCTCTGCCTATATGAAAGAAAACAACTTAGAAATCAATACTCAGAAAACAAAAATCTTGCTTTTCACCAAGTCGACCATTGACCGCAAAACTACATCGGCCTGGTTTCTGGAAAACAAGAAACTAGAAGTGGTCAACGAATACAAATATCTTGGGGTGTGGATAGACAACTCCCTGAAAGAAAACACCACTACGGAGGCTCTGTGGGACAAAACAAGAAACCTGACAGCCCAATTGAAAGCCGTTGATAGAAAATTTGGAAAGTTCTCATGGATACCAGCTCTAAATTTCTATAAGTCGAAAATAGTCCCTGGAATGTGTGCAAACCTAAGCCTTTCAGAAGATCTATGGCAAAAACTAGAAGCTTTTGTGTGGAAGACGGTACTGACCCTTCCTAAGTCATTGCCAATGGCGGCGATCCGTCGTGATCTTGGTCTTATGTCCCTTGCTGCATCAGTGGAGCAAGGTGCTCTCCAACTTTTTAGGAAAATTGTCTCCCCAGACGCCCTCCCCATCTTTCAGGTGGTAGTACAAGAGATCCAAAGAGGAGGGTGCAAACCTCTAAATGTTTGGGTGAAGAAACCGAAAGACAAACTGGAAGAGATAGCCTGCTCGGAAGAACTCTTAATTTCAAATCCTGGCAGAGTAAAAGAAAAAATAGTGCAGCAAGACTGGATTTTGACAAATGAAAAAATTCTGTCATATAAACTACTGAAAGATCTCCCGCCTGGACACAAACCGAAAGTTCCACTGAAGTACTGCGAAAAATTCCCTGAAAAAGCTTTAAGAAAAACGTTTATGCGAGCTCGGCTAAACATCCTACACACAAGGGAAATTTTGGCTATTAGATCAAAATCTACAATAGCTTCATGTCGTCTATGTGAAAACGCCGACCAACTGGAAACGGTCAGACATCTTTTGACGTCTTGTCCTGCACTGTCTTCAGAAAGAGAGGCGTACTTGGCACCGCTACTATCTTATCCATCGGTAATAAGTGAAGAGACTGGCTGGTGTCGGCTTATTTCTGGCGATTCTGCCAGATGGTCGAGGGCTGCAGCCAAACTTTTGGACATTGCCTTAAAAAAAACAACTCTGGGAAATGTCAACTGTCAAAGGGTTACAGATCAGTCTGATGACGACAGTGTAAAAAACCGGTTTCTGACCTTGACCTTCTCAAGAACGAAATTGAGAGCGGTATCCCAAGTAGCCTCATAAGAACTAATTGTAAAGCAATGCTAAAATATATTTTGGAAAAATCTTTTATTGATTAAATGCAAATAAAAAAAAAGATAACAAAGGGGATTTATTGCTCATACCTGTAGTCTTAATCTTCTGTAGTGCTCCCTAAGGGAACTGCACAGGATTCTGCCTAACATGCTGCCCTGTCGAAAAGTTTCAGAGCAACAGAGCTGGATGAGGATATCTTTCAGATGAAGAATCTGTGGGAGAAGAATCCATAGAAAGAACATTACGGTAAGTAATTTCTCCATCTGGCGTTCTCTCTCTTGCCGGCTTCCATTCCGTTCAACTCTGGGGGCTACTCAGAAGCCCTCTCCTGATTTGTTCCTTCATTGGTGCTCCTCTAGGTTGTTGCTTTTCTCACGTCACTGCTGTCTTTCATGGATATTAGGCAAAGCATGGGTCAGAAGCCGAATCGGCCTATATTAAAGGGTTTATAGCAGTTCCCTATACCTTAGCATCAAGGTGTTAGTGTCAGGATAGGAATGGTGACTTGTAGCCCCTCTGAGGTGTTCCTGTCCTCAAACGGGTTGGGGGGAGTTCTCTCCAGACGGATCCAGCTAACAAGTGTAGTAGGCTCACCTCCCTTTTCCCAAAGGGGGTGGTTCCCTATTGGGGAGAGGTGATGATCTTGTTGGATTCGTCACACAGTGCAGTCTGTTTTCACTCTTAGGAGGGGAAGAACTTGGTAGAAGGTAAAGATCAGACACATTAAGTAAAATACATGCTCCATTTATAATTATTAGTTTGTGCATAAAGAGTAAACTATGTAAGAATTGCTAAATTATTAAACACAGACATTAAAAACAGTAATGATATCCAAAGGGGACATGAGATACTTAAACGCACAAGAACACAGTGGTAAATATATTCACAATATCAAGCACAGGTTACATCGTTTAAGTGGGAAGGAACATTTGTTAAACACAAAATACAACTTTAAAAGTTGGACCACTGGTGGCTGTTCCCTGTCACTTTACAGTTTACTCTTGGTGATACAACCTGCACCATCGGCACACTGGAACGAGGCGGAACACATCTTAGTGGTGGCCACCACGGAAACAGAAGCAGGCTCACAAGAGAAACCCTGAACACCAAACCAAAGCGAAACACCTGGGCAAAGGTGGCCAAGGGGCGTAAGCAAGCACGCCTGCGCATCAAACCTGAAGGCCTCCCGCTGTATATCTCAAGCATGCTCTTCCCATACGACGGCTCACCCCGAGCTCCCTACCACTATGACGGGAATCGCAAACTTTCTCAAACCCAGGCTTCACGCAGCCCTTGCCTGGCCGGAAGTGCTATGGCGGCTGAAGGCCCACAGGGTAAACACCCCAAATTCAGTTCCACGTTATGTTTAATGTTAACAAGTTGGACTTTAGCTGCCGTTCTGTTATCGCAGCTACATAGTTGGATGCAAAGGTTCAAAACTCGGTTGCAGATTGGGCTTCGAACAGCGACAAAACGTGATTGAGGACAACACTGACCCGGATTCCCTCCATATGCAACGCATTCAAATCCTCCAATGGAACCCCCACCCGAAACTGAACTTTGTCTCGTTCAATGTCAAGCGCCTAAACAAACATGCAAAGCGCAAATCCGTCCTCCAGCGCCTGCAAGACCTTAACAGCTCAGTGGCCTTTATACAAAAAAACTCACCTGCTCCCAACAGACTTTGCCCGCCTCCGCAATAGAAATTTCCCATTTCAATACTCAGCTTCCAATGGCTCGAAGAGAGGGGGGGCACAGCAATCCTCATGGCAAAAGAGGCCTCGTTCAGGGTGCTGGAAACGCTGTACTGCCCAGAAAGACCCTACACAGGAGTGAAAGATATGTTGTTTGGGCAACTATATGCACTGGTGTCCGTCTTTTATACAGAACTAGAATCTAAGCTTCTCTCTTTCATTGAAGGCCACGTGATCATTGGGGGGGGGGACTTTAATGGGGTCCCAAATCCCCTGATGGACACATCCCACCTGTCAGCCCGAAAGACTTTATTGCTATGGGGATCCTACACCTATTCAGGACTCTAGGGGTGGTTGACGCCTGGAGGGTACTACATCAGGGAGAAAAGGACTTATCTTTCTTTTCACGTGTGCACCGAACTTCCTCCCGAATTAACCTGCTCCTGACACCACCCCCCCCCCACACCCCACCCCCAATTTCGGTCTTTTGTTGATGAGGCGAGCATACTGCTAAGAACTCTGTCAGACCATGCTCCAGTCCGACTAACATCCTGTTTCCATAACTCCGAACCCTCCCCGAGGCCTCATCTGAGCCTCGGGGAGGGTTCGGAGTCATGGAAACAGGAGGCTCATCTGAGCCTATACGACCCAATTCTGAACAACATGCATTGAGGGAAGCCATTGCCAAAGCAATCCAAACCTACTTCCAGGAGAAGCCCACAGGACCCACCTCAACAGCAAACACTTGGGACGCCATGAAGGCTTTGAGCGGGGGGGGGAAGCTTATAGCCCACTTGGCGGCTTATCGAAAAGGCAGGCAGGAGGCCTGTACTAGACTAGAGAGAGCAGTAACAGAAGCCGAAGGGGTACACAAAAAAAAGGTCTCCCAAGGCCCACTGCTCCCTACAGGTCGCATGGAAGCTCACTATGCCGAGGAAACGTCCCACTCCTTGTCTAGAACCAAACAAGGCTATTATGCCAAAAACATCAAGGCAAACAAATTTGTGGTTGTAAAATTAGCTAAGATAAAGCGGCGGAGCACCATAATGGGCTTACAAGACCCACAAGGCAGGGTGCAATATACAGAGGATGCCAAACTACAGCTGGCTATGGCCCACCTCAGTGAGACTATGGCAGCATCTCCCTGTAGTATACACGAACAGGAGCAATATATAGAAGAGGCAACCCTACTGCACTTCACAAAGATATACATTGAGGCCCTGGATGCCCCGATTACAATGGAAGATGTGGATGCAGTGTTTAAATCCCTAAAAACAAGGGCCCCGGGCCCCGATGGGTTCACAACTAGATTTTACAGGCCTTTCGTCCCCAACTCTTGGCCCACCTCACAGCTCTCTTTAATTCCTTCTGTCTGTCGGGCTCTATTACCCCATCAATGCAAGAGTCCTTAACCAGTCTTCTATTAAAGCCAGGCTAAGACCCCAGGGATTGTACTTCCTATTGGCCCATCTCCTTACTTAATATAGACCCCAACATATACTCCAAAGTCCTGGCTAATCACTTAGCGTCAGTCCTACCCAAAATAATGAACCCAGACCAAACTGGCTTCATAGTGGGCAGATCGACAGGAGATGGCATCCAGCGAGCTCTAGATCTGGGGGAGGTGGCATCCTCAGATCACCATAAAATGGCGCTACTAGCCTTAGACACATCCAAAGCCTTTGATAAAGTAGACTGCTCTTTGTTACGATTAACCCTTGAAGCCTTCCAGTTCGGACCTCTTTTTCGCAAAATGGTCTTGGCCAATTACTGCTCTCCTAGAGCCTCCTTGCGGGTTAATCATAGATTAACGGCGCCCATACTTGTGACCTGCAACCCTGTCTAGTTCCGCCCTCTCCCCCTTTGTTAATCGCCTTAATAATGGAACAGCTCGCTCAACAGGTTCGGAAAAAACTCTTCCATTAAGGGACTACAAAAAGGCACTACACAGCCCAAACTCTCTCTACGCTGACAATGTCCTGCTCACCCTAACGAACATCCAGCCCTCGCTAGAACAATCCCTTCAGGAACTACACAAATTTGGTAGAGTGGCAGGGTTCACTAGTAACTACTGGAAATCCTCAACCTTGGGGGTAGGACTGACTCCAGAGGAAACGGCGGCCCTTAAACCCCTCTGCCCAATCCAATGGAATCAGGAAGCTATAGACTACCTGGGGGCTCACATACCTGCCAGGCCGGGAGAAGTATACTCACCAACCCCCCTGCCCGTCCCCCTTCGTTAACGAACTGGAAAAAGACCTAGAACTGTGGGCCTCCCAAGATTTTTCACTCCTGCGGCGGATCACAGCCTGTAAGATGAACCTGCTCCCACGATTCCTCTATTCTTGCTCCACTCTGCCTGTCCCTATCCCGCTACCCCCACTTCTCGGCTTACAACAGAAAATGCTTTGCTTCATATGTAAGGGGGGAAAAAGCTAGGATTCCAAAAAAGTGATGGGCAGTGCTTGTCTGGGGGGCCCGAATTTACGTAAATACCATGTAGCCTCACAATTGGCACGTTTCCTACCATGGCTCCCCTCAACAGATGAATGGGTGGGGATCGAACAATCAAGATTACTGTTACCCCCGGTTCCCTCCCCTATGTGTCTCCACCTGCAAGTAAATCTTGGCCGGACATGCTTTCCTCTACCAAATGCATGGTGAAAATGTGGGATTGGGCAGTGAAATCTAAAGGCGTCCCAAGTGGACTGGACCAGAACACCCCGATCTTTCATAATCCATGCACCCCACACATTTCAGGAACTGGACGAGGGGCGGGGGGGTGGGGGGGGTGTCTTCGAACCTTGGCACAATTATTTGAAAATGGCCATCCACGTACATTCGAGAGCTGCAAAGAGACCCATCACCTGGCCGAGTCGGACAGATTCTCCTACACCCAGCTCTGTCATTGGTACGCTCACCCACTAGTTCGACTGAGAGCTACGCGGAAACCTCCACCTCATCAAGCTCACGATACAAGGAGATCAAACCGAAGGCAATACTTCTAAACTGTATAATCTACTACAAGAGGACATGCTGACCCTCCGTCCTACATATATGTCACAATGGGAAGCAGGCCTGGGACACCTGATTGAGGATCACTCTTGGGTTGATATCTGGACGAGATGCTACTCATCCATGTGTGTCATGAACAAAGAATGTTCCCTGAAGCTCCTTCTCCGCTGGTATTATTCCCCGGTGCGGTTTCACCATATTCTGAACTCACTGGACCCACATTGTTGGCAAAAATGTGGGATGCAGGGCACCTATCTGCACATGTGGTGGGATTGCCCCACAGTTCAGTCCTTCTGCGACTGAGTCCTCTCTGCAATTGAAGCCATCACCCAGGTCAAACTCCCAAGAGACCCTGAAGTGATCCTCCTCGGTTCCCCTGTCCAGGGTGTCTACCCGAGATCTGGGGCGATCACCCAGTGAAGCCCCATCTGCCAAGCCTAGTCCTAAGAGACAGCACCCAAAAAAGGGACTATCCTTGGCCTAACAGTAACATGACATAAGACGGCCGGAACGGGGTAAGGGTAAGTTTCCAAGGGAGGGTTAGGGGAATATACTTCTTACTTCGTAATCTGTCCTGTTAATGCATAATATACCTATTACATTGTACTACTATCCCATGTATGCATCCGGTCCAAAATAAAGTTGTAAAAAAAAAAAGTAAAGTTGGACCAAAAGACTGGAGTCTAGCAAAGTGACTCTGAAAAGCAATACAAAAGGCACATCTTCACTGCCAGTTCCCATTCCTGTGTAACTAAGTAATCAGAAGTGCTATGCAAGAGAAATCCCAGAGTTCTTTTAAACCGTATTGCCCCCTTTCGTGTGTGTGTGTGTGTGCGCGCGCGCACACACACCAGTAAAGTTTGGAGGGTTTCATGTCCACACTATGGAAGTTTGGTGGACTACAGCTTTCTTCTCCACAGAGATTATATTTGCAGAGGTGGATCTCAAAGGACATTAAGGTCTCCTCCCGTATTGCTTACTTAGTTACATTGGTTTCCTTGATGGGATGTGTTTACATGTCTGAGATGCAAGTGAGTGTCAGTGTAGTCCAAGCCCAAGCAGAAGACCTCTCCTTAGGTAGATCTATCTAGCCTTAACTTTTCCTTCTTCTGATCTGAAGTACACACTATTGATCTTCATGGACCATGTGAAAAACGCTTGATTATTAGTATTGCCTTGGGTGATTTAGAAAACATCCTACTTACTGCTTACAGAACTCCACTGCAGATTGTAAGGGTGCAGAAGTAAGGTTTGGACACACACTTTTATTGATCAAGAAAGGGTTTGGAAAATGTATTTCTAGCCTCTATATAGAGAAGCTGTGTTATCACCTAACATAGTGTGTGGACATTCCTTTGTGGAGGCTTTGGGGAAACACTTTACTTAACAACCAGCCTGCATTACCCCCTGAAAGCTTAGGTTTGGCTGCTTGCCACATTTTACCAAATTGAGATCCTTGCTGGCGTGTTCTGTGACTTTACCCTACCATATAGAGGACAGAAGTACAGATACCCCCTCCAGTCTTTACAGTGATTTAGCCAGAGATATACCCACAAATAAAGGAGTACGACATGGCTGTGTCCCAGCCCTGACTGTAATTTATGGCACTGCAGTAAGGACTGGACTGCGTATCCCCCAGATGTGGTGGTTTAACAATTAACTGCATTGCATATGCAGACAATCGGCTTCTTCTTGATTGCACACCTGCAGGTCTTCAGCAGGCGTTGGACGGGGTATTAAAGTACTTAGTGACGAATAATCTAATATTAAATCCAAGATTATGGTCATTTCCAACAAACGGGTTTAAAAAAGCTATTTCAGGAGACATTATAACATTAAAGTTCTGGAAACCGATGGTTTTTGCCATTTAGGCTTCCTGTTCTCCAATAAGACTCCATTCATACAGCGAAAAAGGAAATTGGAGGAATGAACAAGAATGTGCACCTCTATGATTAGCATCATTTATAGGCGATTTTCTGCTTGGTTGTAAGTACTCTTCATTGAATTTGACAGGTTAAAGGTGACCCCAATAGTCCTGTATCAAATAGAGTTAACATCCTTTAGTAGTAGAAAAACTCTTGATGTTCTGGAGGGTCGAACCTTAAAGGATGTCTTATGCATACCAAAATATGTTCCAATAAGTATAATTAGACTGAAGTTGGGACTCTCATCTTGGTTGTCCATGTATATTTATAAGAGCTTGTCTCTATACCTAAAAATATGTGACTATGATGATTCCGGCATAACCTGCTTTTTTAGACAAGTATCGGGTGCTGATCTAGATGATTTTAGTACACTGTTGAGAAAGAGGTACCCAAATCTTATGTTATTAATGGACATAAACAAGATGATATCTCAGTTGGTTTTGAAAAACAGAATTGAGAAATGGGATAACATTTGCGACATTGCAGACTTACAAAGACTGAAAAGATACAAATCCCAAAATCTGCTATTTGTCCCTTGTGAAAACTAGAGATTATATTTGAAAAGATTTCCTTCTGCTATTGCTCATCAATGGGACCTGAAATTCAGAATGAACTGTCTCCCAACGCTTGAAATTGTAGGATGTCAGTTGAACATCCCCTATGAACTCAGATTTCCAATGCAAGTCCTGAAGGTCAAAGGAAACAACTGTTGGCAGCGAGCGGAAGAGCTGGGAGAACACCCTGCGCAGTCACTGATGTCTTAGAACACGAGAGGTTTCTCAGATCTGCTCAAAGTAAGTGATACCAATTGGACCAATGCAGACTTCATATGTCTTTAGGAAACCTGGCTCTAAGAAATCCTGTCTTGGACGGAGCTATTCAATCAACAAGGGGCAACCCGCCAGTGGGCTTGCTGACATTGGTAAAAAACGTATTGGTTTTTGAACCTCCTAGCTCAGTAAACTGCTCAGTAATCTGTGGACCGTACCTGCAGGTGACGACGTTAAAACATTGTGCCCTGTATAGCAGCTACTCCCAGAAAGACTTCAGATTCCTAGTTCTAATCAATATATATTGGAACCCAAAAACATGTGAGGAGAAGCAAATGCTGCAAAAAGTTGCAAATGCCATTGACGAAGGCTACAAATATGATAATGCCCAGATAATTGTATGCAGGGATTTAAATCTGACCTGTGTAGAGGGGTGGACAGTTGTATATGAAATGTGTAAACCTGCAAAGTCCCAACCAAATAAGAGAGGGGCACTGGATGGACCTGATGAAATCAAGAGACATGCAGATGTTAAATGGAGCATTTGAAAAGGGGAAGTTATGTAAACCCACATGGCATTTGGACGCCTGGTCCTCAGTTATTGATCACACCTTTGTCTCCAGACATATGGTAATTAAAACTGAATCACTGGCGATCATCCATACAGCACATAGTGACCACGATCTCTTGAGAGCTCAGTGGTCTGAGGAGGCCACTTACTATCCAAAGAAACAACTTTGCAAAGTGGAGGTAGAGCCGAACAGGACAAGGCTAAGACTTTGTAAACAAGATGTTTGCATGAAGGCCAAAAATCTGCTTGTTCAATTAAAAGAAAACACCTAACTACAAGGCGTGAAAGTCATTGACTACTTCCCTCTACTGGTACCCTTCCAAAATTCAAGGTACCCTGGTAAGTTACAACAAATGATACGCAGACATGTTCACAACGAGGAGGTGGCAATAAAAAAAGGTGCATTGAGAAAGGACTTAAAAACCCTTAAGGGGCGATGCAAGCCGTTGGATACAAAGAGTGCCGTTTTGTTGAAAAACACCTACAAAATTGGGTGAAACTCAAGAAAATTGAATTGATCATAAAAAATGATGTTGGAGGACCTGAAGAAGAAAAATAATGCTAGAGAGACATGGACAATTATAAATTCAACGGCTGGCAACCCCCATAATGCTGTAATAAATGGGGTCTCAGGAAAAAACTGTGCATCGTTCTTTGAGGGCATGTATGCAACACCTGAAGGAGAACTAACAACTTCATACAGGTAGGTGCCCTGGACATTAAATTACAACCAGGAAGACATTGTTGCCCTTATCATGAAAGTGAAAGCCTCCAGTGCTCCTTGCCCGGACGGTCTGCCCAATACAATGTTAAAAGAAAATCCAAAAGATGGGGCAGCCATACTGGACATCATTTTGAAATCCGTTCTTAAATCAGGAGAGATACCGCAGTCATGTAAGGAAGCAATAACAGTGCCGATATTTAAGAGTGCAGACCATGCCGACCCAGGAAATGATAGGCCCATTGCGCTACTTGATGTCTTGGAAAAGATGTATGCAACTCTGCTTTTGCAGAGATTGAAAACATGGGCTAAAAATACATGGGCCACCAAGATCCATTCCAATTTGGAAACCAGGCTGCTGTGGTCACACTTTCTTACTGCGCTAGAAAAAAAAAATTATACTGGAGACTAAGTCCAATTGCTGTTGTGTGATAAGAAAGTTTAATTGATCTGCCCTATGGATTACACGTGTTTCGGCAAGGTGCCTTGCTCAAATCAGGGCTTATCCAACTTTATTTCTCTTGATCATTACTGGAAGTGTAATAACTGGGATCAATCCCAACTGCAAATATCATTGCTGCGTCCCGCGTTCAAGCGAAGTGGCAACACTTCGCTTGAACGCAGGACGTGGCAATGATATTTGCATTTGGGATTGATCCCCGTTCCTTTCCTCCCACTCTTAGGCATGATTTGAGGTATGTCTTTGACTCTTTGTGTGCTTATGGGCTATGGGGTCTTTTACTCCATAGGGTATCATCTGTTTTTCAAGTGTGTTACACAGCACCCTCAGTGCAGTAACACCGGGGTGTCATAGTGACCCCCAAACATAGACTCCATACCCTGGGACTGACTACTGTCTCCCAGGGCATGTAAAGTCACCATTGACTTTACTAGTCCTAAATTGTGAACAGAACCAGTACAAACCATCATATTGTGAAAGTACTGGAAGGGGTTAATTATATTGCCCCTGGGTCTGTTTTCAAGGGGGCACTGTCCAGTCCCCCCTTGTCGAGTTTCTGGCTGGTGGCAGTGGTTACCTCGCAAAATATTCCACCGGAATATTTTCGATGGGATTTTCCCATTGATTTTAAATGCACTACTTTTTGGTGCAATGTTAAAGATACTGCCGGTTTATTTATTTAATATTAAATCAACGGTTGGGTCTTTTTGCCAGAATTCTTTTCTAAAATGGCGTTATTGTCTGTCTCTGTAACTCTGACCAAGGTGGAGCCCTTTGTTCCACTTTTTGGCGGGCTTCTCCACAGAAGCCCTCCAAATGGTGCCACTCTGTCTGGGTTCCACAGGATGTGTGGGGAGGGGAATTGGCACTGTGGACTGAGTTGCCTTAGCTAGGCTAGGCTGTTGAATGGGGGGTTCTTCTGCATAAAAGCAGGGCCTTTGGGACTGGAACTTCAGAATTCGCCACAGGACCTAGGAATCCGAAGAGGGAAGAAGCTGAGCCATCTGCAATGACGACACCACCGGTGAAGCCCTGCTGCAACAAACTCACCACTTTCCCAACGACAAGAGAAGATCTTCTGCTGGACGAGTCTTCTTCCTCTGAGCTGGTGGGACCAACCAGTTCGCCTCTTTCGCCTTCCAAAGACGTCTCTTGGTCAAATCGCCCGTGCAAAGCACCCCGGCGGCCGGATAGCCAAGCTTCACCACTTTGACCGCGAATAAAAGGAACACACCTTTTACCAACGAAACTCCGCGGCTGGTTTCATCCCTGTGCAGTGCAACGACTCCCCGTTTCCTCCTCGACGAGATCCTCTCTTCCCATGGTCAAAACAACGAACTGCAACCACTGCCAGGAACAACTGCCACCGCTGGAGCTTCCTCTCGCTTTAAGGTACTGTGTCCTGCCTGGCCTCCCTTTCTTCGGTTTGCCCAAGGTGACCCTTAAATCCTTGGCTTTCCAACTGGGTTGGCCCCAGACCTTCTAACTTTACCTTCTTGAATCGCCCCAACCTCTTTTGAACATTCTGCAAAGACTTTTAGTGCATTTTAAACCGTGTGATCCATGGCACATTTCGCTTTGCTCCATTTAAAGTGGGCCTGGCCTATGAACTTTGGCTCTACAGTGTGTACTGCCTTTATTCCCTTGCTGAGAACTCCTAAACGTGTTGGGACCTGTTTTATTTCTATGCTCTGCCTTTTTCTCTCCCTTTAACTGAAATATTGAAGTGCCATCAGGTTACACGCTCACATCTGTTTTAACAAATTGTGGTGTTTTAACTCTGACTTGTCTGATAGTTATCAAGGGAGGTGTGTATACTTTACCTGACTGTGTTTTAACTTGCTTTTGATTTGGAGTGCTAGTATATTGCTTAAAGTGTGTTTTAAATAAAGAATTACATACTTTTTATACTAAGCTCTGGTCAGTGTTTGTTTGCTCTACTGTGTTTTTAGCTCTATTGTGTATACTCTATATACTGCCCTACTCTTCTTGAGAGTGGTTTGACTGCTCAGCCACAGCTACCAGGTAAATCTGGGTGGTACAGACTGCTACCAATTGGGTTTACTGCTTACTCCTGTAGTCTTAATCTTTTTGCAGTGTTCCCTAAGGGAACAGCACAGGATTCTGCCTAACAAAGGGCATGGAGACCATTCCAGAGGAAGGCACCTTCAGGGCAGAGGGATCTACCTCCCCCCCCACTCTCTGCCTGGAGAAGCGTCTGACCCTGAGTTTGAGGTAGCTGAGCAAAGAGCTTGAGAAGGAAGGTATTTTGGAAGAGAGAGTTGGATGTTGTGCGGGCCCGCCCCATGAAAGGCTTTTGGATGATGCAGAGGGTCTTGAATTTGATCCTTGCATTCACCGGGAGCCAGTGGAGTGATTTCGGACCTGGAGAGATATAGTCCCTGGGCTTGAGGCCAAGGATAAGTCTTGCAGTCCTGTCCTGGATTAGTTGCAGAGGGCGGAGAATAGAGGAAGGCAGATTGAGAACTAGACTGTTGCAGTAGTCCAGCCTAGAGAGAATCAGCACTCTGGAGACAGTGAGCTTCTGGGAGAAAGTAAGCAAAGTAAGAATACCTCTGAGAAGGTACAGCTTGTAGTGGCCCTACTTGGCAGGCTCCCTGATGTGAGGAGAGAACGAGTGAGTTGATTCAAAGATGACACCAAGTTTTTTTGCCTCACAGGAAGGCAAAGGGAGAGGGCCCAAGGAGGGCGGCCAGAGTGAGTGATAGAGAGGGAAAGCAGGAGCAGGGGCTCCAATGAAAAGGATCTCTATCCTACTGGCATTAAGGCAAAGATCGTTGGAGGCCACTAATCCTGAATCGCGAATAGACAGTCAGGGATGAGCGAGAGAGGAGAGGAGACTGAAGGAAGCCTGAAAGAGAGCTGAGTGTCATCCGCATAACACTGAAAGTTAGAGGAGGTGGTAAAGATCAGGTCGACCAAAGGGGCCAAGTAGACATGGAAGAGCCAGGGTGAGAGGATGGAGCCCTGGGGAACAGCACATGTGGATAGAGAGGTGGTGGAGAGAAAGGACCCAAGTTGGACCTAGAAGGAAGGAGGTCAACCACTGCAGGGCCTGATCTGTGATGCCCAGGTTCTTGCAGAGTCGATTGATCAGGATTGCGTGATTGACCATGTCAAAAGCAGAGGAAAGGTCCAGGAGGATGAGGACAGAAGGAAGGCTGGAGTCAAGATTAGAGAGCAGATATTCACAGGTGTTCAGGAGAGCAGTTTCCGTGCCTCTGGCTGCTATGAAACCAGACTGATGGTCTTCGAGACAACCAACAGATTCAGTGTGGACAGTAAGCTGGGAGATAGCCATATTTTCCAGATGTTTGTTCAGGAAAGGAGTGGTAGAGATAGGTCGATAGTTTGCCGGACAGGTAGGGTCGGCAGAAGGCTTTTTAAGGAGGAAGTGCTTGAGGAAAGAGGGGAAGGATCCTGTGGCCAAATAGTTATTGCAGAAATCGACCTTGGGAGGCAATATGGTCCTTGATGGTTATGTAGGAGTAGGGGAGCACCTGTATGGGCGACACTTTTATAGATCGGACTTGTCTAGAAACCTCGTCAGGTGTTGGCCGAGAGAAAGGGCCGAGAGAAAGGAGGAGGAGAGGAAGAAGCGGCCAGAGGGGGCCGCGAGAGATAGAGAAAGAGGAAAGCAAGGACAGGATGTCCTGAGTGTTAGTGGTGAAGTGAGTTGCCAATGCTGTACAGAGGGCCTGCGAGGGAACAGGAGGATGAAGAGACTGCAGAAGGATTGCCCAGCTCCTTGCAGAGTTTGCTGTGTTGTTAGAGCCCACAGAGACGCAGGCTTTGATGTGAACTCTATTCATGGACAGGACAGTGAGTCTGCATTGCTTTTGGGGGAGGCGGCAGGCCAGTTTGTCAGATGATGCACCTGAAACCCTTCACATCTTCTCAGCCACCCTGCACTTGGGTTTCAGGGCGGTGAGGTCGGAGTCATACCAATAGTTGTACTTGGATGTAGGCTTCAGACGGATTCTCATGACAGGGTCAAGGATGTCCAGAGTGTTGGCGATAGAAAGATGCAGGTTAGAGAGGGCTGTGTCAGAGTGTGAGTCAGCTGCAGAAGTTGGAGGAGCCGAGAAAGTAGAGGCAGAGAGAGTTTTAGGTCAGAGGAAAGCAGAAAGTGGTCAGTCCTATTCAGGAGTGGTGAGAGGGTTAGAAAGGGGGAATGTCTGAGGAGATGAGAACATCCAAGCTGTGTTTAGCAGATCAAGTCGGACCAGAGGGTAGAATGGAAAGAGAGAGAGTGCTGCAAAGGTTGCGGAAGACCCAGAGGAGGGATTAGAAGGATCCAGGTGGATGTTGAGGTCTCTGAGGAGAAGGTGAGAGGTAGATGCAAGGAGAGAGGAGGAGAGGTTAGCCCACTCTGAGAGGAAGAGAGAAACCTGGCCAGGAGGCCTGTAGATGGTGGCCACAGTTAGAGAGGGGCCAGGAGAGATAGAGAATCTGTAGACAGGCATTCAAAGTAGGAGTAAGCCTGTGTAGGAGTGAAACAGGGACCCACTCCGGAAAGATCAGAGCTACTCAGGGCACAGAGAGGATCTTGTAGCCATCAGGGAGGAGAGTGTCAAAACTTGTGACAGAGCTGGCCGTAAACCATGTCTCGGTGAGAGCAAGGACATCCAGATCAAGTTCTGCTAGGAGGTGGCAGATGTCAGAGGAGAGTTTGACAGCAGAGCGAGAGTGAGAGTAGCAACGTGGAGCAGGTTGCCACATTTGAAATTCTTCCAGGATGGGGGACATGCTTGAGATACACCCAGCAGAAGTGGTGGAGGAGCGAGAGGATGGGGAGAGGTGGTAGCTGGAGGTGGCAGAGGAGCCCGAGAGGTGCTAGTAGGAGTAGCAGGGGAAGGAAGGAAGTGGATAAGATGCAGGAGAGGTCTGTCGAAAAGGAGACTGGGCTGAGGGCCCTGAACCAAGACGGTGCCATTCAGATAGACATTAAAGATGGTCTTGGAGAAGTGGAAGGTGGCCAAGAGGCCTGCCACCATTAATGGGAGAGGAAGAGATTGGAGAGAGCCAAGTCGATACATGGAGTACATTGGTCTAGTGAGGGAATGACCAAGAGGATGTCGGTCGGTCGGTCGGTCGGTCGGTCAGTCAGTCTGTCTGGAGGAAGCACTAATGTATGTATCAGTGATGGGGAGGCACGGGTTGGAGACCAGGCTGTCCCTCTTGATCTTCTTCCTTCCAGACCTAGTGAGAGGGATAGGATAGGAGATAGAGTAGCAGTAAGAGAAGATGGGAGGGACGGTAAGTACCATAGAGGGTGCGGGGAGGAAAGTAGGAGGAGGGAGCGAAGGAGAAAAAGAGCCCCGCGCTGCACGCAGGAAGCACAGAGGGGAGAGGCCAGGATAACACAGTAGGGAACGCACAGGAGGAGCGGACAGGGGAGACACAACAGTACAACGGTACCCCCCTGCGGGATGGGGACCAAGAGTGGTAGAGAGCCTAATGGGACGCAGTTCACAGAACAACAGTAACGACAATGCAAAAACCACCCAAATTCGACTTTCCTAAAATGAGGGAAAAGGTCTAGTTAAAAGCACAGCAGCACCGCAAATGCGACATTTGTGGCAAAATGTGAAGGGTGGCTAAACAAGAACATTTAACTGAGGTGCAACTGGGTGGTGAGGTAAGTGAAATATGTATAATTTGAGGGGTAGGTCAGTTGGTGGAGTGCAGTGAATGCTGCACCCCCTGCCCCCCCAACCACACCTACCTGGCTCGTAGCAGCAAGTTGACGACTGCAGGCTCCTTGCTTCACCAGCTGACAATGGCAGACACCATCTGGAGCTGCTTCTCAGGGGTGGCTCTTAGCCTTGGGGCCCTTGGCGCAGTGGGATGCAACGGGCCGTGGGGCTGCCCTGTGAGCAAAAGTTAAGAAGGGTCTGCTGCCCAATCAGTGTCTGGATGGCCGGAGGGAGGGATCAGAAGGAGGACATACGGGGGTGGCGACACGAAGAGAAACGCAAACCGTCAGCAAGGCTGTAGAAGGATTTTGCACAAAAAAGTATGTTAAAGCAGCAGATCAATTTGCAGCTAGTGCAACACACGAGCAGAAAATGCTCACCTTCTCACGCCAGCCAGAAGGAAGTTAAATATTTGGGCATGGACATTTTCAATACTTTTAATGTTAAGAATGTAATAGAAAAAAAATACAAAAATAGCAGCTATATTGGGATCATTGATGGAGAGGCCTTAATTGTATTATGGGTTGTCATTTATTGATTTCCATATGGATGCTAAGCCTACAGAAGGTTGTTCCTTCAATCACATGGGTTTAATTTTTTTCCTATGGATATAGAGTTGGCGAAGACCGAGGGAAAATGTTGGCGCTCCTGTTTAGGCATACCTATTAACTGTCCTGTAGCACTGATAAGATTAGAATTGGATCTGATGGCTTTAAGCACTACGATCAAGATAAGAAGTGTAAACTATTTTAACATTAAAAAACGCAGATTAATATAACCTGCTTTTTATGAAAGTCCTAGAGAAAACTAGCAAACCCGAATGCCTTAAGTTTTCCAAGAGCAATTAATTATTCATTACTGAAATAGGCTCTTTTTTGAATCAGCTGAAACAGAAAACCAGAAAGATGGGATTGGTATACACAGACAAAGGAGCTCCTTCAAGAATATTACAAATGTATGCCCAAATTTGGATATCGATACAAATCCATCACGTGATTTCCAAATGGAGATTTCTGAAAGCTTTATTTAAAATGTAGGTTCAACTTATTGGAGACACTAGAAATATTAGGTCCTCTGTTTAAGACTGACTGTGACGCTTGTTAATGTAGGTGAGTCACAATGAAATAGTACATTTTATGCACAATGAATGTATACAATGACTTTTATTGTACTGTAACAAATTATGAAATAGTGCGTAGTCTTGGAGCAAATATGAATTCTCCAGCATTGAATCTTTCATTGATTAGCATGCTGTTTCAGTATTCCCCGTCATCAGTCTGGGAGTCCTCAGTAACATTAAAGACATTTTCCTTTGCGTTTGAAAGACTGCTGTCACTTTTAGTGTACTCTTAATCGTTTTGAGTCATCTTACCCCGTAGCCAATGGGCAGTCTCCCTTAGCTCCACCTCCGGAGGCTACCTTCAGACTTTTTAACACGTGTTCAAGTGTTGGGAGCCCTCTAAAGTGCTCTACTTCATTCAACATTGTACATATTTTTCCTACAATTTTCAACTTCTTTTGGTCATTTCTGTATAGTTTAAAATAAGTACTTTTCTATCGTGGTGGTTGAGAGCATCCCTAGTGCTCCCCTGCTTGAAGGATTTTTGCCACTTTAGGGTTGAGGCCTGTGAAAGGTGCCTCCTCACCCCACTGTGGCTGATCCCAACACTAGGAAAAGCCTTTTCAAGGCATGTTCCATCTTACCAGTTAAAGAACATCTGCATGGAGCACCAGCATACTGACTGTATCTACTGCTTATGCCCAGAACATAACGTTAACTTGTGTTCCATCTGCTACCGCTTCTCAAACAAAACTCTGAAGGACTGGCACAGGAGGCTTGTTTCTTGGCTTGATGAGGGAACTTTGGCCTCAAACTCTGCTTACGTTTGGAGCCATACTTTGCTCTGCTACAGCATGCCCCAGGAGTGTACTCCTTCTAAGAGGTTGAAATCCCAAAAGGAGGCTTCCCGTGGGAAAAAGGTAAAGAAAGGCAAGCCACCTATGCTCAGACAGGCAGTCGACATACCAAGTTCTCATATAATCAGACCGGGTGTATGCTGGTCGCGGCTACGACTTTGTTGATGGCTCCTTCGATGCCCTCAGCGTCCACAACACCTTCATCCATGAAACCGATGACTCAGACACTCTTCGTCGATGGCTCACAAACGTGGGAATCTTTGTCCGCTCCATTGATGTTCTCATCCACCTCTCAGTTGACTGCCTAATCAGCATCTCCATCCGCAACCAAGACATCAACCACAACAATGACTAAAAAGCCTTGATGACAGTAACCATTTAATCACCAACAAACTCTTCTGTTGTTTCTATGCCCCCTACCATACGAACACAAGCTCCTTCCACTGATTCCAGCTCTCCTACACTATGAAAATGGCCTTTATTCACACTGGCTATTTATGTTACCTCTGGTGTTCTTGGCACTTGCCAGCTACCTCTGGAACATCTTAGAACATGTTAGACACTAATCTTGAGGGCCTGGAAGGTGTGTTGTCGGACTCTTGACGAGCCATCGTTGCCACTGTTGCAGCCACTTCAAATTATGTAGCTCCAAGTGCACCTGCTGCCACTCAACCATTGTGTGCACCTGTCAACCAGAAGCACACTCTGATACTGGGCATTTTGTCTACACTGCAGACTCTAGTGTCTGAACTGCAGTCTGGGATACGGATGGGCACGGCCACACTCCAAAATCTACCTGCTCCTCCAGGTCCACCTAGAAGCTACATCTGCATCTCCCCATTGGCCCTCTTCTCCCTGCAGAACCCTCGTAGACTGAGTTGGAAGGCAATGCTTCTCAGGACAGGAGTCTCAATTCCTACTCCCACTGATGAGTTTGATGACCATCTTCTGGCGGATGGTGAACCTGATGATCCTCTTATCTGAGATGCCCCACCTGACAAAAATTGAGACATTATATTCTATTATCTCCAACGCCACCAAAATCTTCGATTTTCACCCTGAGGAACAGAGGAAAGAAGGGAATAGCCATGAAAACTGTTTATTTCTGTGCTTGTTGACATTCGGGAGGATGGCCTCTTAGCAATGAATAACCCCTTTACAGCTCATCCTAAGGACGGGTCAAAAAAAAATACAGGGCTCCGGATAGTTCCCCCAAATGCCTGCAAGCCCAGCCCAGTTCTGAATCTATGGTCTATGCGGCAGCTCGCAAATGCTCAGCCAGCCCTTCTTCTCCATGTGCTTTACCACCTGATAAGGAAGGGAGACAACTAGATGCTTTCGGAAAGCTCACTCTATCTACGGCAGTCACTATGATTAAGGTTGCTAACTCTTTGATGATTCTGTCCCACTATGACCGATAATTGTCGTACAAGCGAAGTCCCATTTTAGATGTGTTGCTGAGAGGGAGCTGAAGGTGAGGTTGCTTCTGACCATGCCATCTCAGTGGCGGTGGACACCGCTGACACTGGTTTTCAACAGACGGCAACAGTGTGGTTCTGCACCATCAAGAATTGCGAAAGGCTACCTGGCCACCAGCCCCTGCGAGGGAGTTGAATATTGCTCTTCCCAAACTAATGGGTCCTCCCTTTGAGTCAGTGCACAAAGCGAGCATTCATCCAGGAGTGTGGGGCGATCCAAGCTTTATCTTGCAAACCACCCTGCCTTGTGTATCCTAAATCTAAGTTCATATTAAGGACAAACCTCACTTTCATACCTAAAGTGCCTTTGTCATTCCTGTAACATCGCCTCGATGCCTGCGGGCTGTGTGAGCGCTTTAAAAATGCAAATAAATAAATAAATAAATGAGCCTTTGATTCTGCCTGTCGTCTTTAACTCTCCTACTATGGCAGAATGCTTGCCTCATTCCTTAGATGTCATGCAAGCTTTGAAGTATTATGTTGCTCGTACCAAGCAGTTCTACAAATCTTCTCAAGCGTTCAGGGTTTTTTGGCCCCACAGCTGTAAGCAAGGGGCTCTTAAGTTCTCCATCTCCGGATGGCTATCAGCTTGCCTCTCCTACTGCCACTGCATTGCTAACATGCTGCTTCCTGTTCAACCTACGGTGTGCTCCATGAAATCCATTTCTTCCACCACAGCATTCGTCTCAGTTGTCCCGCTGTTAGCTGTCTGCAGGGTGGCCTTGTGGAGGTCTGTCCATACCTTCACATGGTTCTACTGCATCAATTGGTATTCCACAGTGGAAACAATGGTTGGCCAACCTGTCCTTTGGCATCTGTTTGCATAAGGTGATCTTTTTTTTCCTGCAGGTGAGATTATTTCCTCTTCCCTTTCGGCATTTTGGATATCGATACAAATCCATCACATGTTTTATGCCTGTGTATACTACTTTAAAATCTCTTCAAACAACATGTGAATCCATGAACGATGCAATACCGGAGAAGGAATAAGTTACTTGCCTGTAACTCCTGTTCTCCAGCATTGATATCCTTCATAGAATTGCATGCATTTCTCCTGCCTACCCTGCTTGTGGCTCGTCTTGGCTCAGCTTGTTACTTTGTGTGCTATGCTAATCTGAAGATGGCCTCCCTCGGTGGTACTACGGCAGACTCTGCCTTTTGTCTATGGGGCAAGATAGGCCAAAACGACTCCGAAGAGAAAACTAAAGTGATTGAAGTCATTCAAATTAAAGCTGCCTTAATGTTACAGAGGATTCCCCGCCGGTTAAAAGGGAATATTCAAACAGCATGTGAATCTATGAAAGATACCAGTGCTGGAGGACAGGAGTTTTACAGGTAATTAACTTATTTCAGCACATGTATAAGGGCTGGAACTGGGGATAACGGCCCGGCAGCCTTAGGTAACGTCCCAAGAAGCGCGCCTCCTGTTCAATGAATGAAAATACTTATCCAAAATGGCTCCCATGGTTGTAGAAGGCGGGGCTCTGTATGGAGCCCCTCTTCCTTTACCATGGCGGCCAGAAAAGCAAGGAGGGAAGCTACTGCGACGGGTGCCGCTGCAACAGTAAGTGGGACTGGGTGGGGGGTTGGGAAAAGTGTAAAAAAGGGGACAGGGGTACATGGTGGCCTGCGGTGGGGGAGGCAGTGGGCGGGTTCCATGGAATGTGGGATGAGATTAGTGGTTTCAGCCAGCGTTTCATCAAACCTGATTAGCACCCGGTGGGGGGGGAGAGAGAAGCCAATGTGCAAGATATGTGAAAGGAGGTTGTAACCGAAAGCTATTGATCGAGTTCATAGGGACAAATCTCTATATGTTTTGTATTTATTAATACGTGCATCAGGTTAACTGTTAATCTTGTATTCACTATAAATAAAAAAACATATTGTAGCGCTAATAAATATGTACGGGTCCACATTAGAACAATGTCACTAAGAACAGACTGTGGCCGCCGGATCCGTACACAGTAACTGAGCCTGGCTTGCCGGTAACACCGGGTTCTTACTACCAAACCTGCCGGTAAGTCAGGCGCTGGTAACTATGTTGTTCCCCATTCCCATAGAGTCCCAGTGGGGACCACTGAAAAACCAGCACCGTCAATGACGGTGCCGGTGTTTCAGTGAAAGTCTGTGGGCGGGTGGCGTTCCACTCGTCAGGGCAGACCTGGTGGACGTGAAGGCAACCCGCCTGCAGGCGTGTAGTTTGCCGGTCCGGAAACAACGGTGCCGGTAAGCTTACCGGCACCGTTGTTTCCGGACCGGCAAACGTGTGACGAGGGCCTATATATTGATTTATTTTCTATTGTGCATTTAGTTAATTTACAAAACTTTAAGCACATAGGTTTTACTTCAATACAAAAGAAAACACAATAGTTTACTATGTTACCATAAAAGTTAATAAAGAAAAAAAACAATAACATTGAGATAATATTCATGTCCTTAAAATCCAAAGATTTATGACCACATAATTTGATCCAATATAAAAATGTAAGCTTAATATTAATGTCTTCAAAGCTTCCTTCCATTTATTAAAAGCCGCTGCTACCATGACTATCAAAACCGTCACAAATAAGGTTGTCCAAAATTGATTGACAGCAACATTCTCGCTATGTGTGACAAAATCACCATAGCCCCTCTGATAGCAAGTCTTTAAGATTGTACAATTAGTCGAAATATGGCGGCTGTCTCTCCTTATGGCAAAGTTGCCATAAACATGCAACCAAAGGAATATTCTTCCATATGCCAATATAATCCATAGTTGGTAATGGGTTTAGGCGCAGGTATAGTATAAAGCGTTTTAATTCCATAGTGCTTAGCTTAGGAAGATAACCACAAGGCATGCGCAAGGAAAGGCTTTGTTATGAATATTCTTATACGTTATTTGGCCATGTAGCTGCTCCACATTCATTGCTTTGTCCCACCACCTCAGTTTATGATTTATTTTAATTTCGAAGTTGGGGTCAGTACTTCAAATATCAGGCTCCAAATTCAATACTTCTATGAATGTAGCAACTGTTGTTTTCAATTCTATGACAAAGATTTTTTATCTATAATGTTGATATTTTTGCCCATTAATAGAGGTAGTTCATTGGAGTTTTGACTTACTTGCAAAAACTTGGCATATAATAAAGTTCTTTGAAAATACCACATGGTCATTAACAAGGTTACCCCAAATTCCAATTTCAGGGCCTCAACCAGCACTCAGTTTGGTAGATTAATCACTGCACACAATTTGCCTTCGAGTTGGTCAAACCAAAGTACTTGGTTATACTCTAGCTAGGCATATAGTATAGCTCTTACAATACATACACGATAGACCTCTGAGGGGCCCTCGGTGTTGTATCCTCCATGATGCACTATGTAATGCTTTAATACCGGCCCTTTTTTCAATGTTTTTGCAATTACCTTCTCTCCATAGTATGTCAATCTAGAGTTTGTTCTGATGGGGGAAGCCCAAGCAAGTATATTCCTTTACTCTTTCAAGGGAAACGTCTTTTATGTTCCACACATAATTACTCTTATTCATAATGCTTTTGCCCAAGCACATAGTTTTGAACTTTGATATGTTTATTGATATATGTATAACCATAACATTTTTAATAGCATAATCGGCTATGGCATTAATTGAGTGCCGTAGTCCAATTGGTGTATGGTCAAACATTATATCATCTGCGTGCGAGAGCCACAGTATTTGTACGCTATTTATTTTTGGTGGAAAATTATTTGCCGAACAAAGCACATGACTCAGATCTGCAGTGTATTAATTATACACTTGTGTACAGGCGAGTTATAAATGCCATATCATATATCATATATATACAAAATTGTGGCCAATACACAACCTGTTAAATTCAGGAAGCCCGTAATAGATGTATTTGTATACAACTGTTGGATGTAGTACAATAAAGTTGTATCAATTTCCCAGGCTATAAGCTTACTCTATAGCAGTGCTCATGAGATGAAATCAAAAGCTTTGCTGAAATTCACATAGCAACAGAAAAGATTTGATCTATATTCGTCACTCGTTTCAGCAATTAAATATTGTAAAATACACATGTTGGTAACTGTATCATAGCTTTTTCTAAAGCCTGTCTGCAATGGGTTAATTATTATTTTTTTTTTCAGCCCAGTTGGTGAGTTTTCTCAGAAGAATCGTGGCAAAGATCTTCTGGCTAGTGTCCATCATAGCCATCATAGCCAAAAGGCGATAGTTATGCAGATCTAATCTATTGCCTTTTTTTTTAATATCAGTACTAGCGCAGATTTACACCAACAAGGCGGTATATTTCCAGTGGATTCTATGTGCTTGTATAGGTTTAATATTTGAGCCCATAGTTCCAGGTGTGCTTTCATTACAACATTTGGTATATCATCATGGCCAGGTGCACGCAAACTTTTTAATTTCATTATGATGTTTAATACCGTCACCTCTTCTATATCCAAAATATCCATACTTACTTTTTTTTCATCGCAAGTCTCCAGTAAAAAAAGGCCCATCCGAATCATAATATAATTCATCAATATATGCCAGCCATTTATCTTCTGAAATAGGGTTTAACTCAGCAGGTGATAAACCCTTCCTGTAATCGTTAAAAGTTGCCCAGAATGTTTGGGCATCTTGGGATTTCAGCCAACCAAACATGAGTAACCAATTTGAGTTTTTAGTACAATGCTTATGTTGCTTTTGCCAGTTCTTGTATCTAGTCGCAAGATTTTTTTTTTTTACTTTGGTTTTATTGATTTTGAAACAAAAATTTAAAAAATGGGTGCATTTCACTTGTTACAACTCTGTTAGAATATGGTTACATCAAAAGAACAAAACTAGAGTCTCATTATACAGTTGATCGTCGTCGTGTTCGTTTCCGTTCTCTAGTAGTAACAGTCAATATAACATACCCACCCACCTCCCTCCCCATGGTTGGGCAGACATCATTGCGGCAGCTTTTCTCTGTTGATATGTTCATAGCGGGTAATGTTCTGTTCACTATTGTGAGGTTTCCTTGATTCTTGGGTCATAACTGTCTTGTATTGAGGGTTTTTGAGATTCTTGGTTTAATTGGGATCCTGTAGTGTCCTCGGGTTGGTCGTCTCTGAAAGGTGTTTGCCTCGAAATTCTGACCATAAGATCTCACATTGCGACGCTTTGTTGTGTAGGGATGCCGTGATCAATTCCATTGTGTAGATGTTGGTTGACAAATTGATCCATTCCTTCTTACTTGGAACCTTTTTGGATTTCCATTTTATTACTAGCAGTGCACGGGCTGCGAGTAGTAGCTGTGGGGCAAGACCCCTGAGTCTTGTCCATTCATCCTCGTCTTTTTCCATTCCGAAGAGAACCAAACGTGGATCAGCGTCTAGTTGTATGCCGTCTATGTCCTTGATCCATGCCAGGACTTCCTCCCAGAATACCTTTATGCGTGGGCAGCTCCACCACATGTGCCAATAGTCGGCTGTCTCTCCACGTTCTCGCCAACATCTCGTGCTCCGAGTCTGAAACATCTTAGACAATTTGAGTGGGTCGTATTGCCATCTATGTAGGAGTTTAATGGCGTGTGATTTATATTGACTGGATAAGGATGTTTTGGATACGTTTTTGCACATCATTTCCCATTGTTCTGGATCTATCTCCTCTCCTAGGTCTCTCCCCCATCTGCTTCTGAGATGTTCCGTGGACACGGTGCTTGCTTCGATAAGTTCTTTGTACATTGCAAATATCAAACCCTTCATTTCAGACTTAGAATCCAAGAATTGTTCGAATGGGGTGAGTTCTCTCGCAGCTTTTCCTTCCATGCAGATTTTGTGATGACTCCTTTTGTCTGGATGTATTGGAAGGTGGATAATGGGCCTATCCCTAGGGCTTCAGTTAGGTCTGGAATAGTTATGAAGTTGTCCTTCTTCTGGAGTAGCCCTACCCTTTCGAGTCCCTCCTCGTACCAGGATTGGAATCTTTCTACTTCGGGTATGTGGTCGTACCATAAGTGGCTAAGTGGGGACGGCCAAGTGGTGATCTTGTTCATTGCTTTGCTTGGTTGCCAGATGTTCCATATGGTACTCGGTATCGGGTGGCCCTTAATTTTCCGTTGTATTCTTTTGTGAGGGGTCCATAGCCATTCTGACACAGTGGCCGACGAGAAGTAATGATTGTCCATGTGGACCCATTGGAGGTGGTTGTGGTCACGTAAGTGTGGGATAAAGATACCTAGTTGTGAGGCTTTGTAGTATGCTCGCAGGTCAGTGAGACCTACTCCTCCTTTGTCTTTGGAAAGCGTCAGAGTGTCGTATGCGATCCTCGCCTTCTTTCCCTGCCAGAGGAACCTAAGTTTTTTGGCCTCTTCAAAAAACGCATTTGGTATCTTGATAGGTAACATCTGGAAAGGGTACAGGAATCTGGGGGAGGCATACCATTTTAATAGCGTTAACCACGAGATCGTGAGTTTGTCCCACCTTTTCAGATCGGCCGAGAAACTCTGGAGGAGGGGAGGGAAGTTAGCTTCGTATAGTTCTGTTAGGTTTTTAGTGATCTGGATGCCTAAGTATTTAAACGCAGAGTGTTCGAGTCTGAGGCCTAGGGGTAAAACTTGGTTTCGTTTTCCTCTTTCGTTCTTTGCAAAGGGAACAATATTGATTTAGTCTTGTTCACTTTAAACCCAGAGAGTTGGCCATATTCTTCTAATAGTTGGAGAGCATGAGGGACAGATACAGAGGGGTTGGTAATGTGTAAAAGTATGTCATCAGCATAGAGTGCTATCTTGTATTCTTTAGTTCCCAATCGCATGCCTTCTATTCTGGAGTCGGATCGTATATTTTGGGCCAGGGGTTCTAGGGAGAGTGCAAAAAGTATTGCAGAGAAGGGGCACCCCTGTCTAGTACCACGTCCCATATCAAGCCATCTGCAATATTCTCCATTAACAGAGATAGATGCCTTTGGGGATGTGTATACTGCTCGTATTCCTTTCCTAAATCTCGGCCCTATCCCCACCTTGCGAAGGACAGCCCTCAGGAATTCCCATTCCACTCTATCAAAGGCTTTTTCTGCGTCTATTGACAGTAGGGCAGGGTCACCTGGTAGTTCTGGTGATGAGTGGATGAGATGGAGAGTTTTGCGCATGGTGTCAGCCCCTTGCCTACCCAATATGAATCCGACTTGGTCATTGTGTATGAGGTGAGGGATCAGTACTTCCAGTCGGGCGGCTAGTACCCTGGTGTACATTTTGGCATCTAAATTGAGCAATGAAATTGGGCGGTATGAACCACAATGTTTGGGATTCCTTCCCTCCTTTGGGATCAGTGTTATGAGCGCCTTCGTAAAGGAGTCGGGGGGCTGTCCCTGTTTCTAGTATCTCATTAAAGAGCTCCGTGAAGAATGGTGTTAGCTGGTCGCTGAAGGTTTTATAAAACCCAGCGGTATAACCGTCCTCTCTGGGGGATTTGCCTACGGTTAGTCTTTAATTGCCTCTTGGACCTCAGGTTCGAATATCGGGGATTCTATGAGCTCAGTTTCAGAGTACGAGATTTTGTGCATGTCTATCTGGGAGAGATAGTGATCTGTATCTGATGGAGCTGGGGTCACTTCCGAGGTGTACAACGCCTCGTAGAAGTTGGCAAAACTCTCTGGGATAGTGTGGAGGGTTGGGGGGGTCGTAGGGTTTTATTTAATTTTCTCTTTCACTTTCCACTCCGTCCTTTGCTCTCTGAGTCTGGCTGCCAATAGTGCGTCGGCCTTGTCCCCCTTCTCATAGAATTTCTGTTTGAGGAATCAAAGTTTGCGCACAATTTGTTTGTGCTCCAATAGGCTTAGTTCTTCCCTTTTACGTTGTGCTATGTTGGTGTTGTCGCAGTCCGTGCCCAGGTGTTCCCTGTTCTCGCTTTCCAGTTGGCATATTTCGCACCTAAGTCTGTGCTCAATGATCTTTCTCTCTCTTTTCTTGGTAAATCCTTCACGTATCAGGATGCCTCTCCAGGTGGCTTTACCCGCCTCCCGTATTGTTTGCTTGGAGACTTCCCCATTGTTGTTTAGTTTAAAGTATTCCTCAATTTCAGTTGCCATTTCAATTTTAAATACTGTATCTTTCCACAGGCTTTCATTAAAGCGCCACTTCCCTCCTGAAACAGGTAAGTCTGCCCATCTTATATCTGACAGGACCATATCATGGTCTGACCATGTTATTGGAATTATTTCTGATAGCGTTGTGGTATCAAGGAGGTCCTTGGTGAGGTACAAGTAATCGATCCTGGTAAATGTTTTGTGCAGATTGGAGTAGAATGTATAGCCTCTTTCATTAGGATGTTTGATTCTCCACACATCTTGTAGGTCATATATCTCCATTATGTCGGAAAGCCCAGTGTGATCACTTCTCGTTTGGTTTCTTATCTCGGGGTTGCCCTGTTCCCAGTCTTTGGTAGGGTCTGCCCATTGATTAAAGTCTCCTCCGAGAACAACTTGGCCAGATGCTTCTAACATTATTTTGGGTATTGTTTTTTCTATGAACTTGGCTTGTCCTACATTGGGAGAGTATATTACTGCAACTGTTACTTTAACCTTTGCGATTGTCCCAGATATCAGGAGGGCACGCCCGCTTACATCGGACCAGGTCTGATCTACTTCGAAATTGATTCCTTTCTTGATCAGGATTCCAACCCCTCCCTTCCTGAGAGGGCCTGAGCCCCAGAATTCCTTTCCCCATCTTTTTCCTAGTATGCCTCTCTCCTCCCCCTTGCCAAACTTTGTCTCTTGTAGAAGGAGAATGTCTATTTGAGATCTACGGAATTCCATTGCCACTAGTGATCTTTTGGTCGGCGAGTTGAGGCCTTTCACGTTAAGTGTTCCTATCCTTAGGGACTCCCTAGTCGCGCCTTGAAACACTTGTCTATAGGCGCGTTACAAATGTCATATCATATCATACCCTTCTGCTCTTCAATTGGTGCCATTATCAGAGTATTTCGGTTGTGGATTCGTGACCCGTGTCAAGTAGATATAGTGTACATAAGGACTCGCGTCTTCTTGAGTGATCTTTTGTGTTGCCGATAATGCTTCATCCTCTGTACATTTCTTGTCTGCCCAGCGCCCCTACCCCCACCCTTCCCACATTGACGGCATCCGTGCGGACCCAGGTAAAGACACTGGTCCTGTATCGAACCACCTTTAGGGACCGTCACTTCACGTCCCCAAGATTATTATAACATCATAATCTTGATTGAGCCCCCTTTCACCCTCCTCCTCCGTTTACATGGCCCGAGTCTCTCTTGAGCCTTTACATCCTTTTACAGTTCAGGTCATGGACATATGTATTAGAATGTATGTCATTTTACCAGTGTTGCAGTTCATCGGTTCTCTCCCCCTGGAGGGGTATTACCTCTCCGAAATGTCCTCGATCCCTTGACTCGTTTCCTTCTGGGGCCCTGTATACGCCATCCTCTTTCTTCTCGACGTGGGTCTTCCCGATCGTGTTCCCCTGTGCTTGGTCCAAGGAGGTCAGAGATGTACGCCTTGATCTCCCCCTCTGAGCTTAGCTTGATTTTGTTTCCGTTGTATTCGAAGGACAGAGAGAAGGGGTATCCCCACCTGTATCTTATGCTCTTTTCCTTCAGATGTTTGGTGATAGGCCCACACATGCGTCGGAGTGCCAAGGTCATGGATGATAGGTCCTGGTATATCGAGATTTGGGATCCTTGGAGGGTAATTGAATCGCTGCTTCTTGCTTTCTGGAGGATCCATGTTTTGTCCTGAAAGCGGTGAAATTGAGCAAGGGCAGATCTTGGTCCGCCTGGAGGCCCTCCGGCTCTGTGTATCCTCTCTGTCTTAGGTTCATCAACCGCGTCGTCGGCAACTAAGAGTTTGATGATGTCATGCAAGGTGTTCTTCAGATTGCTCTCCGTCTCCCCTTCTCGTTCCGGGATTCCGCAAATCCTCAGGTTGTTCCGCCTCTCCCGGTTTTCCAAGTCATCAAGCTTGAGTTTGAAGCTCTCTTCACGTTGCTCCAGTTCGGTCATCCGCTGGTCAAGTCATGCTTCTAGGGTGTCTATGGACGCTTGATTGTTCTCGACACCTTCGAGCCTCTCCTCTGTGGTGTCTAGGCGTTGGGTGGTCTTGTCAATTTTGGAGCCAATGCTGGCACCCATATTCTTTATTTTGCCCAGTAAGGCGGCAATGTCCCCTTTGATTCACTCCCCGAGGTATTTTGGTTCGCCATGGTATGGTCCCATTTTTCGGCAGGAGTTGAGACGTAGGAGAATGTAGCTAGTTTCTCCCTTATGTCCATTGGTTCTCCCGAAATTCTGTGTTGTCATCAGTGCTGTTCGTCAGGGAGATGGGGTCGGGTGCAGAGGAGGCACACGCCCCTGAGTCGGGGGCCCAACCCTCTGCACTTCGACGTCGGTGGTCTCGGGTAGTTCGGTAGGCTTTGGGAGGGGTGTCCATGGTGCGTTTGTTGATATGCCCAGGGTATGGGTGGCACAGTAATGTGTATGGGTCACCCGGGGTGCCCTTTAAGCGGTGTCCGGGTCAGCCGACGCTTTGGGGATGTTTTCCTCTTGTGCAAGGTGCAGAGGTAAACATTTGGGGTGAGAGAGGTCCGTATCGCCGCTGCGCGGTGATGGCGCACCACCCGCTGTTTACGGGGTGGTTGGGAAGGGCCTACCGTCTCCACGCTCAGTGCTGTCTCGGGACCAAGTCCGATCACGCCCTTCGGAAGCTCCGCCGACTGGAACGAGGCTGCCACATCCCCTTTGCGGCAAGGAACGTCGTCGGGAGTATGAACTTCGTCGCCGGGGTTCAGGTTCTTTCAGGCTTTCTTCGTTCGTCAGGCCCAGGGTCCGCCTCCAACTGTTGCACAGTTCCCTGCGAGTGGGCCGCGGAGCCGCTATGTGTGGCGTCTTTTTAAAGGACGTATATCTCAGGTTTGCAGGGGTCGATTTCGATCGGGTTTTCGATCGACCGGAGGCGGGGGTCCTCAGCTGGCGGCACACTGGTGTAGAATCTTGAGGGGGTCGTCAAGGTGGGGGCTCAATCCCTCCTAGGGACTCAAAGTAGCGGAGCTCACGCGATGTCAGACCACATCCGCGCACCCCCTGGTGGCCCATCAGTCGAAAGATTTTTAATCCGATTCTGCTTATCACCATAACTTGACCTCTTTTGCTCAGATATAATAACATCAAAAGGAGTTTTATTCTTGATGTCGTAATACTTTGTTGCAGAATATTGGTAATGCTAGCCTGAACCATACGCTCTAATTCCCAGTTTGCTAGCCGCAAGGCAATTTGATGCATCATTTATTTCCTTTAATATATAGTGCTGTCCAGCGTATATGGTTTCCTTGGTAATTGGAAGTAACTTGGAATCCCATGAACTTAGTTGTGTATGGGATATTAATATGAACATCCCATTTTAAGACTGCATGATCACTCAAGCTATTGAATTCTATTCTTACCGGACTGCACTTTACTTTTGTGGCAGGATCCGCTATGATATAATCAATATGTGTACTAGCGTTTCCATTTGTCCAGGTATAGGACACCATGGCTGGAGCGTCTATTTCAAAGGACAGGAATATCAAATCATGGGAACCTAAGAAACAGGACCAGCAACAATCCCTTATGGTAGAAGAGGGTACAGGAAGGTGTAGATTTCTAGCATGCAAGTCACTAGCTATCACTATGTAGCCCGCCTGGGATATCTCATGCCATTGGATAATAATATAATCTATAGCAGATTGTATACATTTGGTTTGAGTACCTCCCAGCAGGTCATACACATTTATAATCAAGATGGAATTGATTTTATCTTGTGATATCCGAAGAATAGCTGGTAACATATATGGAGACTGTTTTATTTGTGGAAAGTTTACCAATGTATGCATTAGCTTGGTTCCAATCTCAGGTCCACCACTAGATCAACCCCAAGCCAAAAGAGTTCCATGATTATAAAAATCTGAAAACCATTTATAAGAAAAGGATGAGTGCACCGTTTACTGTAACAAAAACACTTCACTTGAGCTAATAATCTCTGAACCCACAGAATGCGATAAGAAAGACCGAGAGCCATGGTTGTTCCATTATGTCCATTTTAACATTTTATCAGAATGTCAATTAGCCCCATTTGTAATCCGTTCAGGTAACCAGATTTCTCTTTCCCAGGTGTTACCTACAGCTTTAGCCTTCTTGGTTTGGAGGGCGCATAAAGTTGCACTCTGTTATCTACTCATCCTTTAACCGAGGTTCGTACTTGCTTCCATATTGAGACACTTCGGTAGAAATTATCTTCTTGCTTTTACGGCACAAAAAGAGATATTTCGAGATGCATAAAGGAGGCAGCATGCATTTTCAATAAGGCAACCATCCATGGTGAAGAAAGTTCTATCAACTCCCAATTGGTGGGACTACCTATCCCAGGGAGTTCAATTTCTCCAGCATGGGGTCTGGCATGGATTCACATGCTCATGAATATTTCCCGTCGTCAGGCTGGGAATCCTCGGTAAAGAAAAAACCAGTATCAGTTTCGTTTCTGATCTGTCTTTCGTAGTAATAACCAATCACTGGTCTCTGCGTCCTACTGACCACAGCCAATGACTGCCCTCTACCTAAGCACCGCCTCTGGCAGCCATCTTCAGATTTTTACCGCACGTTCATGTGTTGGGATCCTCGTGCTATTGCTCTCGAGCGTTAGTGCTATTTTTTCATGTTTTTTTCTCAAAAACTTCATTTTTTCGGTCAAAAGAGCCTCAAGCTCCACCGACTCTCTATCCGATCAACGGGGACCCGTGTCGGATTCGTCTGCGCCCCTCAAGGGTGAAGATTCGTCGAGCTACGCTTTTGGAGGACTCCAGAAGTTTCTCAGGCCCAGTCATGGCCCAGGAGAAGGGAAGCTCGACGCCCGGAAAGCTGTTCAGGGTCTGCCCTGGATGCCAGCTTCAGAACGTCTTCAAGGAGGACGAACACTCCTTTTGTCTCTACTGCCTACATGAGGACAAGACGCACGTGGAGAAGGACTGTGCGTTTTGCGGCAACATGTCGGAGCGGACCATGAAGGACCGCCATCAACGTCTCGCCAACTGGCTAGAAGGGAAGAGCCCGTCCGGCGAGAAGAAGAAGAAGAAAACCGAGCGGTCTTCTAAGACCTTTGAGGACGCCCCGGCGACGGGGGTCCAACATAAGGCCAAGCACCGCGAGTCCGCTGGCACCGGGAGCGCCGAACGGTCGGGCTCTACGGGCGCCAGGCAGGGCGCACCCTCCCCGGCACCATCAACCACGAGCCAACGCTCTGGGTCGGGTAAGAGGAAGGCCGAGCACCCGGCGAAGCTCCTGGAGAGGCCCCGGTCGAGCTCGAAGGCGGAGGGGGAGCGAGGCGGTGTCCCCCCTCAAGGATAAGGCGGTGAGCGCACCTAAGGTGGTGAAGGCCTTAATCCATCCGGCCAAGCCCTCTATCGAAACTGTCGCGGCGGCCCTGGCTCAGCCTGTGCAGGCTACACCAGTGGTGGCGACCTCGGGGCTCAGAGTCTCCCTGCCACCTCGGAGGGAGTCCTCTTTTGTGCCCATCGATAGGACCCCCGTGAAATCCCCCGAGGGGAAGAGAAAGGGGGGGGCAGGGCGTCGTCGTAGATTCAGCTTCAACCTCGGAGGAGGAACTGGTCGAGGTCTTAAGCCACGGCCTCGGCGTGGAAGAAGACCGGCCCGTCGGGATGGATCCCGACGCAGGTGACGACGACATCGTCGAGGGTACCGATGGGGCCCCTGATCGCCCGTCGGATTCCCCTCTGCCAGCACCGCAAGACAACTCGGCGGCCATTTTGTTGGCTATACAGTCCTTATGCTCAGAGATAAGGACGAGACTACCGTTGCCGACGGAGGAACCTCTCCCGTCGGGGGACCCAGGACCGGGACCTTCTGGTGTTCCCCCTACTAAGAAAAGAAGGATCCACCCTCCACCTCCTTTTCAGCCGTCGCGCCCCGTCCAGCCCTCCTCCCCGCCCACCCGAGGGGATGATACGGGGACTGACACGGCAGCGACGGGTACGGACGACGAGGTATACGACGAGGATGTACCGTCGTCGCCTCCCACCAGGGCTTCTCTGCCCGACGAGATTGGATCGTTCCACTCCATGATTACCAGGGCATCCGAGCTTTTTTAACTCTGCCCTGAGGAGAAGAAGAAGGAAGGTTTCCTTTATCAGCGGCGCGAGGCCAAGAGGAAGACGGTCCTCTCAGTGCCTCTATTGGACGACATTTGGGATGAGGGCCTCACCCTCCTCAAGAACCCTTCCACGACGCCAGCCAGAAGAGACCGGTACGATAAGAAGTACCGGGTCCCGGACACGGCCCCCCTGTGCCTCTGGGCGGCGCAGCCTACCCCGGACTCCGTCGTCTCCGCGGCGGCCAGGAAGAAAGCGGGGGGAGGTGCGGCCTCCACATCGACTTCCCCACCGGACGGTGAGGGAAAGAAATTGGACGCTATGGGACGCAGAGTCATCTTGTCAGCAGCGACGACGATTAAAGCGGCCAACGCCTTGGCTATCGTGGCCCGCTACGACAGGGAGCTCTGGTACAAACTGGCTCCCCTGCTGGACTTCCTGCCGGACGACAAGAGGACAGAGGCCCTGGAGATCCTGCAGGAAGGTGAGGTGGCTTCGGACCACGCCATTACCGTTGCGACGGACATCGCCGATACTGGGTTCCGCCAGTTGGGCAACAGCGTTTGCCTTAGGCGGCGTGGATGGCTCAAGGCTACGGACTTCCGTCAAGACGTTCACACCAGAGTCCTGGACATGCCCTTCGATGGGAACAACCTGTTTGGGAAAACAGTGGACGATTCCCTTCAGGCCATTAAAGCGGACACTGAGACGGCCCGGGCCCTGGGAGTTCTGCAACGACGACGGACGCCCTTTCGGAGCAGCGGAGGCAAGGGCGCCTCCAAAGGTTCCGGCGGCGGTTTCTCCACCTACCGTCAAGCGGCCCGCTCGTCGTCTCAGGAGGCCTACAGAGGACGAGGCAAGTCTGGCGGACCCCGCCGTCGTCGCCAAGGAGGTCAAGGCGGCAAAGCCTCGTCGAAGCAGGATTGAACCGGCCGTGGGGTCGGGCCCCCACCGAAGCACCCCGGTGGGAGGCCGGCTGGCGAGCTTCGTCAGCGTGTGGGAATCCATCTCCACCGACCGTTGGGTGCTGGACGCCTTGGCCCGGGGCCACGCGCTCGAGTTCCAGAGAAGGTGCCCGCGCGTCCCCCCCGTGGCCAGGAAAGAACTTCACGTCCCTCAACTTCTCCTGGAGGTAAAAGCGATGCTCAGGAAGGGCGCCATCGAACTCGTCCCAAAGAGGCTTCGGGGCTCCGGAGTCTACTCGAGATACTTCCTCGTGAAGAAGAAGACGGGGGGATGGCGCCCCATCCTGGACCTGCGGCGTCTGAACAAGTTCATCAAGGCGCAGAAGTTCCGGATGGTCACCCTCCAGCACGTCCTGGGTCAGCTGGAGGAAGGAGACTTCCTGTTGTCGTTGGATTTGGAGGATGCCTACTTCCATATCCCCATCCTAAAGGGGCACCGAAAATTCCTCAGGTTTGTGGTCCAAGGGCGTCATTACCAGTTCAAAGCCCTCCCCTTCGGACTGCGGTCGGCACCCAGGGTATTCACCAAGTGCCTCGCACCGGTGGCGGCGCAGCTGCGCCGCGAGGGGGTCCACGTCTACCCCTACCTGGACGACTGGCTCATCCGAGCCAAGACGAGGGAGCTCGCCGTGGTTCACACGGCAAGGACCGTCCAACTTCTCACGGACCTGGGATTCTCCGTGAACTACGCCAAATCCCACCTGATACCCGCGCAAGACGCTCTGTTTCTGGGAGCGAGGCTCAACACAGTGTCTCTTCTGGCCTCCCCGTCGGAGGAGAGGACCAGGACCATCCTGGGCAAGGTGCAGCGGATGTTGGTGGCCGACGCGGCCAATGTGAGGTCCATCAAGTCCCTCCTCGGAATGATGTCTTCCTGCATCTACCTCATTCCCATGTGCAGGCTTCGGATGCGCCCGTTGCAGGAGTTCCTGGACGCGCGTTGGATCCAAACGACGGGCAGCTTCGAGGAAAGGATCACACTCGACGAGAGTTTCCGACGAGCGATCCGGTGGTGGGGCACCCGCGCGCATCTGACGGCGGGCTTGGACTTCCAGACCCCAGCCCACCAGGAGACAGTGACCACGGATGCCTCCCTGGAAGGGTGGGGAGCGCACACCGAAAATCTGCACGCAAGAGGCCTTTGGCTCCCGACGGAGAAATCCCTACATATCAACGTCCTGGAGCTCCGTGCAGTGTTTTGGGCCCTCAGGTCCTTCCTTCCGTCCCTCAAGGGCAAGGTGGTGAGGATCTTCACCGACAACACCACCACCATGTTTTACATCAGGAAACAGGGCGGAACCAGGTCCCCAGCACTGTCCAAGGAGGCGCAGGACCTGTGGCATTGGGCCATCGCCCAAAGGATTTTTCTGGTGCTGTTTCATCTAGCAGGGATAAAAAACACCATCGCCGACTCACTCAGCAGGGAGCTGCGCTCGTGCCACGAGTGGGAGCTACGGCAGGATCTAGTGGATCGCCTCTTCCGACGGTGGGGCACACCCCAGATCGACCTGTTCGCGACGGCGACGAACTCCAAGTGCCGGAGGTTCGCCAGCAGGTTTCCCCAGGCGAGGAGCATGGGCGATGCTTTCTCGTTCCCCTGGGAGGGCCTGTTCCTCTACGCGTTCCCTCCCTTGCCACTGCTAATCCGGCTCGTCAACCAGCTCAAGAGGTCACGGTGCAGGATGATCCTCATCGCACCTGCGTGGCCGAGGCAGATATGGTTCCCGGACCTTCTGGACTTGTCAGCATCCCCGCCAATCAAGCTGCCGGTGGACGCGGATCTACTCTCCAGAGAAGGAGGCGCCATCCTCCACCACGACCCGAAATCGCTGAACTTGCAGGGCTGGCTCCTGCAGCGCTAGAGTTTGGAGGATACGACATACCGGCCGACTGCAGAGAGGTTCTTGCAAAGGCCAGGGCGTCCTCGACTCTTAAATGCTACGGACACAAATGGAAGAGGTTCTCTGTCTGGTGCCACGCACAGAAGATTAACCCTCTACGGATTACGGCCCCCCAAGTACTGCCGTACCTGCTGACGCTGGCCAAAGCTGGACTGGCACACGCGTCCATCAAGATTCATCTTGCTGCGATCTCCCGATACACCAGAACCACGGGGCGGACGTCCTTGTGGTCTCATCGTCTGGTGAAAGAGTTCATGAAGGGACTGTTCAGATCGTTCCCGCCGGTGAAGGCTCCGGCCCCGGCGTGGGAGCTCAACGTGGTGCTGACCAAGCTCATGGGACCTCCGTTCGAGCCTCTGCACTCGGCCTCGTTGAAGTTTCTGTCGTGGAAAACAGCGTTTCTTGTGGCCATCACCTCCGCACGACGGGTGGGAGAGATCCAGGCCCTTTCCTGCAAGGCCCCGTACTTGACTTTTCACGACACGAGGGTAGTGCTCAGGACGCACCCCTCCTTCATGCCCAAGGTACCGTCGGACTTCCATCTCAACGAACCCTTGGTGTTGCCTGTGTTCTTCCCGTCGCCTTCGTCGCCGGCTGAGAGGACTTTGCACTCGCTGGATGTGGCTAGAGCGCTGAAGTTCTACGTAGACCGCACGAAGTGTTTTCGGAAGACGTCACAACTCTTTGTGAACTTTGGACCTGTCAATCAGGGGAAGGCTCTCTCGAAGGCTTCCATTTCCAGATGGCTCTCCGGCTGTATCATGTACTGTCACCGGTTGGCAAACCGACCGCTGCCTGGCCGTCCGAGAGCCCACTCCACCAGAGCGATCGCAGCTACCACGGCGTTCCTATCTGGTGTGCCCCTGCTGGACATATGCAGGGCTGCTACGTGGAGGTCGACGCACACCTTCACGAAATTCTACTGCGTCGACCGGGATTCCAGGGAGGAGTCCAGGGTCGGCCAAGCAGTGCTGCGCAACCTGTTCGCCTGAGGTGAGCCTGGTGAGGAGGTAAGGTGCTTAATGTTGAGTTTGATGTAATGCTTAATGTTGAGCCTTTGCCACCTCCCGTGGTTGTGCATGTGTGTACTGCTATGTATTCTTTCTTCATGAGCATGTGAATCCATGCCAGACCCCATGCTGGAGAAGGAACAAGTTACTTACCTGTAACTGTTGTTCTCCAGCATGGGTCTGGCATGGATTCACATGCGAACCCTCCCGCCTACCCCTCTGCGGCTCTTCACTTGGTCATACTGCCACTTCACGTGCTTCCAAATCTGAAGATGGCTGCCAGAGGCGGTGCTTAGGTAGAGGGCAGTCATTGGCTGTGGTCAGTATGACGCAGAGACCAGTGATTGGTTATTACTACGAAAGACAGATCAGAAACGAAACTGATACTGGTTTTTTCTTTACCGAGGATTCCCAGCCTGACGACGGGGAATATTCATGAGCATGTGAATCCATGCCAGACCCATGCTGGAGAACAACAGTTACAGGTAAGTAACTTGTTCCTTGCTTAATGTCAGTAGAGCCAATTAAGCTCATTTGTGGCAACTGTTTAAATATAGTCAATAAGTGAGACCAGTTCAAGAAAGGGCTATAACTGGTCGGATTAATTTCTTTCAGGATAGCCCATGTACCCAAGTCTTCTTTAGCGCTAGTGAACAAAAAGGATTTGCCGGTCACTAGAGCACTTCCGTTAGATTCAGTCTGTGGCGAGCACGTAGATTTAGTAGCCATAGGTATTTTATCAGACGTATTGCTCCATTGGCTGATATTTGACATATCCATTGACTTAGGCTGCACATTTTGCTGTATGGGCCCATTTAGCACCGCCTGCCGTGCCGCACCATCCGAAAATGTCTCACCAATTTCCTCCCTTGAGGGGACTCCTGGACTCTGTAAGTGGTTGATTCCATATCTGTTTTTGTTCTAGCTGATCGATCTTTGAACTGTTTTATGCATGTAGGCTGGGGACAAATGTAACAATTTTAGCTGCTTTTGCCGGCTGCACATTTTTTTTAGTTACAGATTCATTCTCTGATGCCAGTGACACAATTAACTCTTCATAGTGCCATTTTCTTTTAACACATGGGTTGTAGCAAGTGTATATAAGGGCATGGGGCTAAAGAAGGCAAGATAAGCCCATCACACACCAATACTGATGAGGTAGTAGCAGTTTTTGTTTTTTTATTTTTGGGGACTCTTTGTGGTGGAATAGAAGCAACAATTGGCTTATCAGTCAATTCTATCACCTTTGCAAGTGATGTTTTTATCTCCAACTGATCCTTGACTAATGTAGCTAGCAGCATCAACAGTGCTTCCACCTTGGCAATTATGTCTATACTACTTAAAATAGTCATATCTGGTACATCGGGCTCGAGTTCGTCAGCCATATCATTCCCGGCCTTGTCTTCACTACTTGTCTCAAACATGTCTGAAGTGGCAGAGGGCGAAACCAAAGCAACCAGATATGACGATATGACAAATTTGACAAATCAATATTAATTACATTGTCATCAAGGTCCTGATCAGAAAGCTCCTTTTCACCACCTAAGGACACACGCTGAAGTCCAACGCAAATCTTAAACAATTCATTATTATCAATTGTGCGTGAAATTATTTGTTCAGACGTCTCCTCCGAAGGAGTCAGGGATTCTTGGTCACCAGTTTTGGGTCTTCTAGCAGGGGAAACAATCCGTAATATCAGATTACATAGACCTGAATTTATTTCGTTTTTTTCTTTGTGTCAGGCAAGGTTTTACATACCAGAGCAAGACTGTGATTCTTAGCGCCACGCTGCAAACAAGCAGTAGCGCTACGCAGTGTGCAGTTGCAACTAGGTTGAGATTTCATTTTCAAAGCACAGCTATGTCACAATGAGAAGGGAATCTTACCTGAGATAATATCAGGTGAAGCTCAAGCGACACGAGCACAGGACATTCTGAGACACACCGTGCTTTCTGCATTGCCGGAGCAAATGAAAAATAACTGATGGAGATCGGAAACAGATGCATAACCTGGGCAAGTGCCTCCTTCATCACAAATGGCATTGAAACTCAGGTAACTTGTTGTGAACTTTTCGGCATGATCGTGCGTCACCAAAGTTTCACAAAGACCAACCAAAATCAGTCACTTCATTGCAGGTACTCCATGCCAGTACAAGTCCACATGAAAGAATCCAAAATGAGCAGCCACTGCAGTGTTTTCCATTCACTTTCAATCAATATATTCAGAACTCCCCCAAAAAGCATACGCTGTGGCTCCTGAAACACACAGCCATAACCGCAACTTCTGCATTTCTGTTGACAAATTCACTGTGTACCACAGTCTGTGCGTACAGGCCACACCCAGAAACCTTATTGAGCAATACCGTACCCTCCACAGGCCCATTTCTATGCCCACCATCTGCAAAAGGGGCGTATGTGACAAGTGCAACCCTGTAACTCTCGCGATGTCCGCAGACTTTTCATTGCTGTGCGCGTGTGGGAGTGGGGAAATAACTTGAAACCAGGGTAGGGGGAGTTCGTAAGTAGAGGTGGCTCTGAAAAGGGCCTTTTTGTGTTTGTTTTGTAAAGGTGTTTCCGGGTTTTATAAGTATTTTTGTGTTTTCTAGTTCAGCTCACATTCTAACAATAGGGTCTTCAGTGCAGCCTGTACATTGGAAAACAAATTATAATTGCCACTGGTCGACAAAGACATGCCATTTGCCTTGAAAAGATGTATATCTCGAGAACCAATGTTGTCATTCTCGCAGGAGAACATTCCAGCAGCACTCAAGAGGTCATACATGCTTCTGTTGATAAGACCCCTTCAGATCTCTGACTGGCGACAGCAATCATTGGAATAGTCCCATACTATTCTTGGTGGTATACATGAGAAAAGCACCTTGGCAGTGGGAAAAATGCGCTGCACTATCATCAACTTCTTCAGCTAACGGTACACACAGGAACAAGCCATAGAACCCAAATGGAACGCTCCATAGTGCACGACCACACCATGTACAATAGCTAAAGTGGCAGCTCGTCAACATACTGCAAGAATAGCGCTGAAACTGCACACATCGCCACAGCACCACAAAGCCTCCACTCCCTCCAAATCGAAATTGCCATAAAAGCCTTTTTCGATGGCGTACTGGAACAGATCTTCCACAAGGCATCACCCACTATCAAGACAGTGCACCTCTCCATCTCTGCCTGCCACCCACACTACACAGAGTAATGAAAAAAAAATATTGCTGCCCTTTCCTGTGACACACACCCTGAGCACCTGAGTGGACAATCCCCACAGTCCGATTTCCATTGGCCAGCATGGTGAGAAGCGCAGAATGTGTCACGTGCGCTTCCCCAAGTACCGCGAGGGCCGCGCCCCAGTAAAGCAGGAGGAGTTCTTCCTATTGCTGCCCTTTCCTGTGATGCACACCCTGAGCACCTGATTCGACAAGCCCCACAATCCCATTTCCATGGCCGCCATCCTCAAAATCCCCAGATGTGGCTTTCGTGCTGCGTGCAGGCATGGGGGAATAACTTGCAACCAGGGTAGGGGGAGTTTGTTGTAAGGGCGTCTCTGAAAAGAGCCTTTTTTATTTTTTTGATGCGTGTAGAGAAGCACCTTTTTCGCCTTTTGTTTGTGTTTTCTTGTACTCACCTTGTTACAGTAACCTCTTCACTGCATCTTGTAGACTGGCAAACAAAACAGCATTACCAATGGACAACAACGAAATGCCATTTTCTTGGAAAAACACTGCATTTCCACAACTAATGAGGTAATTGTTGTAGAAGAACATCCCACCTGCGGACAAAAAGTATACATGCTTCGGTTGATGAGACGCCGTCCTGCTTCTGGCTCGGAACAACATCCAGGAGCCTTATCCCATACTCTTCGTGGTGTTATGGATGTGGAAAAGCACCTTGGCAGTGGGAAAAAGCCTCTTCACTAGATTAGCAACCTCTTCAGTCCATGGAACAAACAAGACACGTAACCCATATGCATGCCGTAGTGGTTGACTAAGACATCGGCAGTAGCAAAAGTGGCCAGGTCTTTGCAAAGTACATGCATGTCGGCGACACTGCGCTCATAGACAGCATTCCACAATGCGTCCACTCCTTCCCAACCGAAATTGCCATCAAAGTGTCTTTCCAGGGCATACTTGTGCAGATATATCACAAAGGCATCACCCAAATTCAAGATAATGCGTTTCGCATGTCAGCCAGCCTCACTACGCAGAGTAATGTACAACAGTATGACCGCCCCTTCCTGTGAACCAGACCCACAGTACCTGATTGGATAATCCCCAAAGTCCCAAATCCATTGGACAGCATGGTGAGAAGTGCAGATTGTGACACGTGCGCTTCATAAAGTACCGCATGGGCCACACCCATGTAAAGCAGGAGCAGTCCTTCTTCCCTTTCCACTATCTTTTGTCCACCACTGCCTCATTGGGTACGGGTAAATCAGCACACACGATTCCACCAATGCCATCCAAGTCGTTAGCATCGAACACTCAGTTCTGCACAACACTTTATAGGTACTGTTACAAAATCAGCCTGCAAGTGTCCTGTCACGCGAAAGCACGTGCAGTAGAAAGCTCAGTAAAAGATTGCATGATTTTTGCATCCACGTGCCTCCAAATGCGCACCCATCACCATAAAATGGAGGCATAAAAACTTTTTCTGCAGTATGTTTACCACTGTGTTATAAGTGCCTCTGCACACGGTATCTGCCACTGAGCGTCCATTATGTTCTTTAAAAGCATACTGTCCTTTTTTTTCCCATCGCCATCCATCAAGTGGCACTTCAGTGGTATGTGCTTGCAACGTTTTGATTTACCAATATCATACATTGTAATATTGAAAAAGGAGCTCTCTACTTTCCTTCCGGCAATGCTACGAAATGTTTTCCCCACTAACCGATCTCCCACATAAATCGTAAAGATACGCCACCAAAAGCAGCACTGCATGCATCTTACCAACCTAAAGCTTGCAAAAGGTCACTGTCTGCGCAGCTCTGCTTCTGTCTAGGCTGCACTATTGCAGCAGGCTCTTTTCAAATCTGCCCACTTCTCTACTCTCCGCCCTCTGCAATGCATCCAGAAGAGGACTGCGCAACTTGAGATGGTGTTAGGGAGAATTCTCTGTTTAGGCTGAATTTCCTAACCTAGTGAGTCCCCCAGCAGCTTTGCTGGATTTTTGGGGTTTATTTTTTTCTCCTACCAGGAGTGAGACTCTTTTACCCTCACTCTTGGACATGATTTTAGTGTGTTTCTTTGTATCTAGATGTGTTTAATGGGCTATGGGGTATTTTACCCCATAGGGCTTCATGTGTTTTTGTGATGTGTGTTACACACACCCTCCGTGCAGTAACACAGGGGTGTCCTAGTGACCCCCCAGTATAGACTCCATACCCTGGGACTGACTACTGTCTCCCAGGACATGTAAAGTCACCATTGACTTTACTAGTCTTAAATTCTGAACAGAACCAGTACAAACCATCATATTGTCACGCTCACCTGATTCCCACGGGGGCGCTGGCCTGGTTTCGAGTGCTGATGCCTCTTCAGTGGTGAAGCGCAGGGCTCTGAAGATGGATAGGACGGGCCCCTCAACTCTGGCTAATCAGGCTCGCAGGAATATCCTCCTGTACCTTGAAAGGGAGTATTACAATCTGGCGGAATAATGCTCGAGCCTCCCACTTCCTTCCAACCCTCCTTGATACCCTTCCACGATTCCCCGTGAAGTCTCACCTTAGGGTTTGAAAGGACGAGCTCTCCATCCTGCTTCTGACGCAGGGGCGCGTTGAACCCAGTTACTTCACTGGATTGAGGTTGGATTGGGAGTTCAGGTAAGCTTGATTATACTGGTAAGGCGCTGTAAAAGTTCTGTTGCAAGTTCAAAAGTTCAGCTTTAAATAATAATGTTCATTGTCTTTTTCAGGTGATGAATGAAGATTCCTTTGGACACTTCTTGCAACAAAGCGCTAATGTTGATGTCTTTTCCCATAGGGGCCGGGGTTCGGAATGCCGGAGATATGGCGCCGACCCGAAGTGAAACGTGCAGTTCCAGTAAAGATCTGGTAAATCCTAGATGAGCACTCAGGTAATGTTTTTGCATTCGCTCATCTAATGTCTTTGTCTTTTTTCCCCATAGGGGCCGGGGTCCGGAAAATGCCTGGAAGCAGCAAGACCCGAAATGAAATGGGAATTACCCAACAGGTAAGTCTTAGAAGGAAACTGAGCTTTTCCTATTCCCTTCCTTCTCTCACCTTGTGTTCTTGTCTTTTTCTCTCTAGGCTCTGGGAAGTGGCTGCGGATCCGGATGATCGCTGCTGAAGATGGAGGCGTCCAAGAAAGGTGAGCGAAATGCAGCGCTGCAGCGATCGGAGCGAAATGCTTTTTAAAAATGATGTCTTCCTTTTCAGGATCGTCGGTGAAATGTCTCCGTGATGCAGGTCTAGCAGGTAAGGCCTTCTCCCTCTCCAATTCTCTTCTTATTACCCTTTGCAGGTGTCCCAGGATGCTGACAGGCGTGGCTGAAGTCCAGAAACAGGAGCAGACACGGTGAGCGTCCAGCTGCTAGGTGCAGAACAACGCGAAGCATGTGTGGCTCTTCGGGTGGGGTTTAAATAGCTTTGGAAGGAGTTCCAGGTATGTATCCTTCCACCGATCAGATATGTATCCTTCCCCAACCACACCCGGGTGGAAAGTAGTCCCACAGGTAAAGTAGTCCCATTCAGGCCTCAAGAGGGCCTGGATGTAGCAGCATGGTCTGCATCAGGTAAGTGCACACTAAAACACTTGAACACATGTCCAGCTTTATGAGCTTGGCGCCTAAGGCACCAGGACTGGGGTCCAACATGAGCCTGGCGCCTAAGGCGCCAGGACTGCGTCCAAAGGGCCCCAGCTTGGGCCCGCTGGAACTTCCCTGGGGGGAATGATGCCTGCCTCTGGGGTTGCTGGGTCGGACCTGGCTCCTTGGAGGTAGGCATCATGACACATATTGTGGACGTACTGGCTGGGGCAATTCAATTGCCCCGGGGTCTGTTAGTCGAGGGGGCACGTCTCCGTCCCCCCTGATCGAGTTTTGGCTGGTGGCAGTGGATACTACTTTTTATATTCAACCGCAAATATTTTCCTGTGGGATTTCCCATTGTTTTAGGCTACTATCTTTATTTAATTATTTATGGTAGCCTCGAACATACTGCCGGTTTATCTAATTAATATTAATTCTCTGGTTGCCAAAACTTGATTCTAAAATGGCGTTTGTGTTCTCTTCTGTGACTCCAACCCAAGTGGAGCCCTTTGTTCCACTTTTTGGCGGGCTTCTCCACAGAAGCCCTCCAAAGTGGTGCCACTCTGTCTGGGGTACTTAGGAGGGGTGGAGAGGAATTTAGGCACCCTGGACTGAGTTGCCTAGGCAACTCAAGTCGCACTCCATCCTGATTGGCCCAAGTGCATGTTTGAGTGACAGCTAGGCTGAGTGAATGGGGGTTTGCTGCATAAAAGCAGGGCTTTGGGGACTGGAACTTCAGAAGTCGCCACAGGACCTAAGAATCCGACGAGGGAGAAGCTGAGCCGACCTGCCACGACACCACTACTGGTGGTTCCCTGCTGGACTGCCTCACCACTTTTCCCAACGACAGAGGAGATCTCCCGCCGTAGAGTCTTCTTCCTTTGACTGATGGGGATAACCAGTTTCACCGTCTTTTTGCCTTCCCGACGTACCTCGTGGCCGCTTTGCCTGTCCAAGCACCCCGGCAACCGGGATACCACGTTTTACCATGACCGCGAAACAAAGGTACCACCTTTAACCGGAAAACTCCGCGGCTGGTTTCTGCCCTGGTAGTGCAACGACCTTCATCTTTCCTCCAAGTCGAGATCTTCTCTTCCCCTGGACGACGACGCAACTTGCACCCACTACCAGGAACAATTGCCACCGCTGGAGGATCCTTCCAACTTAAGGTACCGTGTCCCGCCTGGCTTCCCTTGCTACTGACTGTACGGGGTAGATTTAGCCCTCGGCTTTCGAACCTGGGTTAGCCTGGGACACCATGGCTAAACTTTCCCGAAGCCTCTCTAAACTCTTTTTGAACCCTCTGCAAGACTTTCTAAGACTAGTGTAACTGTGTGACCTTGGGCATATTTGTGCTCTGCTCTCTAGTGGGCCCAGCCTTTGGACTTTGGCTCACCAGTGACTCTTGCTCTTCTGCCTTGCTTATAGTGTTCCTGAATCTTAGAGTGGTGTACCTTTCCATATTCTGTCTTTTTCCCTCTCTTTCTCACAAACTTATTGGAGTGCCATCTAGTTAAGCGCCCACCTCTGTATGAAAATAAGTGGTGTTTTACTGTGAGTTATCTGATAAGGAAAAAGGGGTGTATATATTACAATAGTAACTGTGTTTAGAATATTTTACAATAAGAGTGCTGGAGTGTTTCAAACTGTGTGTTTTATTAAATAATTAATTATATACTTTGATACCAAAGCTCTGGTCAATGTTTGCTTGTATTATTGTTTCTGAGTGCCTATTGTGTATACTTTGCATACTGCCTAACTCTTCTTGAGAGAAGTCTGACTGCTCAGCCACAGCTACCAGGTAAATCTGGGTGGTGCAGACTGCTACCAAGTGGGTTTACTACCAACACCTGTAGTCTTAAATCTTTTGCAGTGGTCCCTAAGGGAACTGCACAGGTTTCTGCCTAACGGATGGTATCTCCTCTGCATTGAAATGTCTGCAATAGCTCCCAGTGGCTGCGAGGAATAAGGTGAAAACCCTCAGCATTATGCACAAGGCCTTCTGGGCCCTGGGACCTCAATACCTTCAGCTCTCACTTAATATATATCTCTGTGCTCAAGCTCTTCCCTCATCCGCTTCCAACTCCCTCAGGGTCAATCGCTTCTGCAAGCAACCAGTTAGTGGTAGATGTTTTTTCTTCAGCTAGGGCCTCCCTCTGCAACAGCCTCCCTGTTTCCTTGAAACTTGAGGAGAACCATCGCCGGTTCCGGAATCACCTCAAAGCCTTTCTTTTTGCGTCTGCTTCTTCTCCTCCTCTCCCCGGCTGACTGCCTGGCGTAAACTGATTCTGCACTGATTACCTGGCGACTCTGTGAAGTCGGGCCCATGCCACTTCCCCCCACCAGGCGAACCCCTGCACTGCCTTTCTAGCAAACCCTGCACTTGGGGACCGTTTTCTGTATCCTTAACAGTTCCTGCTCCACCTGATGTGTGCACTTATCCTTGCTCTTGGCACAATCGCCCTGTATTTTTACTTATGGTAATTTCTTCTTCTACCCATGTACTGCACCTTCCCCTTCCTCCACCCATGCACTTGTGTAAGTCACACCTTGCCTAGTAGGTTCGTTGTCTGTCTCCCCTCTGTTCCCCATCCCTTGTCTCGTTGCGCTTTACTAAACGTGTGTAAAAGCGCATTACGCATGCCATAGCATACAATTGCACATCACATGATATCATACACAGAATGCCTTCATAACAGTAGGATGCCAGCCACTTACCTTGTACACCGCAGTACCCCACTTACTGCACACTTTAAAAAATATATAGCTCACAAACAGCACTGCATTCATGTTACGAACTTCAAACAAGTACATACAATTCATGCATACACCCAGGATGCCTGGCCATTTCCTTGCCCACTTCCACCATAGCCTTCTGCACTTCTTTGTAAAAAGAGACCTTCGACTACACTTTTTGTGTACACACCGCAACCACAAACGTATAGTGTCTTTCGCTCCACAGTCCCATTTCTATGGCTCTCATCCTGAAATGGCAGCATGTGGCATGTGTAATCCTGAAAGTACAGCGTAATCCGCAGAGTGTTTCGTGCTAGGAAGGAGGGTGGGAATTGGGATACAGGGTAGGTGATTGAGTCTTTAGTGGTCCCTCTGAAAAGGTTTCATTTTTTCTTTGTTTTTGTGTTTTCTACATGTTTGCAAACCACCTTTTTTGTTTTTTGTTTTTTCTATTTGTATGACTTTGTTTGCTGCTCCTCCTTAATTATTTACTGAGTTAAGGGCAACGCTTTGTGCATAGTGTACAAGAAAATGGTATTTCGAATGGCGGTCAAAGAAATGCCATGTGCATGAACGCAGTGTATGTTTTGGAAATTCATGCTCTCATAGTGGGTGGACAACATGCCATCAGTGCACATACATGCAGACATGCTTCCGTTCACAAGACACCTTCCGAGCTGTGGCTGGGGAGAAATTACACCAGCATGGTCTCATACTCCTTTTGGGGGAATGGGTGAGAAAACGACCTTGGCAGTGAGAAAAATAAATCTGCATCACTGCAGTCATCAACTTCTTCAGGTATTGGGGCAAACGTCCATACGACATGTTACCCAAATGTAGACCTCCATAATGCACCACGACAACTTAACCAGTAACGATGGAGGACACATATTTGCGAAGGCGAACCATCCCACCAAAACTGCACGCATCGACACTGGCCCACAAAGCGTCCACTCCTTCCAACCCGAAATTAGCAGCAACGCCTCTTTGCATACCTGTACAGATCTTGTACACATGCATCACACATGATCAGCACTGCGTCTCCATGTCCACCAACCTCATTACACATAGAGTATTGGGAGAAAGTAGTACCACCCCTTCCTGTGAACCACACCTTTGACACATGATGCCATAATTACCACAGTTCCATTTGCATGTCCACCATGCTTAGAATGGCAGGATGTCGCGCGTGCGCTTTACCAGCTACAGCAAGGGCTGATAACAAGTAAAGTAGGGGCAGTCCTTCTCTCCGCTCCACTATTCTTCTTCCATCACTCCCTCATTGAGGATTGTGAAATATTCACGCATGCATGCACCAATCACAGTCAAGAACCCGCATTCAACACGGGTAATTTCTGTACAGCACTCCATATTTACTGTTCAACACTCGGAGTACACTTTGCGTGTGCTTCCAAAGCACTTTCCGTACAAAGGTGTGGGAAATAAATCACGATGTGGGCATCCAAAATCATCCAGATGGGCACCCATCACGTCTTTGCATATGAACAGTACAGTCTACTGCTTGCCGACACCCATCACAACATAATGGAGCCATATATGAGAACATGTGGCCATAAACCATAATCCACAAACGTAACCTTGCCAGCTGCACTTCTACCCAACCCCAGAACCATAACACAGTGATGCATGGAAACATGTCACAGTTAGCAGATTCCACAAACCTACCACTGCCTCCGCCACCCCTACCCACTTCCATGCACAAAGTATTATGTCACTGGCAACCAAACCCCACAATCCTCCCAACATTTCGCCTACTCCCAGGAAGCTACACAAACCAGAATGTCCAAGCACATCGGAGATTCACTTCAACCCTACCCTCTTGTATACTGACAGTGTTCCAACACTGCATCCAGTTGGCACACTGCAAGACTTTTCACTGCACAATCTCCAGCCATACACCGAAAACCGTAGGATGTTCCAACAATGACCGCACCCATGGAACCACCAATGTATGCATGTCGGTGCACTTCAAAATGTGCTCCACAACCATTCTGTGAAGGTGACCACCCTCTGAGAGATGCAATCAAAACTGCATTTCTGCAGTGGGTGTGGTGAAGGCCTTGGCTTTCGGGTGCCTAGCCTATGGCCTTTGGCCATGAACCCAATAGTCCAGGCCTTGGCCACACCGACCGCAGCATAATGCAGCCATGCATGGCAACATGTCATCAAGTACCACAATCCACACACATACCACAACCACCGGCACTCCTACCCAAGCTCTGCACAGTCATACGGCTATGCATAGAAAGATTTACTGTCTACAAACTTAACACAGCCCTCGGCACCCCTACCCACTTTCATTCAGCTGACTTCTGGTGCTCTATCAAGTGTAAAATGTGCTTCACAACCATTCTGTAAAGGTGAGGAGTCTGTGACAGATGCAGTGTAAACTGCATTGCTGCGGTGGGTGTGGCCAAGGCCTAGACTGTTGGGTGCATGGCCTACGGCATTTGGCCATGCACCCAGTAGTCTAGGCCTTGCCCACACCCACCGCAAATAATGCAGCCATGCATACCTTCATGTGCTCACATAACACACTGCACACACGTACCACAGCCACTACTACCCAACCTCCACATCGTAATACAGCTATTCATGGAAACATAACACAGCCTCAGGCACCCATACCCACTTTCATTCACATAGTACGTCTCCCAGCTCTCTATTCAGTACAGAAAAGCAATACGTCATACTGCAGTACAGAAGTCACCACTCTGCTCAATGGACACTACGCAATCCGATGCGATATGCAGTTTAGTCTGTCTCCACTTCTGTGCACTCAATAATGAAGAATTGCGCCCACTTCACACATCGCAGTATCCATGCACATAGAAGGTGCACTTCATCCCTACCCTCTTCAATACTGTCAGTATTACAACACTGCACTCAGTGGACTCACTGCACAACTGTTCATGCTAGTAGCTGCAGCCATGGATTAAACACTGTAGGATGTGCTAAGAAGCACTGCTACCATGCAATCAACATCTATGCAATGCTGACGTACCACACACCGAAGGGAACAATGTGAAACCTAAATCCAACCATGGCACACAGTTGTCGCTGCAAGGCCTCCGTCCATGCAACACGCTATCTTATAATGCGCATGTCAAGTGCAATGCACTCCCCTTCTGCAATTGAGCTCCCACCAGTCACCACAGAAATAGGTCTCCGCACCAGCTATTGTGCCGTAACGAAGCCTGCCTGCATGCAGCACACATGGGAGGCGGCTGGGCAGAGACCCGCAAATTGGTGCTGTACGCAAGGACACTGCAGGCACATCGTCTTCATCCACCTATTGACATATCTCAGATGATTTACAATGCACTCCCCGTCTGCTATTCAAGTACCACCAGTCAGCACAGTAAGATGTCGCAGCACGAGCTATCGTGCCGTAACGAAGGCTGCCTGTATTCACCGCACATGATTGTGGGCTGCGCAGGGAACCTCGAATTGGCGTAGTACGCCAGGATACTGCAGGCACACCACCATCTTTGTCCACCTAATAATCACATATCTCTGATGAAGCACCTCGCGCTCCCCCACCCTTTCCATCCCCTCTTCCCACCACCACATGCTGTACATTGTTTGTCAGTGCCTTTTGGCGGCGCACTGTCCTCCGATACACCATTGCGTTTTCAAAAAAACTTTGGCGCACAGCACGCTTCTCTCCAGCCAACCACCAGCCGCGTCCAAAGTTTGTCAACAGCACGGCATACTGCCAGCTGATGAGCCTTCTTTCCGCTGGGCGAACCGGGAAATGGGTCTGCGAAGCAGAGCCAGATATCACACATTTTTTGAGACGTACATTTCAGTTCTTTGCAACAAAAGTACTGGTCGGATTTCCATCAAACACACACAAGCACGCTTTCTGACCCAAGCCCCCGCTCCTGCCGCAAATTTGGTGCAGATCCGTCCAGCCGTTCAGCCTATAGCCGTGTGCAAAGTTTTCACCCATTCAGTCTATGGAAAAAAAAGAAAAAATTGGGACCCACCCTATAACACCCCTCCCCCCCACGAAAAAACATCACCAAACCTGCAGCCCATATACTTTTTTTGCAAAGTTTGGTGAGGATTCCTCCAGGGGGAGCCAAGTTATAAGCCGCCGAAAAAGTGGTCTTCCTATGAGTTTAGCAACTTAACCATAACTACATGCCCGCTACCGTGGGCCGTTTAATATATATATATATATATATATATATATATATTTCTGATGTTTGTTAATCTGCTTAGAATCACATGCTGTGCATAGGTCCGACATCCAGTGGTCACTGCGGAGTATTGCATTTTGTTTTTCGTAGTCGAAAAGGGACGTCGACAAGGCGTGTCTGAAATACTATCCCTATAGTGACATGCGTTGTACCCACAATCCCTCACGCGTCGAGGTCCCTCAGATTGTTTTTTTCCGCCCAGCTACTGGTCGCCTTTACGCGGAGCTCCTCGAGAGACATTGCAGATTTCATCTCCTCGACCTTTGGTCGTTTTCCTATTTAATTATAACATCGATCCCTCCCTCGACGCAGTTGTGAAGCTGTCTCCGCCAAGCAAGATCTTCGACGGAGGGGACGAGCGGAGGAGATCCTTCGGCATTGCCGAACACGTGGCCTGGCCTCGCAGGCCAAATACAGTAGGGAGAGTGGGGTCGTGGGACATCTCTGGTTCTTTTCTAAGAATGCCTTTCCTTTTCCCCTTCCTTTCCCTTGGGGTCGTTATCACGATTTATTGCCTCGGCTATGGAGAGGACACCCTTTAGGTTTTGCCCGCTTTGCAAGGGCAAGTTTACTTGGAAAGACAAGCATTCACGGTGTAACCGCTGCTTGCCCCTCGATCACAAAGAGGAGGGTTGCACGGCTTGTCGGCTTCTTAAGCCAAAGACTCTAAAAGACTGTAGGGTCAAGAGGTGGGCGGCCTACGCTATGTCGAAGGCCGATTCTTCACCCGCCGTTGCTACCACCGACAGTGACGAGGAACGTGATAACACGACCTCCGCTACGGAAGTCGTACACCCCTCTAAAGAGCGCTTGCGCTCTTCGTCGTCTGTCCCCAGCCCCGACGGACTCGGCTCACGCCCTGCTTATGGGGATGAACACTCCGGCGACACTGACGCACACGATACCACACATAAGCACACAACCCATGGCTCTTCTTCGTCAAAGACGAAGAAAGCATCAGCGCCCAAGGAGACGCAGGTTCTACCGGCGGCCTCCTCGGACCGTTCAGGTTCGAAGCCCCTCTCGCAACCGCAGCCGCGACCAGCGACTGGGCTTTCGGCAAATAAGGGCGCCGCCCCCAAACCATCGGCCGGCGCGCACCAGCAGAGAACGCTCGCCGCCATAGAACGATCGACACCCGTAACGTCGAAACCACAGCCCTCCGCTGACAAACGAGTCACAGAGAGCGTGGCGAGGATCGTTGTAGCCGACGCCCAGAAGCGTACGCCGAAAGACACGTTGAGCGCTGCGCAAAGGTCGAAAGACACGCCGAAAAAGCCCGAAGAAAGACAGGGACTACCCCCTTCAGTCGGGGGGACCCCCAGCACACCAGAAGGCTTTTCGGAAGGCTACGGGACACTTTCCTCGACGTTGTGGGGGAGGTTGAGCCGTTTTCAGCAAGATGACACTAATTTTCCCCCGCTAGACCGCTCAGGGGTACCCCATGAAACCATGGAAAGGCTCCATCTCTGCATGGAGAGAATGGAGAGGTTTATGAAGACCCAGGACCCTCCTACTCCCAAGAGAACAAGAGAGGAGCCTCAGGAGGACCCCAGGGCCAAATATCCGAGACTATTCAATCCCCAGCAAGACACAGCCTCAGATTTCCATAATGTGTATGACCTCACTGGTGAGGAACAATACTTGGAGGGGGAGGATGAATTTGTGGACGAGGAAGAGGGACAGAACCAGGAGGAAGGTCTGGAAGACAGCCCAGGCATGGTAGGAGAAGGCTTCGGAGAAAATCCAGGGGAAGGACCTTCTCATCCCTGGCAATCCCCATCAGTATATTCGGACACTGATGTCCTGAACCTAAATCCTCCTGACAATTCACCTGTTAGAAACACGTCTCCCATTGACGATCAGCCCACATTTAATGCCCTGTTGCTGCAGAGCAGCAGCACATTTTGAACTGGACACTGGGGAGATCTCTCCCGAAATAGACTTTGTGGAAAGAGTAATTAAGGAGAAACCCCCGGTCAGCCAGACCATTCCCCTCCTCGCTTCAGTGAAGAGAAGAATCATCCCTTCGCTATCCACACCCGCACTAATCAGAGGAGTTAATCCAAGAATTGAAAAACTTTTCACTCCTTCACCCTCAGACCCGCTGTACATCAGGGAACATTCCATTCCGGATTCCCTGGTAGTAACTAATACAAGGAAGAGGGCAGGGGTGCCGCTGTCCACTAGCGAGGCACCACCTGACAAGGAGGGCAAGAGGTTGTATGCCCTTGCAAAGAGAGTCACATCCTCGGCTCCTTTTCGGCAAGAATTGCGAACAACAATTCTTTGCTAGCTAGCTACGCGGACGCGCAGTGGGCCAAACTGCGTAAAGACGCCGAAGAAGCGCCGGAACCACTACGTACACGCCTGCTATCAACTATTGGCGAAGGAACCCAGGTCAACCAGAGTATTGTAAAGAACTCTCTGGATGCCGCAGAGACAGCGGGACGTTCCCTGGTTCAGGGAATACTCCTAAAACGCCATGTATGGCTGTGCAAACCGGAGACACAGGCATCTTTAATAAATAAACCTGTTGAAGACTCAAACCTCTTCGGGAAGGCGGTGGATGAGGCTCTGGAGATGGCTAAAAAAGAGTTTGATACTATCAAAACTCTTGACCAGAACTCTAAGCCCACTACCAGACGCGGCTATGGCAACAAACGCTTTTTTTCGTGGCCAACGCCAACAGCAGAATCAGCAGCAACAGTACCCTGCCACCAATTACCAGACCAATAGTGGGCAGTACAGCCAAAGAGGCCAGCGCCGGGGCAAAGGGAGAGGACGGGGGTCCACCCCCAGAGGCTCCCAAGCCCCCAACAACACCAAGTGATGCGAAGATTTGCGTCCCCTCCCATGCAACACCGGTCGGGGGCCAGATAACATCCTTTCTTCCAGCATGGGAGGGAATAACGTCAGACCGCTGGGTACTTTCCACCGTAGCCCACGGATACTGCATCGAATTCAACAGTTCCCCAACATACAGACCCCCGAGGGGACGACGCATGACACCGGAACACCTTGCCATCCTTCTCCAAGAAGTACAATTACTGCTGGAAAAAGGAGCCATAGAGGTCGTGCCTCTATCTCAGGTAACGGAAGGTATTTATTCAGTGTACTTCCTTGTACCCAAAAAGGATCTAACCATGCGCCCTGTATTAGATCTGCGCCCAGCGAACAAGTTTATCAAACCCCAGAAGTTTCGTATGGTGACCTTACAGGAAGTGATCCCACTGCTATCTCAGGGAGATTACATGACAACATTGGATATGAAAGATGCATACTTTCATATTTTAATGTTGCCAGCGCACAGAAGATACCTCAGGTTCATGATAGAGGGCAAACACTACCAGTTCAGAGTGCTACCCTTTGGCATAGCATCAGCACCAAGGGTATTCACGAAGGTACTGGCAGTGGCAGCGGCCCACCTGCGCAGGTTGTCCATCCCAGTTTACCCTTACCTCGACGACTGGCTCATAACAGGGGATTCTTACGAAACATGCTTCTCCAATACCCAAAAGACTGTAGACCTTTTGTTCCAGTTGGGCTTCTCCATCAACGAAAAGAAGTCCAGCCTAGACCCCAGCCAAATCAAACAATTCCTAGGGGCTCTAATTCAAACAAAGGACGGCCTCGTCTTCCCCTCCAACGAAAGGGGTCCAAAACATGCTGTTTCAGATCCCTCAATATGTGACCGATCAAGAGGTGACGGTACGCAAAGCAATGCGCTTGCTAGGCATGATGGCGTCGTGTATTTATTTGGTACCTCACGCGCGCCTGCGCATGCGCCCTATGCAAGAGTGACTCAACAGCCAGTGGTGTCAGGCCAGCGGACTATGGGACGATCTAGTGGTGGTCTCGCAGGCCTTGGTTCTCTCGCTACGGTGGTGGACAAAGGAAAACCTGGAAAGAGGGAAACCCTTTACCACACCCGCGGCGGAAGCCACTCTGACCACAGACGCATCCCTCACAGGATGGGGGGCTCACCTATCCCATCAGACTGCTCACGGAGTGTGGACTCCGAACGTAGCATCCAAACACATAAATCTTCTGGAGCTACTAGCTGTGTTCAAGGCGCTAAAAGCCTTCCAGGAACACCTACAAGGCAAGACTGTGTTAGTCCTTACAGACAGCACCACAGCCATGTACTACATCAACAAACAGGGGGCACCCACTCTCCAGGACTGTCCAAACTGGCCCAAAATATATGGAAGTGGGCTCTCAAACAAGACATGTTCCTACTGTCACAACATGTACCAGGGGAACTCAATCTGCTGGCAGACAAACTCAGCAGAGATTTCCCCCTGCCCGAAGAGTACGAATGGCGACTGCACGAAGACATCGTCTTCGACGTCTTCACACAATGGGGATTCACAGAAATAGACCTATTCGCAACCCTGGACAACTCACAATGCCTAAGTTACACCTCCAGGTACCCCCAGAACCAATCCAAGGGGAACGGTCTGTCGATGCAATGGTCAGGGAAATTTGTTTACGCTTTTCCCCCCGACTCCCCTTCTCAACAAGGTGGTGCACAAGATGCACCAGGAACAAGTGACCATGATACTGGTGGCCCCAATGTGGGCCCGACAGCCATGGTTCGCTCACTTGATGGAGATGTCTCCATCTCCCCCAGTGAAACTCCCCTGCCCGTACAACATGCTGTCACAAGACAAGGGCAGGACTCTGCATCCATGCCCCCAGAACATGAACTTAGCAGCTTGGCTCCTGAGATCATAGAATTCGGACATCTACAGCTCCCGCAGAGATGCATGGACATCCTCAGGGAAGCCAGAAAACCTAACACTCGCCACTGCTATTCTAGCAAGTGGAGGAGATTTGTCATCTGGTGCAGAGGAAAAAGCATCAACCCGATTGACTGCTCTCCCACACATATTGTTCTATACCTGACCCACTTATTGGATTCAGGTCTAGTGTTCAATTCCATTAAAGTCCACCTAGCGGCACTTTCTGCATACACCACTTCCCAACTCAAGGTGTCGTGGTGGAAGATCCCTGTTATAAAGGCCTTCATGGAGGGAGTAAAGAGAATACACCCCCCGATAGCTGACCCAGCTCCCGGATGGGACCTTAACGTGGTACTTACCAGACTCATGGGCTCACCATTCGAACCCATGCACAAAGCATCTCTTAAAGACCTCACTCTTAAGACTGCTTTTTTAATAGCTATCACCTCCATCAGGAGAGTAAGTGAACTACAGGCTCTTTCTGTTCTAGACCCCTTCGTTACAGTTCACAGAGATAGGGTGGTTCTACGCACGCACCCAAGGTTTGCTCCGAAATTCATCTCGAAATTCCACGTAAACCAGTTTATAGAACTGCCAACGTTCTTTCAAAATCCTTCCAACTTGGGGGAAAAAACTCTACACACACTAGATGTGCGCAGAGCGGTCATGTTCTACATGGAAAGACTGAGGAAGACTAATCAGTTCTTCGTCTCGGTGGCAGCAGGAAGAGAAGGGGATGCAGTTTCAAAGTCCACTATTTCTAGATGGATTGTTCAATGCATCACTCTTTGCTATACTCTTGCTAAGAGAGAACTGCCCTTTAAGCCAAGAGCACACTCTACTCGAGGCACGGGGGCGTCCATAGCATTCATTGCAAATGTTCCCCTTGAGTCCATCTGCAAAGCGGCTACCTGGAGTTCTGTGCACACCTTTACAAAACACTACTGTCTAGATGCACACTCGAGATATGACTCCCAGGTGGGACAGGCAGTATTAAGACATCTTTTCTCTACTGTTCCTTCTCATAACCCACCGCCAACTCCGGGTACTGCTCGCTAGTTTATGCACAGCATGTGATTCTAAGCAGATTAACAAACATCAGAAGACAATGCATTACTTACTGTAAAAGCATTTCTGATGGTTGTACCTGCTTAGATTCACATGCGCCCACCCTTCCTCCCCGCTCGGATGGAAGGAACATAGACTTCCTTTTATATCTCTCTTTTCTGTACTCACTCACGTCTAGAAGGCTCCCTCAGGGCAGAAAAATACAAACAGAGGGACCTCGACGCGTGAGGGATTGTGGGTACAACGCACGTCACTATAGGGATAGTATTTCAGACACGCCTTGTCGACGTCCCTTTCCGACTACGGAAAACAAAATGCAATACTCCGCAGTGACCACTGGATGTCGGACCTATGCACAGCATGTGAATTTAAGCAGATACAACCATCAGAAATGCTTTTACGGTAAGTAATGCATTGTCATCTCTTTGGCATATGTTTGTGAGGAGGTTAATGTAAGATATGAATCTTTTTTTATTGGATGTGATGTATCTTTTATGTATGATGTGTAAAGGTTTGTTTGAACTATCTGCACAATAAAAATAAATAAAAGAAAAAATAAATAAAGCAATAACATGCCACAACTAAGTTCAAGCCACGTTTTCAACTAACACCTGTACAATGGACAAAAAGCATACAATCAGCAAAGATCATCACTAGCGTGACCATTTTAGCAAAGTCTACCCTTGCTTCTTCAAACGGCTACTCTGCACAGTCAACTGGCAGCTCGTGAGCCCAGGCAGCAGCACTACAACATGCAAGTGGGGCTTGAGAACTGACATCGGTTTAATCCCAGGGAACTGATTCTTTCAAAATACCTGCCTAGTTTCATGGTTTTTCTGAGTCGCCAAAACGTCATGCTCTCCTTCTAGTCTGTGAAAAAGTGAAGTGTAAAAGTAAAAGTGAAGTGTAAAAGTGAAGTGAAAATAATGGAAAAAAATGTTGTGGCGATGCTGGTACAAATGTAGACCTGGAAAGTGTGGGACAAATGAGATAAAGTGTGATTGTGGAAGAATTGAGAAGAGTTGAATAGGGTGGAAGGAATGGGACAGATACTAAGAGTGGATGAACTCAGACGGGAGAGATTGAAGAGCTGGAGGGGGGGGGCACGCGGCAAAGTGCAGGCCTGTACTTTAAAATTAAATTCTTTTACTTCTTTACATAACACCAAAATTATTTTTTATGAGTACCTTATTTATCAATGTACTCTATTATTAAACCATTTATTTTGTATTTGAAAGAGGTAGGTAACAAGGCTTTGGTATTAGGGTGTGTATTGTGGGCGACGGTAATTGCAAGGTTATTGAATTGAAAACATAAGTGGCTGTGGCACGGGCATAACCCTTTGAAAATGCACTTTTGATTTCCCTTTTGATTTGGTTTCTGGCTTCAGCGTCATTAGTAGCTAAACTTTGCCAAATCCAGTAGGTCACTTGAGATCCATTAACGATCTTGCCAGTATAGGGTAACGGAATGCAAAGGTAGTATTGGTGGGTGTAGCTTTAGCGCAGGCCTTCTCAGCCCGAGCCCAGCAGTTCTCTGGAGAGGTAAAGAGATATATTTTAGCACTATTTTAATACAATATTTCTAATATTTCAGGTGAACGACTTACGGTTGTTGAAGTGCAATGTGAACGATTAAGAATGCTGTATCGAGACTGTGCTCGCCCACCCCCTCCTCCACTGCAGACTGACCGAAGACGGGTAAAAATACATAACATCACAATTACTTTTAGTTCATAAAGCAATGTTCTCTGGTGCATCCTTTAGCACATATTACAGTCATGTTTGGCAAGCGAATGTCAAACAAAAAGCAGAGTTTTGTTTCTCATGTCGCTGCTGTGGCCTGGTGGTTGTCAAGAGTTGTCTTGTGTGGGCGTAAGTGTTTGCTACCATGGATGGTGTGGTGGCTCCAGTAACATCACAATGCCCCAAATAACGTGTATCCTATGCCAAACTATTTCTTCTTGAGTACTGGTTTTACCCTTGCTGCTTTTAAGTAATACATAAATAAAACCTGCATTTGGTTTATAGTTTTTCACTTATGAGGCTACTATCGACCAGCTAATTAAGGGGGGGTTTGTTTTTCATTTGATAACACATTTTATTGTTTTGTCCATCTGTTTTTGTAGACTAGAAAGATGACATTAATTTATGCAGAAAACATGTATTTCAAAACGTTTTATCATCCAAATGTCTCCAGTAAAGTCTGGTACATGTATTTTGTAGCACATTGGTGAAGCGACAGAGTTTCCTATGGAGCTTTCTGAAATCTTTTATTATAACCTTTTTTGTGCTGGCTTTTACTAGCTGTCTTCATAGCTTATGACAAGAGTTTGGTATTTTTATCACAGTCTTACATTGGTAGCTCATTGGGCCCTCCATGGAAGTGGCCATTTCCTCTCCCTCTTTAGCTCTGTGAGATTTCTAAAGACGGTTATTCTAACCACGTTCACTACTTGATAGTGGACTGTGTTAGTTGACGCAGTGAAAAGCAGCCGAACTGAAAGAGCATCTGTCAGTGTTCGGAGCAAGCAGTGATGTTATCACTTGCCTACAAACTGTAATATCGACCACTCCATGTGGCAGCCGCGCACAGCAAAGCTAAGCAAGATGGCGCCTGTCCCAGACGACAGGGAGTTAAACCAGTCCTCGCCTGAACACTCACCCAGGGAAAGCGCAAACAAGGGACCCAAACGAGCAGCTGCCTACGCAACAACAGCATGCTGCCAAGTAAGTGAGCTGGCAAGTAAAGAGGAGCCGAGTTAGCTCCCGGAGGGGAACGAACATGGAACAACGTGCAGAGGGAAGCCACTGCCATGGCGGATCGAGAGGGGGAAGAGCCTGGGACCCAACCAGCAGTCGTTGCCACATCTGCAGGGGAGGAGGGGGATGGAGCTGAAATGCAACCGTATCCAGCAACTAGTCTAAGGATATAACGCCGCTTCCTGGACCAGAGCGGAATATACGTCCCCACCACCTCAGATACACAGTGGAAGCCGAAGAGCCACGGTTTCCTCCCCCCGCTAACAAGCCCCAGCCTGACACACGCAGGGTGCACAGATCTCTGCATCTGGTACAGAAAACGCAGACAGCAATCATGATGGCTAACCTAAAAAAGTCACAAACATCTGTTGATATAGCCACCCTTCTACAACCGCATGACAAAAGGGAGGAAACCAAAAGGGGGGGACGCTCTCTGATCCATTCACTCAAGAGACCACCAGGCCAATGGGCTATAAAAGACGATATTCACAACTTCTGGCAGGCATCAAATCTGAATTTCATGACTTCATGTCGGCGATCTCCTCTAGAGTGGACCGTTTAGACCACTGGATGGAGAAGATGGAGCACAGGGTCAGTGATGTGGAAGAGCAATCCCTGGATCAAACTACGCAACTAACAGAGCTGCGAAGGAAAGTCCAGGCTCTAGAAGAAACAAAGCCATAATGCTCAAGCAGGAGGATATTGAAAACAGTGCTCGGAGAAATAATGTAAGAATCAGAGGGGTCCCTGCCTCGGTCATGGATCAAATCTTGCAGAATTATGTGGGTAACCTTCTCCAGTCCCTCCTCCCGGATTGCAATAAAGCAATGCGGCTATTCGATCGAACCCACAGGATACAAAGTCGCAGAGGAGCCTCCACAGGCTATCCACCAGATGAGATTACCAGCATCCACTTCTTCTCCACTAAAAAAGAGCTTTATTGCTGCAAATTGCCTACAGGCCGAATTAACCTTTCAAGGAGCACCGATCCAGATCTACCAAGACATGGCGACGGTGCAAAGGCGCAGAGCGCTTACACCCTGAACAACTTTCCTTCAGGACCGAAAAATAAAATATTCCTGGCTTTTCCCCACAACGCTCCAAGGGCCTGACGCGGACAATCAGTGCCTTGGACATAAATTGGGCATTTATGCATCTGGCCCTCGAAGCGTTTCACTTAGGCCCCCTATTTTGCTAATGCTTTTTAGAGAACTATAGTGTGTCAAGAACCGTCCTGAGGGTTAACAAGAAATTCTCTGCCCCCATACCGCTCTCATGAGGAACTAGACAAGAGTGTCCGCTCTCCCCGTTAATCTGCGCTCTAATCATGGAGTCTTTTGCCCAACGACATAATGCTTTCTTACCAATTTCCAATCATCCTTAATGAAGACTCTGGCGGAGCTTGAATGTTTTGAGAAAGTGGCAGGCTTTGCCATTAATTATGCTAAATCAGGAGCCCTGGGGGTTGGATTAACAGTAGAAGTGATACATTCTCTTTGACTCATTTGCCCATTGGAATGGAATACAAAATCTACTTAATACCTGGGGGTATTACGGATTGGGGAACCGGATTGGGGGACGCCAGAACCATCCCGAAGACTGCTGGCGGGCGACCTGTGGCCATTGTGGCGTGGGCGGAAGCGGTTGCCCACCCCTCCCCCTCTGAGACACTCTGAACACTGAGGCTCCCAGGCAAACCAGACCCAGCGGTGCTCCACTGGCGCCGACGAACAGCCAACTGTGGTCTCTCCCACCCGCTCAAACCTGGAGACAACGCAGAAGCACAGTGTAGGGGCCGGAATACCCAAAGCTATTTACAACCGCGCCTCTCTCGACCCTGGCACTGCAACTGGGATGCGGCACCCCCCCTGTAGCTTCAGTAGACCACGAGGGAAACGCTCCGCCACATCCTGCGGACGGACCTGGGAGCCACTGTACGTGCCTGCCCGAGGCATGGGCCCGCACCACCAGCCTTTCCCCTTGTGATCTCCTCCCGCCCCCCCGTCAGCGAGACTACAACGCCCGGGGTTGAGTCGCAGCACAAGAAGAAGATCTGGGTGCTGCGCTACCCTGTTGGCGGATGCCACGCCGGCAACGGACCCGACAGCAGCAAGGTACGAGTGTGTGAGGGGTGGGGGGCTTGTCTCGTCTCCCCTCCCTCCCCCCACGGCTCCCTATATAACCGGACCAACAGGGCCCACAGAACCTGTGAATGGAACTGTGTGATAAGGGGATAAGTACTGGTCAGTGCTACGCGAGTGAGCGGATCAGCGGCACTGTCCCACACTAGTGGGGGAGACCATATTCCCCCCCCTCCACGAAGTCTACGCATAGTCGGGCTGCGGTGGGGGAGCGGTGGCTGGGGACACCCCTCCTCACAACCACCCTCTGTGAACGGTGGACCCCTAGACTCCCCCCACCCCCTTATTAGGACCCCTAGACTCCCCAGACCCGCTCATTACGCAGTGAGGACTGGCAGTGGGACAGCTCCTACGGGGCAACATAACCGCAGTGGCGGTCTCCCCCCAATGCACATCGCATCATCCTAACGAGGCAGGCAGCCCTGGAGGAGGGCCCCATACCCAAGTGTAACACGCTGTACTGATCTCAGCGCCGCCCCTGAGTGGGCACACCGTGGGCACCCAGTGTTGCTGCGATATAGAAATCTGACCTATGCAATATCCCCCCCAGCTCTAACACCAACCCTCCCTGAGGCGGCAAAGAGAAATACCCGGACCGGATGCCATACCGGGTGTACCAACCGCGATATGGGAAAGGAGAAGTCCAAAAGACAAACCCTTCAAAGTAAAATTGACCTCTACACTATGGGGGCCCCTCTCCGCCGAGGGACCCAGACCCCAGAAGAGGAAGGGGCCAGTGAGGAGCCCCACAACCCTCCAATTTCTCTGACAGACCTCATGAAAGCGATTGGGGACTCGAGAACATCACTGGAACTCAAAATTGGAGGCCTATCCACAGAGGTGTCCCTCATTCGCCAGGATTTACGCAACCTGTCGGCTAGAGTCGGTGAAGCGGAACAGAGGGTGTCAGACACCGAAGACACTGTTAATCGACTGGAACAGCAACTTGCCGCAATCACCCAAAAGGTCTCCCAGCTTGAATATCGCACTGAGGACACCGAGGGGAGGGTGTGACGTAATAACCTCAGGATTCTTGGAATACCGGAGAAGGAGGAAGGCCCCAGCGATGAACTTTTCCTTGAAGACTGGCTGGCTCATGTCTTCGCTCCCAAAAAATTATCCAAATCCTTTTCCATAGAAAGAGCACACAGGGTGCCCACCGGACGACATGCTCCTGGAGCCCCACCTAGAACGATAATTGCACGCCTGCTGAATTATCGAGACCGCAACGCTATCCTGCAAATGGCTAGGGCCTCCGGCCCAATCACATACAACGGCTACAGAGTCGGGTTTTACCCTGATTACACCAAAGAAGTTCAAAAGGCCCGCCAGTCGTTCGACTCAGTTAAGAAGAAACTCCAGTCGTTATCAATCAAGTATGCTCTGTTCTTCCCGGCACTGCTTAAAGTCCATTACAAGGGTACCACTCATCTTTTCTACAACCTCAAAGATGCATGGGATTGGCTCGAAACACGAGTCCTCAGTGATTCCAGAGCACAGCGCGCACCACCTGACCCGCCTACGCAGAAACCCAGGCCTGGGCGGCCCTCGCCCCCTCTATCCCCGGCAAGCGCGGATGTCGATACCACGCAGCATCTTGCCAGCAGCCCTACAGAGAACGGATGAGGCCTCCGCAACACGGGGACCAACCTTCAGTGAAGCAATATGGGAACTTTAACCTAGCGGCCGCCGCTCGTTATGCGGTGTAGGCACTAGCCCAGTCCGGGTCATCCCGAAGAAGTTTTCTAGTTGTAAGTTCAATGTTTGGGCGACAGGTGCTCCCAGTTGGGGGGGGTACAGGGTGTGGGGAGTTTTAAGGGTGTAAGTAACCAGAATCACAGGATGAGGGGGCATGGCACCGACGCATACCGGCGCTGAAATCAAACACTGGCTACTGGCGGGGCCAATGATACCCGAGCGATCCAGATATCAATCACACGGCAACCTCTGGACGTCTCCCTCTTGTGAATACCTCCGGACACCTTGGAAACACACAAGGCCACCACTAATCCTTCCATATGCCCCACTACGTGACCCACGCAGATAAAACAAGCACCAACACGCTCTCCTTATTGTCCTGGAATTTTAACGGCCTTGGCTCCAGCGTGAAACAAAGATTGGTGCTCCAATATCTCAACCAATACTCACCAGACATAGTTCTCCTCATTGAAACAGATCTGATTGGCACGGACAGCAGCTTCTTCAAAAGATCCAATTACCTGCACACCTACCAAGCCGGATTTACAAAAGGCGCCAGGGGTACAATGATACTCGTCCATAAACGAGTCCCCTTACAGGTCAGAAAAGTAAGAACCGATCCTCAGGCCGCTATTGCTTGCAGACATTTGGGGTGAGAAATGGGGTCTCGCTGCGATCTACACACCCCCCCACGCTCAAGAAGGAACTATTGGTTGAACTGCAGAGGTTGCTCCTGGAGGAGGAAGCCAGCCTATGGGTCATAGGTGGTGATTTCAACAAAGTGATGGATGTTACACTCGATAGGTCCCATAAGAGAACTGGAAGCCGACTTGCCCTGACATCGCTCTCCGCGTTTGCCGAAGCACTGGGGCTAATGGACTCATGGCGCTTACTCCATAGCGGCGAGGCCGGCTTTTCCTTTTTCTCCAGAGTGCATAAATCGCTCTCAAGAATTGATTACGCTTTCATCCCCCGTAGCACAACCCATAGACTTCTATCAGCTGAATTCCTTGCAAGAGGAATCTCGGACCACTCTCCGCTCCTTATAATCATGAAAATTGCCTGTCAACGCCCAGATAGCAATTGGCGCCTGAACACATACCACTTGCGGCTTCCTGAAATCGTGGAAGTACTCGAGAAAAAGACCGCAGAATATTTGGAAATAAACTAAGGCTCAGTGGACTGTCCGATCTCGATTTGGGAGGCATATAAAACGGTCCTCTGAGGGGAAGCCATCTCGGCGGTATCCGCCCACCGGAAACGTCATGCCCAAAAGGTTAGGGAGACAGAAGCGCAAGTACTAGAATGCGAACGACAAATCATAACACCCAAGAAGCAAAGGAAGCCCTGGTCACGGCACAGGAAGCCCTTAGCAACACAGCTCTGGACAATGCACAAATGGCCCATCGGCTGGTCCGGAGCCAAATCTATGAAAAAGGTGACAAAGCAGACAAAACCCTGGCCTGGTTGGAGAAACGTGAACAAAGCAGAGGACAGGTGCGAGCTATCAGATCTCCGGAGGGAACGTTGTTGATGGAAGACTCTGACATCGTGGAAACATTCGCCGCCCCGCCTACTAAAAGAAACTCTTTACTCCACCTACCAAATTCCCCACATTCGAGCCCTCTTGCTACCTCGACCAGATTGAGATCCCGAAACTCTCACAATAGCAAACGGATCTCCTGAACACCGAAATCACTGAGAATGAAATACAAGAGGCGCTCGCACAGCTCCAACTGGGGAAAACTCCGGGTCCCAACGGCTTCCCAACAGAGACTTGGAAATGCCTTGGCGGCGCACTATCGACTCATATGCACCTTATGTTCCTACGATGTAAAGAGCAAGGCGCACTCCCCCCAGGGCGTGCATAGTGGTCATACATAAAACCGGAAAACCCCGGAGGAATGTGCCTCCTACCGTCCCATTTGACTGATCAACGGAGAAGCTAAGGTCCTCGCCAGAGCACTTGCTAATGGACTACTAAAGGTGATTGAGACACTGGTCCATCCAGATCAATGTGGATTTATGCTCAATAAATCCACTTCCATGAACCTACGTAGAGTTCAACTTGCCCTGAGCAGAGCTGCAGAAATACCGTCACCACTGGCCCTTCTGGCGGTGGACTTTGAGAAGGCATTTGACTCTGTGGGGTGGGACGCCTTATGGGAAATCATGGCCAGAATGAACCTTGGGCATACCTTCATATCGTGGGTCAAACTCCTATATGCATTTCCAGAAGCCACTGTGAGTGTTAATGGCAGGTCCTCCAGACCATTCCCTCTGGGCCGAGGTACTAGGCAGGGGTGCCCCCTGTCACCACTTCTCTTCTTCCTCGCCATCGAAGCACTAGCAATAGAACTCAGATCAAACAAAAATTGGTCCGGATTCGCCTGGCAAGAGGGAGGAGAAGATAGACTATCACTGTACGCAGATGGCCTCCTTATATACCTCAGTAACCTGATTACCTCATGCCCGACCGTTTCTCTTATCCTCGAGGAATACCAAAACTTTGCAGGCCTAAAGGTGAATGCGGCCAAAACCATCTACTTCCCGATCCAGGGAGGCGAGTCTGCGATTCCAGAGACTTGCCCCTGCTGTCATGATCTCTGCTTCCAAAAGGTCAGGACTCACCCAGCACCCTTGGAAGCAGACCCATAACTCAGGGTCCGAGTGCCAACCAGTCCCAATTGGGACCTTTTGGACCCTGTCCTGGCGCCAGTGGCACCAGGCTCATAAATATGCCCAGTCCCAGCGCTGGAAGCGCCGGGCTCATAATGCTTGGGTGGACTTACCTGCAGCAGACCATGCTGCTTACTTACCTGCCAGTTGAGCCTCTGATCCTCTTCTGTTTGGGACTACTTTTCCTGTTGGGTGGGGCAGGAGCCACTCCCTAGGTTCAGAACACTGGAACTCTTCTGGAAAGCAGGAACTCTTTTCTTACCTAGGCGAGGCTGTGGAAGGAGACACCTAAGCACTACAGGAGGCTATTTAAACCACACCCAATGGATGAATCTTGCTTTGCGTTATTCTGCATCCTCGGCAGCAGAACGCTCATCGTGTCTTCTGCATCTGATCCTGGGCCTAAGGGAAAAAGGCTTACCATCCTGAATCCAGTCTTCAGCAACACCTATAAAGACAAGAAAGAACAGGTTAGCACTACGGTCTTCAGTGACAGCGCATCTCTTACCTGGTCCATCGGCTGTCACCAACGCCTCGCGCTGCATTCCGGCATCTGAAAGACAAAGGCTTACCTACTCTTCGCGTGCTCCGGAGGTCTTCGCACTGCATTCCGGCATCTGAAAGACAAAAGCTTACCAACTCTTCGCACGCTCCGGAGGCCTTCGGCGCTGCATCCCGCATCTGAAAGACAAAAGAAGGTGCGTTTAAAGACATTGGGTAACTTTATTACTCACGTGCCATTACTCCTTCCCACGCCGAACCCAGTGGGTATTCCGGCACCCTTCAGCAGCTCCGAACTTGTACCTGCAAGATAAAAGGACAGTTAGTGCGCATCGTGAAGCAAGCAACAAGCGCTTACTTACGTGCTTCCAGGCGCTTCTATTCCTCACACGGGTTCCATCCTCAACTCACTTCAGCCCGTCATCCGCCATCGCCGGAACCCTGCAAAACAAGAGACATCATTACAAAAGACTTTTAAAGACATTTGAAATACTCGGAACTTACCGTTCGTGCAGTAAACGACGGACAGCAGTCCTCTGAGGTCAAGAGGCCTGCACCCTTATCCAGTGAAGAAACTGGTTACGGCACCCTGCCCCGAGGCAGATGGAGAGCTCGGCGTTCACTTACCTAAGGTGAGAGCGTTAACCTTTGGGGTTCTACAGGAGAAGAGAAAGGGAAGAAGAGAGAGACACCCAATAACCCCAGTTCATTAATCCCATATTTTCTATCTGCAGACATCTTACTCTTCGAGTCAGACATACAGTGCACAGAGGTCCAGCCCAAAGAGCCAACCGTGTGTTACACATCACCTTTGAAGATACGGTATTCACCCAGTCAAGACCGGCGCCTCTGCGGGAATCAGGTGAGCGTTACACCTACCATGTCTGTATCAGGGAATTTAAATATCTGTGCATACGGATTGACTCGACACTAGATGGGTTCCTTCAACTCAACCTACAGCCTGTATTAGAGTGGTTTAATAGAGATGCCTCCCACTGGCAATCGCTCCCCCTATCACTAATTGTCATGATGCCTACCCCCGGGCATCAGGACCAAGGCCCTCAGCTCCGGGAGCAGGCATCCAGACATTTGTTTAAACCTCAGCAGCTCCGGCTAGGGGCTGTGTGGGTCCAGTCCTGGCGCCTCAGGCGCCAGGCTCATCATAGAAATCAGTCCTGGCGCCATAGCCGCCAGGCTCATAGACTTTACTTACCTGATGCAGACCATGCTGCAAGAGTCCAAGCCTAAATGAGGCCTGGATGGGACTATTTTGTTACAGGGACTATTTTTTACTCGGGCGTGGCTCTAGGGAACTTCTTAGCTGGAACTACTTTGGAGGCTATTTAAACCACACCCAAACAGCAGCACATGCTTCGCGTTATTCTGCATCCAGCAGCGTGACTCTCACCGTGCCTGCAGCCAGCATCCAGTCTTCTGCCACGCCCGCCTCGAATCCGGAGCTCCTAGAATAAAGAAGAAAAGGACAAGGTTAGAAAACGAACTTATTTCAAATTCCTCACCTAATTCCGGAACCATTTCATCTCCGGACCTGGAAAGTACATCAGTCCTGCACGCGTAGCTTCGCCAGCTCCAGCACGGCACCATACTCACCAGTTCTCACAGCATCTTTCGATCCGGCACTGTCTCCATCATTTCTTCGCCGTAATCCGGCACCTAGGGGACACAAGAAAAAACGAGGTGAGCCAAGGGAATCAACAAATACAACCTCTTACACCATACTTACCTGATTTACCACCGGTGGTATTATTCCATAACTCCACATTTTAATATGCCGCATCTGTAAAGAGGGAGAAAAACAACACGTTAATGCATGCAATAGTTACCGGACAGCGTTGGGTAACACCTGAATGCCAGCAGCAGCTACGAGACCTTCTTCTCACAAACTCAGTTGCAACTTAAGGAAGGACGGGGACAAGAGTGAACATCGGGCACATTGTACTCTTTGAACTTGATGCTTACCAATCCCGCCAGGGACTTCAGAGTCAATACTTACCGGAACTCTCCCAACGCCTTCAAACCAGTGAAGTAACTGGTATCTACGCGCCCCTGCAAGACACGCAGGATGGAGTGCTCATCTTTTACGAACATAAGGTGAGGTTACTAAGGTGATATCGGAGGTGATTAGTGGGGGAGAGCTAGAACAGTTGGGAGGCCATCACTAAAACCCACAGGTGGTTAATCCCTGTCTCCACTTGCAGGAAAATACTTCTTCGGGTCCAGCAGACAAGACTAGGCGGGCCAGTCCAGTCAGTCATCTCTGCACTATGCATCACATTGAAGGAGATCGCAGCTGTCCGGGTCCGATCGACACCCCTGTGGGGTCCAGGTGAGCGTAACACTAATGGGCAGGGCAGCACTGTTCAAGATGATGACCCTCCCCAGTCTCCTATACGTTCTCCAAAATGCCCCGCTTACTATCCTCCAGGAAACTTTCACAGTTGATGGGAACCTCCGCACACTGCTTTGGGGAGGGAAACAACCCAGAATTGCCCTTTATACGCTCCAAAGATCGGTATAGGAGGGAGGCATCGGTCTACCCTGTATATGCACGTATTATCTCGCGGCACAGATGGGGGTGGTAAATGACTTGTTACGCGCAGACCCCACACTGCCACACATCCGTATTGAAATGGAGATCATGTTCCCAATACCCGCACTACATGTCTTGTACACCACCAACAACCAATTCCCGACGCTACCAAGAAAAACACGCCATATCCGTCACGCCTAGAGGGACGCACACAAACCGGTTGGCTGGAAAGGGAAACCAACACTATCCCAACCCATATGGCATAACGCATACCTCCCGGAAATAGTGAAAATTGGCTCTTTTGAACACTGGGTAGCAAAAGGGATAAACACACTAGCCCACGTGATCCAAGGGGCTCGCCTCCTAAGCTTTGATGCCATGCAAGATCAATTCAGCTTTGCACCTATGGATCAGTTTCGACATGCACAACTGGCTCATGCCATTCGCACCCAGTTCTCAGATACAACAACCATACCCCCCTGCTCCCCCATTGAGACCAATGGTCTCCCGCAACGAATCCTCTCCAAGGTCACCTCCACCCTTTATCAGGCCCTCGACTCCTTCGGGGCTAAACAACTGGATCGGCTCAAGGAAAGGGACTTGGGTGAACTGGAACCAGAAGACTGGATAGACGCATTAATATCCCCCTGAGAGATTGGGATAGAAGCCAAGCTCAGACTAATACAGCTTAGAATCCTCCACTGCTCTTACTACTCTCGCACAGCCATGGCCAGATTGGTGGGGGGGGGGACCGAGGATGGGACGAGCATTAGATGCAAGCGAGAGCCGACCACCTTCTACCACATGATCTGGGACTGTCAAGTATTGAAAGTTTTCTGGGGGGACTGCATCAATACGATCTCTACTGTCCTGGCGACGCCAATTCCTAAAGACCCCAAAATGACACTTTTGGGAATTTGGGGAGAAGTGGATTTGACAAAATTCTTGCTCTTCCCCTTTACCCTCCCCTTAAATCGAGGACACAAAACGTTACCAGTATTGCCAGCAACTACCCGTCTTGCGGCTGTGTCATGGCCCCTCGGCCCTGCATCACCTTTGCCGTTGTCAATATTGCCTTGTTTCTCTGATGAATGCCTATGTTTATATTCATGTTGTTGTTGTGCTGTTTAAAGTCAATTAGTACCCGGCGAGAGTCAAGCAGAATGCAACACGCATTCTGATGGCCGGGTCCTTACCCGGCCGAGAATCCTTCGATTCTTGGCCGGGACTCCAGCTGTATTGTCCTCGGCGGGGGGTATGGCAGCCCCTCAGCCAATGAGGCTCGAAGCTGGGCCATCCCGCTCCGAGCCTCCCCACGGCTGAGAGGATGCCTCCGCCCCCTGCTGGGGACTTGGGTAAGCTTTGTTTTTTTTTTTTTTTTTCTTCCCTTCCCTCCCTCCTCCCTACCCCACCCCACTTACCTTCTTGCTCCTGCGTCCCTAGTGGGGGACGATGGCAGACTCCAGCAGTGTGGAGACTCCGCGCCTCCACACAGCTGGAGGCTTCCATCGTCCCCTGGCAGGGACGAAGGTACGTTTGTATTTTTTTTGTTTTTTTTTCTCCCCCCCTTCCCCTCCCTCCTGCCCTCCCAACCCCACTTACCTTCTGCTTCTTTTTTTTTCGGGAGTGGACCGTCCGCTCCCGAAGGCCGCCATGGAAAGAGAAAACGGACTCCCGTTTTCCCTTTCCTGGCGGCCATTTTCTTGGTCGTTTTTTTTTTTCTGTCCCGAAACGCCGCGCCGTTTCGGGACAGAAAAAAATGCTTTTAGTGCCCCGGTCACACATTGCGGGTCGGGATACTAATAGCAATATGACCCTCGCGGCGGTAATGCCCCCGCCGCTCGGGTCTTATTGCTTAAATAAACAGAGTTATTAACAAAAAAAAGAGATGGACACCCCAAGACATCTCTCATGGGGAGAATCACAGTTTGTAATATGAATCTGCTTCCCAGATTTCTGTACCTTTGCTTGGCACTTCCAGTGGAAATCGCCCTGAAATCACTCCAGTTACAAAAACAGGTCTGCCGGTTTGTTTCGAAGAGGTGAAAATCGCGGATTGCAAAGAAGGTAATGATGGTTATGCCAAATGGGGAGGGATGGGAGTTCCTAATCTCCTTAACTACTATGCCGCAGCACAAAGGGCAAATATTCTTGCATGGTTCATGCCTGCAAACCCCCTGAAATGGGTGACTATCGAAAAATCTAGGATTCCTCTCCCTCTCAGCTCCCTGCCACATATTGCAAAGTCAGCATGTAACATCTGGACAAACCTTCTCTCCTCTACCAAAACCACAATGAGAATTTGGGACTGGGCATTAAAAAAAAAGGTATCTGCAAGGGAATAAACCCTCCCTCCCTCAGTTTTTCAAAACACAGACTTTACCCCAGGCCTAAATCTGGCTAATTTCAGGAACTGGATCCGGGGTGGGTTGCATACAGTCTCGCAACTCTTTGAGAATGGCTCAGCATTCACCTTTGAAAAATGCAAAGTATGTTTCGCCCTATTGAATCAGACATAGTCTCTTATACACAAATCTGTCACTGGATTACCCATACACTCATCAAACAAGGGGTCACGGGAGAATTTAATTCCTTAGAACTCACGTTGCAGGAAGGCCATCAGAGAGGAAACATCTCAAAGTTATATAAATTCTTGCAGGATGACCTGCTAACCTTACGACCTAAATACATGGCACTTTGGGAGGCTGACCTGGGTCATCCGATAGAAGACCAATCCTAGGTGGATACTTGATCCAGGAACAAAGCTGCCTCCAGATGTGTGACTAATAAAGAATGTGCCCTCAAATTAATATACCACTGGTACTACCCTCCGGTACGCCTGCACCACTTTGAGAAGTCGCTAGATCCCACTTGTTGGAGGAAATGTAGTGCTTGTGGTTCCTACTTCCACATGTGGTGGGAATGCCCGGTGCTGCCATCTTTCTAGGAGGCAGTAATCAAGGCAATTGAGGCCATTACTCATGTATCGCTACCATTGGAACTGGAGGTGATACTGTTAAGGACCCCACACGCAGAGAGTTACCCAAAAACCAGAACTACCACTAAGCTAATTCCCCAACTCCTCCTAGCTGCAAACATCACACTCGCCCGCAGGTGGAAATCACAACAGGGTCCGCTTCTACAACTGTGGTGGGTTAAGATCTGGGATATCTTAGTAGCGGAAAAGGTCACAGCAGGCACAAGTCTTAGACTATGAGCAAGACTGTCCAGCCCTGACGGTTCAACCACAGATGATCAAACTCTTCTTACGGACAGCCTAGCGCTGGCTTCCCTCGGATCAATTCGGGCTGTTTCAACAACAAAAGTTCAATTGCAGGAGAGGTATTTTCACTAAGCAAGTTCCACTCCAAGTAGAATATACAGTTGTTTTCATCCAGTATGTCCTTCACTTGGCAAAGTGACCATTTTAGTTTAAAAAAGGTTTCCCACTCTTAAGACAATTCATTATCGTTTTCAGAACCTTCCGCTTGGCGAACCAAAAAGACTCTCGTCATATATCAAGTTGAAAAGTCAATGTAAACGTTTTTTTTCTCAAAAGACCAATCATTTTCTATCACATTGCATTTCTTCTTCATAAGCAACACCTTAATAAGGATGATTCATTCAGAAAGTTATACTTTAGTCACGATGATTATACAACAGTTCATCAAAACATCTCCTTCATAAACAACCTCATAGTTATAAAGGTTACACAACAGTTCATCGGGAAAAACAGAAATGGAATTGCCACTTATTTCCACCACAACCTTCTACCACAGTCCCAGTACTTTAAAGGATCTTCTTGGTCCACTTGTCAGGACTAACCAGTACTCGTCCCTTTCCTGGTGTTCTCGCCTGCCAGGATAAAGCTCCTACTTCTATGATTTGTAGTCTGTGGTGAAGCTTGTTCCAAACTTTCCACACTGAACTCCTCAATCAGAAAATTTGAACCGACAACTGCTTCTTGTGTACGTCTTTTGACTTGCGGCGCAATTGGACAACTTCTTACACAAACATGTTTTACAAAAGAACAAGGTTTGTCACATTGATCTATTTTCCATAGGGAATGCAAGTTACAGTTCTCTCCCCCCCTGAGTTTTTCTACAAGGAGGGCTTTTCTCTTGCCATCTTTAATGTCTTTCTACACAACTTATCTGGGACTTCTACATTGAAATGGTTGTGATGTTAATTTCAGCTTTCTATGGCGATGCAGTTTATACTGTCCCCTTATTGGATATTCCTCTTTATTGAAAATGGTATTCATTGTTTGTCTCCTTTTGGCTCTGGCAATGGGAGTTAAAATATTCTCTAGTTCGACATCTTGCTTTTGTGAGATTCCATTCGCTTTGCTTAGTTATTGCCCCCTTTTGCCTTTGACAATGCAGGTTACAATAGTCACCTGTTCTCTTTAGTTTGAAGGTTCAGACCTGGTCTCTGTGGGGACGTTGGGGCATGGTGACAGCCCTCCCTGGAAGCTGATTCCCCTTATCAGGCTTCTTCCCCTGCTCATGTGCTGTGGACTGCGCTGATTGTTGACACTGGTCCTGCGTGGATATGAGAGACCGTGAGAATGGGGTTATATGACTGCTGTCTCCCTCAAACCCGTCTTCCCAGAATGTGGTGAGCATGCGCCGACCCATATAGTCTCATCTGTTGACTCATGATGACATGCTCTCCGTCCTGCTTCTCTACGCAGGGGTGCTTTTGATAGACTGAGTTCCTTCAATGGCCCATGTGTGTGGCAACCCAGACCACTGAACCACTCTTGAAGGTAAGTGTATTTTGGCTTTTAAAATATTGTGATGTTGATTCTTGATTATAGTCTGTATCTTTTACAATGTCTTTCCTTTGCTTTCTCCCAACAGGTGAAATGTGTCTGAGCGGTAGTTGCAATGCAAGAAGCAAGGCCAAACGGGAAGAAAATGGTGTCCACGACTCTCCGACAGAAGGTAGGTGTTGGTTTAAGGTCAAGCGCAAGGATTTGTCAAAGCGCGACCTTAAACGTAATTTCTTAGCACATTCTGACCTGGTCTTTCTCTTTTTCTCTTGCAGGCACTGTTTTCAGATGGATTACTCTTGGTGTTTCGACGTCGGGCTGGAGAACTGCTTTCCGGAGTTTCTGGAGATGGATGATTAATGCCAGAGTCAATGATGATGCGTGGCGAATAAAGCAGATCCCAAGGTAAGTGTTGCGGCTGGTAGCTGGAAACAAGGTAAGATGCGCTCAGGCTGTAGCTGGTAGCAACGTAAGATGCGCTCAGGCTGTAGCTGGAAACAGGTAAGATGCGCTTAGGCGGCGGTGAGCGTTATGCTACAATAGCAGAATAACGCAAAGCGCGTGCAGGAGGGCTTATATAGCCTACCTCTGACCACGCCCATTAGCCTTGACTCACCGGCCCCACCCTGCCACTCCTAAGAGATGCTTACACATGCAGTCAGACTTTCCCCAGCAGCCACGCCCGACCGAATGCATGTGGAGGCCTCTGCAGGGAAAACAAAGTACTTGCACCAAATACAAATGTGCTAGTGCACATTTAATCATGATCCTGATGCCAAAGGCACCAGGACTGAGTCCAGCTGGGCCTTCTCTGCTGTATTGTCCCCAAGGGACAATAAAAGTTCATGTTACCCCGTGCTCTCGTTCCCTGATGGTGCGGGATCTTGGTTTCCGGGCTAATGGCCATGACAGTATTCAAAAGGTGCACTTGTGCATATCGGTCTATCTCGGAGCACCCTGGGGTCACCTATAATAGGCCAACGCACCGGTATGTCCTGCCGTCTCCTTTGGACTTGCAGTTTCCGCTTTTTCACATGTCAGGTCCTCTCTGATGTTTGACACCTCCAGGTAGCTCTTCTCTGCTCACACTGGCTGTCAGTTGAGTACCCGCTGCTCCACATGCAGTCCGATGAACTCTTCTCACCAGAGCAAAATACAGGTCATGGAGAGCTTCTCTCTCTTTTGAGACAGCTGGCATCCACACTGCTTCCTGCTGCACATCCCTGCCTCTGCCTGGACCTCCGACCTCTGCCACTTTCTCAACATGGCATCCCACTAATGGCAATGCAGCGGCTCCAGCCTCTGCTTCCTCCTCCTGCTGCTGCATCCTCCACTGCTTTCTACTGACCTCCACCTGAAAGGTCTTTAAATGTTTAAAGGTCCCGCTCGGGTGTGAGTCATTGGAAAAACTAGACCGCTCACCACGGTTTATTAACTCTGTACCTCTCTTCCTCGTCTCAGTACTAAAAGCATTATGGGACTTGAAGTCTAAAATATTTGTAGTTCTTTTAATATTTAATTCACTCTGTCTGGGTTTTATAGGATATATTTTAAGGGAATGTTTTCAAGGATATCATGGGTTTCCGTTACTTATATCCAAACCCAATGTAAAATCATGACTAGTAAAAGTAGTTGCATTGTCTCCTTGTTCCCTATTGTTACGCTGACCTGGTTCCCACAGGGGCGTCGATCGGACCCGGACAGCTGCGGTCTCCACCAACGTGATGCGTAGTGAAGAGATGACAGTCTGGACTGGCCCGCCTAATCTTGTCTGCTGGACTCGTAGAAGTATTCTCCTGCAAGTGGAGAAAGGGATTTAGCCACCCATGGACTTTAGTGATGGCCCCCCCAACTGTTCTCGTTCTCCCCACTAATCACCTCCGATATCCCCTCTTGGTAACCTCACCTTATGTTTTTAAATGATGAGCTCTCCATCCTGCATGGCATGCAGGGGCGCGTATATACCAGTTACTTCACTGGCTTGAAGGTACTGGAGGAGTTCCGGAGGAATATTGACTCCAGTGTCTATAAAGTTCAAAGAGTTCAATATGTCCGATGTTCACTCTTGTTCCATTCCCTCGTTAGGTTGCAGCAGGGTCCAAAAGAATATTGCCTGGAGGCAGCTGATTGCGTTCAGGTAAGAGTCTGTATTACCAAACACTGTCCGGTAAAAGTTGCATGAGTTTAACTTGCTGTTTTCTCTCCCTTTATAGGTGCGGCATAGAAAAATGCAGCAAACTAAAGGATAATACCTCCGGTGGTAAAGCAGGTAAGCCTATGGTGGCAAAGAAATTGTCTTTGTCGGTTTTCTCAGCTCACCTTGTTATTCCTTTTGTTTTCCCCCCAGGTGCTGGGTTTCGACGAAGAAAATGATGGAGGCAGCGCCGAGTTGAAAGATGCGGTGGACTGGTGAGTATAACGCGGCACTGCTGCTTGCGAAGTGACGCATGCTTAAATAATGTCCTTTCCAGGCTCGGAGATGTGGTGGGTCCGGAATCAGGTAAGGAATCAAATAATGTCCGTGATCTAACCTCTTCTCCTTTCTTTTCCTTTTGTCTAGGAGCTCCGGATTCGAGGCGGGCGTGGCAGAAGACGCGATACTGACTTGCAGACACGGTGAGCGTTACGCTGCTGGATGCAGAATAACAAGAAGCAGGAGCTGCTGTTCGGGCGTGGTTTAAATAGCCTGCAAAGTAGTCCCAGGTAAGAAGTTCCCCAGAACCACACCCGAGTAAAAAATAGTCCCTGTAATAAAATAGTCCCATCCAGGCCTCACGTTGGCTTGGACTCATTTGCAGCATGGTCTGCATAAGGTAAGTAAAGTCTATGAGCCTGGCGCCTAAGGCGCCAGGACTGAATACAAACAGCCCCCAGCCGGGGCTGTTGGGGTTTTAATGAGTATCTGGATGCTTGCTCCCTGGGCTGATCGACTCGATCCTGAGGCCCGGGGGTAGGCATCATGACACCTATATACATCATGTTCATATTTCAGTCAGTATAAAGTGCATTCAGGTAAAATAGCCATCAAACACAAACATCAGAAACATATAAGATCAAGTTTGCAGCAATCAGATCCTCACAGTACAGCATAGGGATAAAAATATTTAGACTCAAAACCTTAGACAAACAAATTAAAACTGTCTCACAACAATAAAAGCATTTTCTATGCCCTGAAAATCCCCTTTCTCAGGTACATTGCACTTTTCAAATAAGCCAAAAGGGCCCAGGCAGTCAGCGCTGATTCAGCCATCAAAAGAAGCAATAAGGCAGGCTTATAGAGGCAGATGTTAGTTATCTTGACCACCTGCCATATACAGGGCCAAATAATATAAATTGCTTTAGGTCTTCCCTTGCCGCCCAACACAATGGGCAGCTAGGATCATTAGCGAAGCCTAGCCACTTTCCGTATTGCCCCTTAACATTAGGCAATTAAACCTAGTCCTCGTTATAAGCCATCTGTAAAAAATTATTTGTGGCCCATGCAAGATACGGCTGAATCTCAGATATCCTGCTGATCCACATGTGTTGGCTTTCATAATAGTTGGGTTGTACTGAGTTGGCCCCCTTTTCAGATTTCCCCTGATAAACGGTCTGCTTCTACACTCTCAATTGCATGGGGACAACACAGCAGCCAGAGGAAAACAAACTTGAATGTTTCTAATAAACAAGGACTCCCTTACATAAGCTAACCATGGTATTTTACACCAACTGTCCCTGCTCATGGTACATCTAATAATGAAATGCAATAATGTTGCGTGCTTGTTTGCCCATAGTCGTAGACGAAAGTAGGTAAGGGGGGATGCCCATTCGTCATCCCAGTATTCCATCCCCAATTCCCTGTGAACAGAAGCACAGGGGGTTGATCCTGGGAGTCCCAAAAGCTGTTTGAACTTATTTTCTTTTCCCTGGAGTTCATTGACCTTTGTGTGTCCCCACAATGGGGCTCCATACAAAGTAAGCCACTTTGTTTGAGTACCATAGACCTTCAGGCCTGGTTTCAGTGGCTGGCCCTTAAACGCGATATGCCAGCCGCTTGCTTGCTCATTTTCAAAGATTGTTTTTTCAAATGAGCAATTCCTGTGACAGCCACCAAACACCTAACCCCAGGTAATCAAATTCTTTTACTCTCGGGATAGTTTCCCCATTACAAACCATAAGGCGCATCTTGGCAGGCCTCTTCCTTCCTAAGCACCCCATCACTGCAGATTTGGTGGAGTTGTTTAACGCAAACCCATTCACGAAAGTTGCGTTGGTGTCGATCAAGGCCTGCAGGGCCCTTGGTGTTCTGGCCATAAGAACAGTCTCATCAGCAAAGGCTAGAACCAGAAAGGCCCCACCGCCCAGACTCGGGTAGTCCACAGAAGTTCCCACCAGAGCCTTCAATAGCCTGTTCATTTATAGTGTAAACAGTATTGGTGCGAGTACACACCCCTTACGCACCCCCATCCCATCATTGAAACACTGCGTACACTGACCCTCTCGGTCCAGTCCGAATATTGTCTTTATTGTCCGAGTGTATCTCTCGCAGTACCACCATTATTTCTTCGGGACACCCCAAGGACCCCAACATGGCCCTTAACTTAGGTCTATCGACTTTGTCAAAGGCTGTGCTTATTCTGTGAAGTGGTGTATTCAAATAGGTTACCCTTATTCTGAAACATCTATCCTCCACCATCAGGGGAGACACATTAATGTAAATACAGCAAGGAGATAGACGCAATTAATTCCATTGGTTCTCTCATCATACAGATTAAAAAAAGGAACACTGATTTTCTGGAAACTAAATTTGTCAAATTATTCTAAAATTTAAAACACAGACCCTAACAACATACACAGTGAGCATATACTGTACATGAAAATTCATCCAAACCAAACAATAAATCAATCATAGACACAGATGACAATACATTACAACATAATACACTCTAAACGTGTCTTAAAAACATTTTCCCGACATGTTTCTGTTCTTCATGTCCCGCAATGGGTAAACATTCTTCAGAGGAACACTCTAAAAATGTAGATTTCTTCAAAACGGTGTAGTGAGGGTCTTAGTGCATCACAATAAGGATGCTAATAAAACCTACAATGAAACAAAAATAAGTCCTTATGATCTGTTGTAAGCACCCCAACGTATTTATTTTAGACTAACAACATCCACCACTGTGATAAATGCAGAATAGCAAGGTTAAGGAACAGGGCCAACATTCGACCAATCCTGAAAAAGATCCAATTTGGAAAATAAAGTTTCCTCAAAGTGACACTTTATGTATGGCGTAGATCTTCATCACTAAATCGCCTTCTGTCCCATCAATTCAAATATGTACATATATCTTACTATGGCTCAACTATCGCCAAAATATTTTTAGAAACACTGTAGAGACAGTAAAATAACAAAAGGGAAACAAAACCCCAGTATGTTACAAAAACTGCTTAGAGGATCTGTTTAATCTCCCAAAAAACACCTAGCTACAAAATCTGCCTGCACTTTCCTTTAATGGCTCAAAACGTCAATCAGTTGTGCTGGCCCAAGTTCTCAAGTGGTCACAGAAAATGTCTTCAACACTGGTGGCATATATTCAATCAAAGGCATACCAACCCGAAATGGAACAGTAAGTCAATGGTTTCCATAATGTCCAACAACCTTGGACTTCGTCATGTTCACAAAACATGCAGATAAAATTTGGACCCATGAAAATCATTCCGCCCTCATGTAAACCCTCTCAGGCTAATTCACCATAACATAATGCTATATGCAAGTTGTCTGTATGGAAAAAGGAGCTTCACTCCCCATTCAACTTTGAATGCTATATCACAGTTACTATTACACTCGTACTGTGCCTGTATCTTAACATATCCCGCACCTGTTAAACACAAACTCTTCCCGTTCTCGCGTTTACTGTCAACCTTCACTGCCAGCACGCTTCACACAATGATGTCCCAGGTGCCGACTCAGCTGTTGAGTCACCGATCTATGATGGAAACTAAACATAACTGAAAGACTACAATAGTTTTGAGTCTCTGCGCCATCTTGCCACAGGGTAAGAGCGCAAGGGAGTTGCACGCATCAGAAAGAAAAGTGCTAAACACCAAGGACGAACTGTGATGTGTAAATACAAATCCCATTGTCCTCTTAATGTCCAACTACATATATATGGTGGAACACACCTATATGCTGCCTACACCCCAAATTAGATGAATGTTGAAGAAATCTAATGCATTCCTATGGTTTTTTACTTCGAGTACAAATGACGTCCCATAATGGCACTATCCGTCATTCATATGTTATTACAAATGCTGGGCAACATTCTACATCTGGACACTTATGTAGACAATGCTTTATCACAGAGCAAAGGTAATGCATTACACATCCCCACAAGGGAATTATAATTGTACAATTAGTTCCGTGAAAGCAAGGTAGACCGCCTCTCCTTTGCAGAACACAAAGTTAGAAATAAGAAGGTACAAATTGAGGCCCTATTCCATTGTCCTAAGTCCAGGGCAAAATCCAAATTGAATATATGACAGGACCGACCCTTCCGCGAGCCAGGACTCAATGTAACCCAAAAGGACTCGTCCAAAGATTTGAAATTCGGTGTCTAATCATGATATGGAGGGATAGGACATTGAGCAAGTAGTATCTCCTTTTTTAAAAATTGGGAAAATAACAGATTTCCAGGAGGGTGGCTATTGACCTGAGATTAAACGAGCATTATAGGCTAGGGTCAGAACCGGCGCCCTTAGGTCGCTTTGGTCCAAAAAAAGATCTGCCGGTATTGCATCTGCACCTGGGGCTTGGTTACGGGCCTGTGCCCTGATTGCTAGTGAGACTATAGTTTCCCCTCACCTCTGGTACACCACTGGTTCCAAACAGAGAACCAAAATGCGACACCCAAGCTACCGCTGCTACATGGGTGCAATTATGACTCGCTTTCAGATTATATATTGGCACCCCCTTAGCAAATTCCCAAACTCTTTTGGCATCGTTGGTCCTGTTAGGCTCAAGAAAATCTTCCGACACCCATTCCTCAAGCTCCATTTTTCTTTTCTCAATCGCCCTGCGGTATTGGGCTCTTGCTTGAATATACTTGCCTCTAGCCTTTGCCAGAGATTTCAGAGCGTTCAACAAGGCTTGTTTGGTGGTCCTACAGGCCTTGTCAAACCATCACCTCCGCTCGATGTTCCCTTTGGGTTTATGCTCTACCCAAAAAAAAAGTAAGTGCCCCTAGAATACCTCTAAAAAGCTCTGCCGCTGGTTTGGCCATATTCTGAAGGATACTATGGATTTCCTGAGTCAACCCAGCCACTAGATTCAAATGCAAGCCTGAGTCCCGGATCTTCCCCCAATCTACTCTTCTTTTTGAGACATGTTCAGTTTCCACTTGACAGATTTGTCTCTCGTGGGCCTTCCCCCCCCCAAACAGCCCTCTTAGTTTTAGAGCCAAAGGGTTATGGTCACTGTTGCCTGTTAGGGAGACTTCTCTTATAGGGCTAATTTCCCAAACCTAGTGAGTCCCCCGGCAGCTTTGCTGGATTTTTGGGGTTTGTTTTTTTCTCCTGCTAGGAGTGAGACTCTTTTCCTCCCACTCTTAGGCATGATTTGAGGTATGTCTTTGACTTTGTTTGCTTATGGGCTATGGGGTCTTTTACTCCATAGGGTATCATCTATTTTTTGTGTATGTGTTACACAACACCCTCAGTGCAGTAACACAGGGGTGTCATAGTGACCCCCAAACATAGACTCCATACCCTGGGACTGACTACTGTCTCCCAGGGCATGTAAAGTCACCATTGACTTTACTAGTCCAAAATTGTGAACACAACCAGTACAAACCATCATATTGTGGAAGTACTGGAAGGGGTTAATTAGATTGCCCCTGGGTCTGTTTCCAAGGGGGCACTGTCCAGTCCCCCCTTGTCAAGTTTCTGGCTGGTGGCAGTGGTTACCACGCAAAATATTTCACCGGAATATTTCCTATGGGATTTTCCCATTGATTTTAAACGCACCACTTTTTGGTGCAACGTTAAAGATACCGCTGGTTTATTTATTTAATATTAAATCAACGGTTGGGTCTTTTTGCCAGAACTCTTTTCTAAAATGGTGTTCGTGTCCGTCTCTGTAACTCTGACCAAGGTCGAGCCCTTTGTTCCACTTTTTGGCGGGCTTCTCCACAGAAGCCCTTCAAATGGTGCCACTCTGTCTGGGTTCCACAGGATGTGTGGGGAGGGGGAATTGGCACCCTGGACTGCATTGCCTTAGCAACTCAAGTCGCACTCTATTCTGATTGTCCCAGCTCACCACTTAGCATGTTTGAGTGACAGCTAGGCTGTTGAATGGGGGTTTTTCTGCATAAAAGCAGAGCTTTTGGGACTGGAACTTCAGAAGTCGCCACAGGATCTAAGAATCCAAAGAGGGAAGAAGCTGAGCCATCTGCAACGACGACACCACCGGTGGAGCCCTGCTGCAACAACCTCACCATTTTCCCAACGACAAGAGATCTTCTGCTGGAAGAGTCTTCTCCCTCTGAGCTGGTGGGATCAACCATTTCGCCATTTGGCCTTCCAAAGACGTCTCTTGGTCGGTCGACTTGCCCGTGCCAAGCACCCAGCGACCGGATAGCCAAGCTTCACCACTTGGACCGCGAATAAAAGGAACACACCTTTTACCGATGAACTGCGCGGCTGGTCTCTTCCCGGGGCAGTGCAACGACTACAAGTTTCCTCCTCGACGAGATCTTCTCTTCCCCTGGTCGAAACCACGACTTGCATCCACTTCCAGGAACAACTGCCGCTGGAGCTTCCTCGCTCTTTAAGGTACTGTGTTCCACCTGGCCTCCCTTTCTTCGGATTGCTAAAGGTGACCCTTAAATCCTTGGCTTTCCAACTGGGTTGGCTCCAGACCTAACTTTACTTCTCAAATCACCCCAACCTCTTTTGAACACTCTGCAAAGACTTTTAGTGCATTTTAAACCGTGTGATCCTCGGCATATTTCGCTTTGCTCCATTTAAAGTGAGCCTGGACTATGAACTTTGGCTCTACAGTGTATACTGCCTTCACTGACTTGCTTTGGACTTGGGAAAGTGTTGGGAATTGTTTTATTTTTATGCTCTGCCTTTTTCTCTCCCTTTAGCTTAACTATTGGAGTGCCATCTAGGTTACACACTCACATGTGTTTTAACTTGCTTTTGATTTAGAGTGCTATTGTATTACCTAAAGTGTGTTTTAAATAAATACTTATATACTTGTTATACAAAGCTCTGGTCAGTGTTTGCTTGTTCCACTTGGTTTTTGGCCCTATTGTGTATACTCTAAATACTGCCTTAATCTTCTTGAGAGATGTCTGACTGCTCAGCCACAGTTACCAGGTAAATCTGGGTGGTGCAGACTGCTACCAATTGGGTTTACTGCTTACTCCTGTAGTCTTAATCTTTTTGCAGTGTTCCCCAAGGGAACTGCACACGATTCTGCCTAACTTTGCCATCACCTCGAAACTCATGGTCTCTCCACAAATCTAGGGATAGACAAAAGTAGTCAATAGGTGAGGAACTCTGATGGTTATGAAAGTTTTGTTTCCCCGGGATATCGGGCTCAATGCAAACGTAATCTGATCTCATTCCCCATTCGATCAGCCATGCACTAAGCTGTAGGCCCCTCACACACACCCAGGTATCCTCCATTAGCGGTTCCTTGACATTCAGGACTAAGTCCTCCAACGGGTCATATAGGTCTTTTGAGATTCCGCAACCCATTCTGAGGTTGAAAACACCCCCCTCCCCCATGAACCTAGTATGAGTACACCCTCCTGTCGCCTGGTACGGATCCATAAACCCCTTTACCTTCTCCAGTCTGTTCACCTACACCTTATGGGGGCTATTATAGAAGTTTACGATGGCAACTTTATCACCTCCGGGTGGGCTCAACATTACAAGTTGTAAGAAATCTATCTGCGTGTCCACCACCTTAGCTCTACAATTTGACACCTTGACCATTCCCCGTAACTCCTGCCCCTCTGGGTTTTCTTCTCTTGTCTAAGAGACATAGCCATCCAGTAAGGGAATCTCTATTGCCAATGTTTTCTGTAGGAGTATTATTTCATGAGACCTCAGGAAGTCCAGCGTATCAGCACGTTCCAATTTCTCCCTGGTTTGTGCTATGTTCTATGGTGCCACCCTCACCACTTACCAAATCTCCTCCTGATCTATTCCCCTCCCCCAATCTCCGGACCAGTCCGGACACCACTCTCTAGTTCCCCCTCTACTCTCTGCGACAGAATAGCCTTCTGTCAATTCTGTTTGTCTATAGACGAAAGGGGTTCAAACCTGTTGTAGGACAACAGATCCAAAGTTACATCACCCCTTCTTTTCCTTGATATAACGCTGTTACCATTTTGAACCCACGGGTGCTCATGTGGAGGTGTACGCAGAACGGGAGCTCCCCCTGCACCAGTCCCCCTACCCCTAATTCCAACCATTTCCCTTTGGCCGTATAAAGGGGCCACATCCAAGCCTTTGGGAGGGTAGAAGTCATCCAGCCCGACCATCCTACTCTCCAATCTAGATCCATTAGCCCTTGGCCCACTCATCGAGTTAGAGGTGACCATATGCCTAACAATTTGTGGGTTTGAAAATGAGACAACACTGCAGTCTCCTTCCACTGATTTTCTAGTGGAGCCCACCCACCCCACTCTTCTGGCCATTCAAACAAGGTTAGGATCAATGCTTGGACCCATCGGTTTAGTGTTGATCCAGTGTGTTGCCTTGTTCATCAAGGAACTTGTGAATTCGAACACTCACTTGGGCAGTCCCGTTACTCCAGTTATTACTCCCACCAGCGGAGCAGCCCCAGGGAAGGTTCAACTTGCTGCTCTCCAGTTGAGCCTCGTTAACTTCAGGTACCCTAACAGACCCATGCCCATGAAGACCTGGACCTGCCTCCAACATGTGTCCATGAACTGCTCGCCCTTTCACTTTGGTGGTCCCATCCTTCGTTTCAAGTAGTAACCCCTGTTACCGGTCCCTCCCTGCACCCCTCCTCCCTACTAGGGAGCAATGCAGGGGTACAGCCCAGTGCTTCTCTACATGGCCCCCTTACTCTTTCCCGGCTGAGTTCCTCCACTATTTGCTTTCGCCCGCTGACTGAATCATATAGGATAGCCAGGGTATTCATAACCCCACTCTTAAAGGATTTGAGAAGGCATAGAAATAGCATCTATTTTTTCCTCCCATGTCTCCTCATGATACGATAAGATCTGATTGTAATTTATAATGCGCTTAATGCTTAATACCCAGAGGATCGAACCTGTGTTGCTCTGTGTTGTCTTGCTTCCAAAGCGAGCCCGTTGCCCCTAAGCTATCCTACCGAGACATAGGCTAAGGCTTTAGATGTACTCTGCTTGGAGGCCAAAAGCTGGTATAACGGCTTAGGTTTTCCAGCCAGGAGTTACTCCACCCAGACCTTATCCTCCATCGCTGTAGACACTAACGAGGCATTCCTTTGCATGGATTTGTCCCCTGGCTCCCCGTTTCCCTTCTCCACGACCACAACCCCCTTCTCTCCTACCCCATCCTCCACAACTATAACCCTGCTTACCCTTACACCCAACCCAGCAACAACATGGATGTCCCCCTAGTATGGAGTGTCAACTCAGCACAAACCATTACCCCCGAGCAGATGTCCTTTTTACTCACATTGCTCACATTTTGTGCTACAGGCAGACAACCACCTAAGCCCCTCTCATTTAGCCCCTAAATACAGAAGGCCATTTCCCATATGGCTTTTTCTGTAACCTTGATCCTATATTGCAGGTTCCCTGCCATATCCTTTAGTTATAAATCCAGGGACAGTTGGTTGGCTGTTGGTCGTTTGGCCCTTACTATCCTAACTGTATGTTTGGAGGCTCTTTATAGTTTTGATTTTTTTGCGCTGGTTGCCGTTTTCCCCAAACCACCTTCTTCCCAGGATTTTCTTTTTACCATGTTGACTGTGGTCTGGAAAATGAGTTGCTACAGTGACCCAGACTGCCAAGGCGGTGGATTTTAATAACACAAATATTATGTTTGCAAACGCAACCCCAAAATATATAAGAAGGTTGCAAGCCCACTGTATACCTGTGTACCAGGTATAAAAAAGAGAAAGGAGTACAAAACTTGGATAAGACATAAATATGAATAGATAAAAACAATTAAATAAAACCTGCGATGATTCTACTAATCTATTAAAGGTCTTCAACACTTTAGAGTTTGTTTAGTTGTCTAGAAACAGTTTTTAAAAAGTGTTTTTAAATAGGAGAAGTTATAGGTACGTACATATGTTCACATATCAGTACTCCTAAACTGCAAAGATTGCTTATGTAAGGATACATAGAAGCTACAAAACTGTACAATAATAAAAACAATGGCACATAAAAACCCTCTGGAAAAAACTTGTAGAGGCTAAGACTGTCCATTTGCAATATACCATTTGCATTTTCATTTTACTGTTTAAATAATGTAAACATTTGTTTTACCCAACAAGAAAAAGAAAAAAAGGGAAGAGAGGAGAAATTCCCCCTATTTCAATCTGTATGGTCCAGGTGCAGAGCCGTGCAATGCGAGTGCGAAGGCTTGCGGCCAAGAGACAAAAGTACCAACAGTGTTCCCCTGTCTGTGTTCTTGTAGTCCGAGTGGTTCTATGTACAGTTTTATATCAGGCTGGGAACGCCCGACAGCTCAGGGAGCTGCCTTAGTCTGTCTCTCTCCCCCCCACCCACCTGGCCTGAGTCCTAGTGTTGCCATGAGACTCTGTGTGGCTCCAGTGCCCAAACACCACCCCCCTAAGATTGCCTTTCACTCAGACGTAGAACGCTCAGACTCTGAGCGCTGAATGTGGCTCCCGAGCAGAGGGGCTGTAGAAGCTGTAAAAGCCGGGGCAAGGAAACCGTGAGTACTATGCACGCTCCTGTCAGCCTTGCTCACTGTCTTGTCCTGGCCTTTGTAAGGTGACTGGATTTAAAGTTTTTTTTAACCTTATGACAGCGAGGTAAAAAGGAATATACATTCCCCCGGATACCTATACAAACCGTGGGGTAGGCGGGCGGTCCAGCGGGCAAGAGATCACAAGAGGGATGACAAATGATTATATAGCCTGATAGGTTAAGACTTGCTTTCTGCCACTGCTGCCTTCACTGCGAACCACCAGGAACCACTTTACTCCCCACTTCTCCACTGCATTCCACTGCATTCATATTTACAAAAAGGATCTTATACTTATCAACTTGAAATAGAAACATTATATCGCAAGTGAATGCTGCATGCATGTGGATGAGCTGCAAAGAAAGGCAGACCTGCGCGTGAACTATGATGCCCTACTGTGGCAACATACCTTTAAATATACTCAGGTATTAGGAGATGCTTAACCTCGGAAGAGAATGAATACTGTGAGAAACCAAAAGGTGTCTCACCCGCTAGTTCTATGGGACTTGTCATCTAGGTGGCCAGGACACAGCCATCGATTTTGGATCCAGTTCCTGTGGGTGGACCAGTGCAGGAAGATCACCTGGGTGAGGGGTCTTCGGGGAGCGGGGGTGAGACAGCCGATGGTGAGAAGCAGTGTTCCCTGCTTTTTTGTTCATCTACCCATTCTATTTTTAAGGATATTCTGAGGTCCCAACTCACCCCCCCCACCTTTTTACACAAACACTGGGCTCAGGAAGAGGGTGACTGAGAGTAACAAGACAAACTCTCGTACATCATACTGGACATGTCCCGTTAATTGGCTCAGACGAAGTCAGGCACTTGACTTCAAGTGCATATACCTGATACTAATTAGCTCTCCTCACACAGATAAAACACTTAAAGACACACTCTGAGCAAGGCGGAACACGAGTATGATGAAGGCACACCTATTGGAGCAGAGCGACGGACCAAGGGACGAGAGCTGTGGGTAGAAAACCCCAAGGGTTCCCTACTGGAGGCTGCTGCATCCGACAGGCCACAAAAGAGACGTGGAGAAGGCCATATCCCATAACTGAAGACTGCATTGTGTTTCAAGGATGCCAGCGACCCTCCAGGGTGAACGGCAGAGTTGGGGAGGCGAGGCCAAGCCTATGGTACCTTGACTCGTGAAATAGAAATCGCAAAACCCAGAAAAATACCTGAGACCGGTGTGTGTTAACGTTTGAAATAGAAACATTATATCGCAAGTGAATGCTGCATGCATGTGGATGAGCTGCAAAGAAAGGCAGACCTGCGCGTGAACTTGATGTAAAGGACATCTGTGGAATCAGCAATACTAAGGGAGTAGTCCGGTGACAGGAAGTAGTCCACTCAAAGTCTCAGTGAAATGTACTTTGTTTAAAGCGCGAAAGCAAATGAACAGCAAAAGTAAAATAAAGAAGATTAATTCCTAGAGAAAGGAAGAGTGAAAGTTAAACCGTGAACTTTTGAGTCGAAGTGGTCCTGTGGTGGTCTGTAAAGAAAGCCACGCACATTCGAAAGTCTTTGACATCCGAAAGTGGTCCGAGCCCGACCGAGGGAGACCGAAGTATACTAAGCTTGGGGAAGGGAGTCCCCTTGCAAGTTTGTGTTGAACTTTGAGAGCGGTCTGAGCCTGACAGAAGGGGACCTACGAGAAGTGTGTGGCGAAACATCTGAGCCCGATCTTTGTGAATGTTTTGGTTGAAACATTATTTTGGAAGTCCGAGAAAGAGATTTTAACGTGGGAGGCCAGGCGGTTTTAAACTGTGTATTGTGTTGGAAACAAAGCCAGAGTGTGTCGTCATTCCTACAGAGAATGCCTTACTCCGTGAGGCCTTACGTGGGGAGAAGAGCTGGTTCAACCACATTATCATTTGAACACTGATATTTTCCTTTTGCATACATTTCTTCTTTTCACACTTTTTTGTATGAGATAGGGCAGACATTAGGTTATGTTAGCATAGGCCATTTTGATAGACTCCACTAGGACTGTGTTATTTATTATTTGATGGTCAAGACTACTCCCATCTTAGTTATAGGGCAAAGTAGGAGTTTTTCCATCCCTAACAATTTCAATAAAGGTTTTACTAATTGTACCCATTGTGTCAGTGTCATACAATGCCTTCCCTACAATATCGAGTCTCTCCTGATGGAGTCAACACATTGCCTTGACAGCCTTCTCCTCCTATGTGAATCCTCCCCCCCCCCTTGCTCAGGTAGTGTCTGCCTTTCCCTGGCCACATGGGAGGAGACTTTAGTCTGGGATTCTGTGATGACTCTGCAGGATTCATCACAGTGCACTAGTCCTTGCATTAAATGAATTCTCCTACCCAACCTTCAAATCCCCTTTACCTATTTGGGGGTATGCTATACACAATAAAAACATGGAGAGAATAAAAAAAGAAAAACTAAGCGCTTTAGTTAGATAAAGCACATGATCGAACCGGTGTATTTATAGGAACAGCAGTAGTTAGTCAAGACTGAATCGGTCCCTACTCCTATCATGTACGTCCACTAACTGGTGATATGCACTACACATACAGCCTAAGGAGTGATGGGGTTTGGGGGGTAGGGGGCAAGGGAACCGAAGAAAAAGTTAAATATTGCATTCTTTGTCATTATCAGGACCCAAGATGCCACACAAAGATTGACACTATTAGTAAACCCTCTAGCACAGGAGTCTGCAAGCTTTCGCCCTCCAGATATTTGAAATACAATTCCCATTAGCCCCAGTCAGCAACGTCAGTGCTGAATGATCATTGCAGTCCTAGTACAAAACGTCTGGAGAGCCTTAAGTTGTAGATGTTGGCTCTGGCACATAGCAACATGGTTGATACAATTGCACACTACAATTCTAGTAATTTGGCCTAAAACCCCTGCGACCCAGGAAAAATCAGTGTCCAGTACCTTTAAATGTCACCTGAAAGGAGTTTCAGTTAAGTTTTAAAAGTTCCCCAAAGGATTAACAGGGCAATGCTAGTTAGCAGATCTGCTGTTTTGATGAAAAGCCAGGTAAGTCCCCGTCCCACAGCAGCAAAGAGGACAGCAACAGATCCCAGGAAAAGACAATCTTGAAGAGATCCAATGCTAGGTTGAAGTCCCAGCAAACTGAAAGGAGAAGAGATGCAGAGCAGGATTGGCGCCAATACAATTAAATGGCAAAATATTAAAGGTGACCTGCAGAACCCAACAATTATGGACAAGGAGGGCCCCTGAGGGAAAGTATCTTGAATAACCCAGGATGGAGTGATTGCTACTTGTGGTGGTAGTCCAGGAATATTTGGCCCAGGAAAGTTTGAACAACCTGGTGAGTAAAAAATCTTCCTTTGCAGGTAAAATGCAGTATCTGGTCACCCAGGAACTTGATCGCTGGACCAACAATGACCCTGATGGCACAAAAGAACAGTCAGCCTTCGTAGGAATGAGATGCACAAGCCAGAAGTGGGAGAAATAAGAGGTGGCTCCCTTAGCCAGGTTCTGGTGGCTCAATGGACAAAGAGGGGCAGCCCACCAGCAGACGATGGTACCACAAAGAGAGCCCAACAGTAAGGTGACACAGGATGGCTCAGCCGAGCAGATGAGTACCACCACCTCACATCCAGGAGATGGCATCTTCTAAAACCAAGGTGTACAACCCATGCAGTACAAATGGAAACGGACAGTAAAGCATCCTAGAAAACTGTCTGAGCATAGGAAGACTGAACAGCCAATGAGTAAGACCACGGGGGAGTATGAGGATCCAAACAAATTTGAGTGTAGCAACAGGGTCTTCCCATAATTATGCTAAACAAACACAGCCTGGCCTAGCCCAGGCCACCAGTCACAAAGAGGCGTTAAACAAAGGTTTTGGCAGCCAGACAATCCATCCGGTTGGCCCCAAAAACTGCCCAACACCCAGGCCTACTCTTCATCACTGAGACCAGAGGTTGGTCTGAAGCTGCCGAAACAAATTAGTGCCCATGTGTGTGCAACAGGCATTTGATGCCTGCATCACAGTTTTCCCAAACAAAATAATGCCCAAGATTCAAGATAGCCGAGGGTAGGACTTAAGAAAATAGATTAGTGCCCCATTGGTTAGCAACAATGTACATTGGGCTACTAACGCAGTAAATTGGCTTGCAACCCTGCTGAAGCCAAAACCAAATCACAGCTGCCACAAGCCTACACCTTAAAACCCAAGTTGGGTGGTAGATAAACCACGGGACAAAAATGGGGTTCTTAAAAAGCCAGGATATCCTGGTGGGAGTGAAGGCTAAGATCACTCCCCTGTACGCCCCGGCTAGAAAGTTATATTTAAGATTTTGTAAGTATTCTCTAATACCGATTATTAGATTCTATGTCGGTAAAGTGATGCCAAAGGCCATATGCAGTTTAGACATTTTTGAAATAGCTGGAAAGTATAGAAGGGAGGTTCTGGAAAAAGCTGTTGTCTATCCTTGGCTACTCCTTTGGTAGCATTTGAAGTGGAATTGGGGCTATTATCCTGGAAAACATATATAGAGATGTCAAAACTGAGATTTAATTATAAGATTTTGGTTACACCAGCGGGCTCGCTATTTGAAGACCTGAATGAGGTTTTGAGCAACAAGGGCGATAAAGCATTAAGCTACTTTGGAAAGCAATGCGATCAGATTCTTGCAGACTCTGATAATCTGGGCCTAATGGAAAGACCAGGGAAGTTATATAATAAACTCAGAATGGTACAATGGGGAAAAGAAATACAGAGAATGTCATTACATACACAGTAGGTCAATAGCACATTTGAGGAAACATAAGGAAGTACAACCGTATGTGAGAAGCTTTTCAGGGCAAAAATATTGCTACATCTATATGCGATTTCCCCTGTGCTAGACAATTGCATTGGCTTCCGGTGGAGAAGCGTATTTTGTTCAAGTCACTTTGCATTGTTCACCCTGCCTTCTATAAACTGGGAGTGGACTATCTCCAGGAAAAATGTTCTCAATACTTTCCCTCACGCGCTCTCCGGTCTTTCTGATCTCCTGCTTTTGGTCCCTCGGGTCAGTCTGTCTCGGATAGGAGGTTGTGCTTTCTCTGTGGTGGCTGCGAGATCCTGGAATAAACTTACGCTTTCTTTGAGAGCCATTGTTGTCCATCTTTCTTTTCGACGCTCGCTGAAAACATTGCTCTTTTAGGTATTCTGTATCCGTCGCTGATCCTTCTTTTGCCCTTAGCGCCAAAATGCCCTTGGGCAATTGTGCGCTGTATAAATAAATGTAACATAACATTTTGCCTTATTTTATTAGGCACAGTTCAAAGATTAGGTTCCATACGAGGGATTGCACGGAAATAAATGAACTGTTGCCTATGTGCTATGCCTGGGGTGGTTGAAACATTGAGGAAACTGGCTAATTGAATGTAGCTCAACTCTGGGGTTAAGAAAAAAGGTGGTTGGGAAAGTTTATAGGTGGATGATTGGGCCTGGATAGTGAGGTTATGTGGGCTAGAGCCAGTATGTATATTCTACTCCATTGGTCATTCTACTAGTGAATTTGCTGATAGTGATTCATAAAAGGTTGGGTAAGAAATAAATGGTAATCTTGGGTTAGGGGTTCTGCTGGGCACATGGCAGAATATCACTGTACTATTCATATTAGATGAAGTAAGGAGTGGAATGCTATTCTAAGATGCTATGTATGAGGGTTTTTATTTACCTGTAAGTATTGTGAATTGTGTAGTGTTGATTACAAAATGTGTGTTAAGGTTTGAAACAAACTATAAGCACAATTTAAAAAAAAGTGTCGGAGAGTGGCAGTCCTGCAGTCTTTGTTTTGGTCTGCTTTCCCTGTCCACGCTTACCTGAAGGAGGAGCTACACCTATCCACCATAAAGACTTGGAGCTGAGTGGCGGAGAGTGGCAGTCCTGCAGTCATGGCTGTCATGACTGGACTAACGGCCTCCCCACAGACTCCTTTAGAGGAAGAACACGGGCGCCTAAAAAGTTTGCGCCCTCATCCACACCTTGACAAACTCCTCCAAGAAGAAGCTCAAAACTCACCAAGCACCTCAGACGCCACTACCAAACCCGCTAAAACTGTTGGAAACAAAGTTGGAAAGAAAGTTTTCAAACCACCCACACGGACTTCAAGTAAAAGCTTGTGGCCTATCTCAAATGGCTCTCAGCCCTCAACTGATCCCCCTTTGAAACCAACTGAGGAGCCCGAGACGCCTGCCATTCATTCTCAGCAAACAAACATGGACACGATTTCCAGACCAACAAACACGATCCCACCCGCTATGTCTCTCCCTGCAACAAGGACACGATTTCCAGACCAACAAACACGATCCCACCCGCTATGTCTCTCCCCGCTCGCTTACCGGCCTACCCCGGAGGGGGTGCTGTGTCTGCAGTCGAGGAGCAGACCTCTCGCGGGCCCGGGTCCGCGCCTTGTTCCTTGCAGCCAGTAGTGGAGAATCTGGAGATCCCTCCAACCTCATTGGGCCCCTCTGCCTGCCCTGGCGTGGAGACGTTGCTGGACTCGTCCATGCGGAGGGTGAGGGCACGCAGCTGCGAGAATTGTGCGAAGAAAGGAGGGAGGTGCCCCGGCTTGCGCCCGTTGCTGCCGTGAAGCATCGATTGCACGCCCTCCCCGCAACGTCATCGGAGCAGGAGCTCTCTGACACCTTTGAGGATCCTGCGCCACGCCTCCCAGAGGCGCAACCTACAGCAAACAATAAAACAAGCAGAACTAACTTAAAAAAACGTCCGCGCCAAGTACAAACGACGTCTAAAAGGAAAAGAAAATGACACTTTAAAGACAATACTCTCTCTCAAAATAATGCAAAAGCACAAAAAAATACCACAAATATGAAAGTAATCTTACCCAAAGGCAGAATCACAAATGAGAAAAATACAAGAACGAAACTTTCTCCATTATCTGCGTTGACAAAGTTCTTTCAGAAAAAAAAGCAAAACGGGGGGAGCTGCACAGGCGCATTACGCGAGCTTACGGGCGCCGAACTACTGGACGCAGTGCATGACCTACAACCACTCGGTAAGCACAGGAAAATTGATGAAAACGAAAAGATCACACCAATCCCCTCAAAAATCAAGCTACCGCCCACAGAAAAGAAAGCCCCTCTACCTACCAACTTGGAAACCAGTTCTATACCAGATAAAACAATCAGCACAGTGATTCCGGACGACTTTATCTTTGGCCAAATTCCACTCTCATCTCATACCCCAACCCCTTCACCGCCTCCACTGATCATCCCCCTAATCCCATTAACAAACGAGCCACAACAAGCTACGGAGCCTGAGATCGCTTCAGTTGCTGTACAGAACAAGAAACAAACCGTCGTCCCATCCTCTCCTCCAATGTCATCACTACTTTTCCCAGCTTCACAAGACATAATAGCTTCATCACTTACCTCACCAACTGAACAGCGAAGCCTAAATCAACAGGAGATAGAAGAGCAAAGAGAATCCAACAAAACCGGTCACACAAATAGACCGCCCCAGGAATCTAGATACAAAAGGAAATCATATCATGACTACGATCCACGCTACGACAGATCGAGCTTCTACATTCCCTCCACTCATACACATGGGCCAAGCAGAAAATCCTCTGCAGCTACTAATGAAACACCTTCAAAGAAACCGGATTTACTTTCATATATGTCAGCACTAACAATTGCCTTAATTCCCTTCACCAAGCTTTACGAATCATTACACGACACACCAAAGGAGCATACAGTACTCCAAGCCATGATTCATACGAAACTCATCTTTCTTGAAGGCCATGTTACAGCTCAAAAAAACATGAAAAAAATGTCCTGCACAAACTTGGCTGACATAAATGCACGCCTCCAGACAATAGAATCGACCTCGAACCTTTTAGAAAAACGATCATCAGCAAATGGATCAGCTATCCAACCTAACGCTCCTGCACCACTCATTGATCTCACAGCTGGAAATCCCCACAAAAACATTGCAGCTGAAAAAACGATTTTGATCCACAAAAAAACTCAACAGCTCCTATCCCAACCTACAAATGGATCAATCACCAATATCGTCCTAGTAATCGACGACGTAACAAACAAAAGTAAAGCAGCCAAAGACCCAATGGAGAAACCCTATTCAATCTTTGACTCAGCTAGACCCAAAAACCCAAACAATCCTTCTGCCTCAGGTGCTGCTAACAAAACTCCTCTTCCAAAAAAAAAAAACTCCAACCTGGGTCCTAAACCTGCTGTAACACCTATGATACAGATGTATGTAATGCAGACTTCTCAAAATAAATTATCCCAACAGATTGATGACCCGACGAGCCCTCAGCCCTCACTCACAAACCAAGTCACCAGGAGCTCATCGATAACATCTGAGGACTTCCTGTTAAATTCTGACCTGATGAATCTTACAGAGCACTCTGACACAACCCCCAGTATGGGCTCTTCATCTCATCCACAAGAAGACCATACCAGCCCTTCCAAATTGGATTCGCAAATCAAGGACCCAACGACTAACACTAACCCCAAAGAATTAGAAAACTCACCGATCTTCTTAACCCTGGAAGAACGTCGACAGAAGATCGAACGCTTGGGAGCTAACAAACAAAAAACAGAATCAAATAAAACCAATATGCGACCCAGATTCGTCAGCATGAAGGATGACCAAAAAACAGAAAGATACAACAATACCCAACGAGAGCGCTCAAATGAACCTGATCGACCAATTGCTGCAAAATACTCGCCCGAATCATCAGACGACGCTATCAAAGAAAACCTGGAAGCAAAAATAGCCTTCCGCAAAGAACGACATGACCAGCACAGGAACCTCACCAAAACCATCCATCCAGTACAAGACCTACTTCCAACACCCAAAACCAAAAATTCTACTTCATCCAGCTTTTGGGCATGGCTCCCAAAGGCACTGGCAACACATCGATCGAAGTAGCAACTTATGGACAGGGCCAATCTTCGAGACTCGACGAATACACAAAAGAGCGCACCTTGTGATCTTAAACTTGGATCATGGAACACTAGAGGATTTAAACACCTAACCTCACCCAGTGATGTCAATCTGGGATCAGCCGATTTGTGGTGCTTCCAGGAAACTTGGCTGACCAAAACTCCATCACTTGACGGCTTTGACCTCCGTCTGGCTCCGGCATCAAAACGCCCAGTTGGCCGACCATCCTCGGGCCTGATTACCGTATGCCTTATCAGCAGTGGCTTGGCAATAACGGACATCATCTCAAACTACTCATTACGCGCATTAATGCTAACATAGAAACTCTCCTCTTCTAACGAGGCATTTCAACAGATGATTCCCGTGGCAGTATTAAACGTCTACTGGAACCTCGCTGCAATTGATCAAAAAAACTTTCTGGCCCTAATTGAAACCACTGTTGATGAAGTACGAACCACCCATAATACCTACCACATCATAATATGTGGCGATCTAAACGCCCTCTGCAACCAGAATCCTGCCAAAGACAAAACACTGAGTGAACGACGAGGCGAATCGTGGATCAAATTGATGAACTCAAGACATCTTCACAACTTGGACACAGTATACAAAAGCAATACCCGTCCTCCAACATGGGCGAACAACAAATCGGCGTCAAATATTGACTATAACTTCGTGTCTGAACCTATTCTATCCTTAACAACCTCATTTGACGTCCATCAAACTACATCTAGCGATCACAATATCCTGATAACTACATGGAAATCATTACACACCAACCAGGATAAGATGGAGGTCGGACTAGAACAAAATAACCAAAGGAACAGACTGCGCCTCACAGCGCGAAGTATAAGAAAACGTACAAATCGGTACACAAATTCAACCGATATACCCAAACTCGAGGCTACAGACTATGCCCCTCTGCTGATCTCATATAAGACGCAGAAAGGCAATCTTAACAAAAATCTTCAAACACCAGCTCATTCATATGACAAACTCCTGGTCCTAAGACGCCGCGCCTTCAGGAAAGCAAAAAGATATGCAGCAACACTCCCCATGACCAAAAGAGCAATAGCTATTAAAGAAATAACGAGAGAATACAAATCTTGGGTGAGAAGACACAGATGGACATTACAACAACAAGATGCCAAAACCATGTTGAAATCCATCTGCTCCATCAACTTGATAGAATTGGTCACTACTGAACAAAACATCTTCAACCACTGGTCCAGAAATTACGAACTCCATCGATGAAGCCACCTGGGCTGCTCACTTTAGATCACTCTTCGAGCTGCCAGACACTCCATCAGAATATGTGCTTCTACAATCGTCGACGACTGACCCGAAACCCTTGAACCAAGTCGATGCCTGGACAAAGCTGGACGACCTAGATGACATCTGCGACATCATCAGAAAACTGAATAAATCTCGAGCCCCTGGCCCTGATGGCATCACCAATTTCGACCTAAAATCACATCCTGTGGAATGGGCTAAATTTATAAGAATTGTGTTCACACGATGCGTGGCTGTACAATCGATTCCCCCAACATGGCTGTCCGCAATAGTGTTCCCGATTTACAAAAAAGGTGACAAACAAGATCCCACAAACTATCAACCTATTGCTTTACTGGACCCTATAGGGAAAGTCTTGAGCTCTCTTCTCTTGAAAAAATTCCAATCTTGGGCCTCACGTGCCCCATGTAATGACAACTTCCAAGCTGGTTTCAAAAAAACAATAGGAACCACGTTCAACATCTTTCTCTTAGCCATCTTAAAAAACAAAGTAAAAGACGGCCACCCAAAAGTGTATACGGCCTTCATAGACTTCTCTTAAGCCTTCGATAGAGTCGACCGCACCAGACTCTGGCAGAAATTATCTACCTGGGGCTGTCCAAGCAACATCCTAAATCCGATCAAAGTACTTCATACGGATATCAACATTAAAGTGAGATTAAATCAGCAAGGCAGTCTATCTACTCGAATCAACACAAAAAGAGGAGTGAAACAGGGCTTTCCGTTGGCACCGCCCTCTTCATCGCTTACATGGGAGATCATCAACACTCTGAAGCTCTGATCAGATCCTTTCCACCAAAAATAGCACAAACGAGCATCAGCGGATTGCTATACGCGGACAACCTTATCCTACTGGATTTGACGCCCATAGGCCTTCAACGCCAACTCACCAATCTACAACTGTTCTGCAGTGAGAACAACCTAGAAATCAACATCGATAAAACTAAAATCATGGTGATGGAACTCACAGCCAAAACCCAGGACAAGTCCGACTGGTTCCTAGAAAAAACCAAAATTGAAAGAGTAAAGAACTTCAAATATCTGGGTGTAATACTGGATAACTCGGCAAAACTGCCATTGATGGTTGCAGGTGTAAAATGGTGCGAGTACCTGGGTATCTGATAGCAGTGCCTGATAAATACCTAATACTTGTACACAAGCCAAAACTATTGGCTTTGTCAAAGATTGTTTTTAGCAGGACTTCAGTGAAGGACACGCAGAGTGCTTCTAAATTGAGTGGCTGAAGGCAGACCTGGTTACGATGTTTATAATGTCAGTATTGCGTTTATAACGCCAATGAAGTTATTAACTCTCAGAAGACCTCTTTGAATGACAGGCACTTTAAGATCAAAGTTTGATGGTAAGGCTTCATTTAAGCACGCTCAAGGAGTTCCCAACAGGAGGTTTTTAGGGCTGGGAGGGGCAGGTACTGGGCATGAATGGCCATAGGGATTAGTATGGCCATGGGTAGTCAATGGGTGGGGATATAACCAAACCGCACCTACAAGCCGTGTGCCCCATCTCAAATGGCATTTCTCCCTATCTGTACTCTAATGCAATAGTTTCGGCTCATAGATGTTGCAGGCGACACCAAATAGCCCAAACTAAGAACAGTTGTAGTCATAGGGGGACTTCAGTTGAAGTCTCTCTGACCACAAGCTCACAATCCTGAAAACTAAAGTAGAAAAATCTAATAGTTTAGGGGGGTCCCATAAATTGACACAGAATTTACTGGTAAGAGGTGAGGCAGAGAGCTTTGGATAAACTTGAAACCGTGGGTGTAGTTGATAGCAGATGGTCACCTTGCGTGCGTGAGGGTTGTGTGCCATGTAGGCCGAACAATGAATTGGAGGCTGAGATCCTTTGAGCAGGCTTAGCTTGATGGGAGTGTATATACGATTTCAAATTCTGAGGGCAGATTGAAATCTGTAGCAGTTACTCGGAGAGACGGGGAATGCGAGCAGGATGAGATCAGTCACTGTTTAAGCTCTAGGTTTTTTTTTTCTGTTGTGCATTGTTCTTTCTTGAGCGTGGCATGTCACTGTAATATTTTATTTTACAATACTCGGTGCATAATGATACTTCATTTGATTTCATTTTATTCCACAGCCAAAAGAGATTACATGGAGCCCATCTCGAGTGTTTCCACCTGTGAGGGCCTGCATGTTTTCATCCCATCTTACATCAGTGACCTTTTTGGCTGACCCTAGTGCAGGGGGTGGATTGCCACGTGGCACGTTTATCTATGCAACATCTCCTGTTCCCATCCAGGTAAGACAGTGCCTAAAATAGAAGATATAATATATTTCACTTTATGAAACATGTCTAAAATAATACAGTAATGCGCAACGTTGACCTAAAGTGTCTATAACAGTGGTTGCATTGTTATTGTCCTAGGTAAATAAAAATGGCATTAACTAATTTATAAACCTAATACACGTAGATGTGATCTTAAAATGATGAGGATTGAAAGATTTAAGGCTTTTTCAGTTTACATATCCTGTTGTGACTGCATAGTTGTGACATGTTTTGACTGGTATACTTGCACATGGTCGCCTCTTCAGTCATAACCCGGATTCCCCCAATCTTTGGGGTAATGATTCTAAAGTCAATACATGTGGTAAGGTTACCATGCTGACTGCTAAACCAGTTTTTGTACAACCCTTGTGTTAGGCAGAAACCTGTGCAGTTCCCTTGGGGACCAGTGCAAAAGATTTAGGACTACAAGTGTTGGCAGTAAACCCACTTGGTAGCAGTCTGTACCACCCAGAGTTACCTGGTAGCTGTGGCTGAGCAGTCATACTTCCCTCAAGAAGAGTTAGGCAGTATGTAAAGTATACACAATAGGCACTCAGATACAATAGCACAAGCAAACACTGACCAGAGCTTTGGTATCAAGGTATATTATTATTTATTTAAAAACACACTTATTGAAACACTCCAGCACTATTATTGTAAATCACTCTAAACACAGTTACTATTATTATATATACATCCCTTATTCCTTATCAGACAAGTCTTAGTTAACACCACTTATTTCCAGACAGAGGTGAGCGCTTAACTATAGATGGCACTCCAATAAGTTAACGAAAAAGGGAGGAAAAAAAGCAGAATGTAGGTAAATACACCACACTAATACTTAGGAACTCTTAAGCAAGGCAGGAAAGTCAAAAGTTACTTGTGAGACAAAGTCCATAGGCCGGGCCCACTCTTGGAGAGAGCAGGGCACAAATGCACCCAAGATCACACAGGCTTAAGTCTTTGCAGCGAGTTCAGAAAGGTTTTAGTTAGGCTCAGAAAAGTTTAGCCAGGGTGTCCCAGGCTAACCCAGGTTTGAAAGCCAGGGCCTAAATCTACCCCGTACAGTCGGTTGCAAGGGAAGCCAGGCGTAACATGGTACCTTAAGTAGAAAGGATCCTCCAGCGGGGGCAGTTGTTCCTGGCAGCGGGTGCAAGTCGCAGCGTCGTCCAGAGGAAGAGAAGATCTCGACGTGGAGGAAAGATGAAGGTGGTTGCACTGCTAGGGAAGAAACCAGCCGCAGAGTTTTCCGGTTAAATGTACTACCCTTTGATTCGCGGTAGTGGTTAAACGTGGTATCCCGGTTGCCGGGGTGCTTGGCACAGGCATGGCGGCCACGAGATGCTCCAGGAAGCGAAAAAGGAAGCAGACTGGTTATCCCCACCAGTCGAAGGAAGAAGACTCTCCGGGCTGGAGATCTCCTCTGTCGTTGGGCAAAGTGGCGAGACGGTTCAGCAGGGCTCCACCGGTGGTGTCGTCGCAGCAGGTCTACTCAGCTTCTCCCTCGTCGGATTCTTAGGTCCTGTGGCGACTTCTAAAGTTCCAGTCCCCAAAGCACTGCTTTTATGCAGAAAACCCCCATTCACTCAGCCTAGCTGTCACTCAAACAGGCTTAAGTGGTGAGCCGGCCGGCTCACCACTTGGGCCAATCAGGATGGAGTGCGACTTGAGTTGCCTAGGCAACTCAGTCCAGGGTGCCTAAATCCCCCTCCACCCCTCCTAAGTACCCCAGACAGAGTGGCACCAGTTTGGAAGGCTTCTGTGGAGAAGCCCGCTAAAAAGTGGAACAAAGGGCTCAACTTGGGTTGGAGTCACAGAAGCGAACACAAATGCCATTTTAGAACCGAGTTGTGGCAAAAATACCAACCAGAGAATTAATATTAAATAAATAAACCAGCGGTATGTTCGAGGCTATAGGAATTAAATAATTAAAGTTGGTAGCCTCGAACAATGGGAAATCCCATAGATATATTCGCGGTCGAATATAAAAAGTAGTATCCACTGCCACCAGCCAAAACTCGATCAGGGAGGACAGAGACGTGCCCCCTCGACTTACAGACCCTGGGGCAATCGAATTACCCCGGCCAGTACGTCCACAATATGATGGTTTGTACTGGTTCTGTTCAGAATTTGAGACTAGTAAAGTCAATGGTGACTTTACATGCCCTGGGAGACAGTAGTCAGTCCCAGGGTATGGAGTGTATTTTGGGGGGGTCACTATGACACCCCTGTGTTACTGCACTGAGGGTGCTGTGTAACACACATCACAAAATCACATGAAGCCCTATGGTGTAAAAGACCCCATAGCCCATTAAACACATCTAGAGTCAAAGAAACTCACTCAAATCATGCCCAAGAGTGAGGGTAAAAGAGTCTCACTCTTGGCAGGAGAAAAAATAAACCCCAAAAATCCAGGCAAAGCTGCTGGAGGACTCACTAGGTTAGGAAATTCAGCCTAAAAGGAGAATTCTCCCTAACACCTTGGTTGAAAGATATGCAACCACTGACCTCAATGGGTGGCTAGCTCACCTGATAAGAAAGGGAAGCCAACCCTTTCTTAAAGGTAGGTAACATGGACAGCGCCACTAGTCTTAACTGTCAGATGGCCGTAGCAAGCTGACAGAAAGGTACACACTTCTCTCTAGAAAATACACCAGCTGATTTACTGAACAAATATGTACATGTATTGTGTTACACTTCGATCAGGACAAATAAGTATTTTCCACATAATAAACAGTATGGATGAATGCAAACATATTATAAAACAAGTAAATGTGTTTTAAGACTCTCCTCAACCCACTATTTTTATGCTCTACTATCATAAATCAGCATCCACGAATGGGGGTGGGACAGGGGAAAAACAAAGGAGCCAGACCACCTAGTACTAAAGACACATACCACCTTTGTTAGCTTGTTATATATGGTTGGTCCTACACCAGGTGGTGAGCACCCAAAGAAAAGGGAAGCAGACATTTTAACCTGCAAGACAAATAGTCTTAAAGGCCCCCAAGGACAATACAAACCTTCCACGTTAATTCTGGCCCTGTAGAAGTTGTTTGCAGAACTAGAAGCCCCGAAAGAATATGCCGCAAAGCAGGAGAAACTGTAATGTAAATCAATGGCAAAACGCGGTTGAGACCTGCCACCAAAAAGCTTGCTCTAAGGTTGAGTATCTTGAATAATCACCCACCCAGGATCCAGGTGTAAGTACTTGCAGCTGTATTTATTTATTAAAACAAGATTTTGTGTTTTTAATCGAACCAGCCCCCGTATTGAACTGGTTTTGAACATGCAAATATCATAACTTTTTAGTAAAAAACCCTCCCTCCTTTCCCACCCCATCCCAAGTAAAAGGATATTTTGAGCATTTCAAACATTACAGCAGATGGATCAAATAGCATAACGCACAAAACATAAAACATGGGGTTTCGCCATCTAGGTAGGTCAACCAAGTTCAGAGCCCTTAGTCTCACTGAGCATCATATGGCATTGTAGTCTTTTTGCATATAGGTTAAGAAAGGAGTCCAGGTACCCATGAATGTCGACAAGGAGTCTTTCATGTTAGCTGACAGTTTCTCCATTGCCATTATGTTCCAGAATTTATCTAGTCACACACCGACTGTTAGGGGTTCTGATTTCCTCCAAAAATGGAGGACCGAAAGTGCAGCTGACAACAGAAGATGGGTTTAGAGCCTGAGATCTGCCGTGGTGCCATCTTGCTGCACAGTGTTTTTGAGTCCCAAAACACACAGCAGAGGTAGAGGGCTATCTGGAATGTCTAGATGTAGAATCTCTTTGAGCGTGTAGTGCACCTCAATGCAAAAGCTTTGTCTCAGCGGGCACCCCCACAAGATATGCAAAAGTGTGCCGTCAAGACCACATCCCCTCGAACATAACCTGTCATTGTTCGGGTTAATACGATGCAGGCGGGCCAGGCTTTTGTACCATTGTGTCAAAATCTTATGTCTAGTTTCTCGCAGGCATGGACATAGCGAAATCCCGTTACCCCTGTAGCTCCTTTCCCAATCTTATAGGGGGAACGCCGGTGCCCAGGTCTCGCTCCCACCCATCACAGTATGATCGACGCCCCAACCCCATGGGGTACCAAATTGACTTACATATTTTAGAGATGAGCCCTTTGACATCTGCAGGCTCTTGGAACACCTGCTCAAATTGCCAACCCCACATTGAGGGGCTGAAGGGTGCAGTGTCTTGCCTGCATGTATCAAAATCTGTCGGTTTCCTCAAGGCCTCCCTCCTCGTTGCAGTCCATGAATGTACAGATTTTCACCTTGGAGAATAAATCTCCAAGCTTACTCAACCCTCCGTCCGCCTACCGTAGGAAACCCTTGTCAGTTTCCCAGGTATGAAGTCTTCGTTATGGAGAAATGGGGTAAACGGGCAGGGGAAGGTGCTGGTGCCTCCCTCCTTTCCGACGCTATCCCAAGCCCAAGAGAAGTTTTCATTACAGCGTTCAAATAAAGGCTTTGCGCCCTGGCTCAGCGAGTTAGCCACATTTGCATCCAGAGATGACGCCTCGCTACGGCCTGCTCAATACCAACCCAGAGCTTCTCAGAGTCTTTTTGCACCCAGTCAATAAGCGGGAGAATTTGTGAGGTTCTATAGTAGTCCCAGAGCTTGGGAAATGAGAGTTCCCCCTGAGTCCCTAACAGCATATTTCATGGTCTTGTTAACCCTAGGAGAGCCCCATTCCATAAAGAATAGCAACATAGCGTCCCAGGTTCTCACTTTCCCCCTAGCACTGGAGACAGGAATTGACTGAAAAAGGTATAGAAAGCGTGGGAGGATTTTTATTTTCATTATTGCCATTTTCCCCAACCATGATAGACGCAGGGCACCCCAGCAATCTGTCTTTCCAAATAGTTCTCACCAAGGCTGGATAGTTGACCCCAAATAGGTAATCAGTTTTGCTAGTGATGTTGACCACAACGTACCTTATTTTTAGCAGCCCACGGGAAGGGGAACGTCCACTCACAGCAGTAGTTTTGATGAAAACAGCATGGCATAACGACCAGAGTAAGTGCAGCTATCTTTCCTATGAGGGGTTTATTGGATCTGGTGCCCAGGGGCTTGAATCGTCAATCATCTAAGATCCCCAAGATGAAACCGGTGAAGATGGATACCTGATGGCCCGATTAAAGGTTTGTAGCCCAGCTGAAAATGATCCCACCAGGAGTATAAGAGCTGGGGCTAACATCACAAGGAACGGATGAGGCTAAATGTTGGTGCCCCTCTCTTTTTGCTAACTCAAGGTTATTCCTAGAAAAGGAGCAAACAACACTTGAATAAAAAGAGAATCCCCTTTTGAATGGTGGTGTACACACATCCACAGGTGTATCCTTTCTTTTTCTTTTTTGCCTAATTTGGCCAGGCAGTGCTTTCAGTTATCTACTGGGACAAGTTTGCTTGGCTGTGATGTGTGTATTCAAATTGCTGCCCAAGTAAGACTCCTATTTTGCAGTTACTACTGTGATGCAATTCCTGAAGGGATTGGTAAACCTGTTTCAAATGAACTCTTTCCTCAACTATGATATCCATCTCCCAGTGCAGCTGCTCTTCTGAAAATCTTTCCCCCACCCGGGGACCCAGCATGGCTCCTCGTCGGCTCTGTCTGGCAGCACTGTGTGCCATGTGCCAGAATGGGCATCAGGGCTAGTATATATAGAGATTGCGCCCCGTTACCTAATTAATTCATCATGATACGGAATCCAACGAGGTGTTTTGGTTTAGACGGTGTGTGGATTGCAGGCATCAAATATCCATTCCGAATCCGCACAGCTTTTGCCTTTATTGCCTTGGTGAAGGCCTCGATGCGCAGGGTTGCTCATCATGTTAGTCGATGCATCCTAAGGCGCTTCGAGCGTGTGAAGCTAAACATTTCACCTTCCTCCACCAGGATAAAGATAAGCTGACTCGTTTGTAGTCGCCTTGTGCAAACCACGGCAGCGTTGAACAGTCCCCAATCCAAAAGGACCAAAAGAAAAAACAGCACTGCATGAGATGGAGATCTGTAGCGGTTCTTCGCGGCATCATTCTTCGTCCTCGAAGAAGAGGAGCCACTACTCTATGGACCAATGAGAGAAAGATGCCCCACAGGTAACTTTCCACACCCAGTCCTCTTCCCCCAGGAGAATGGGAGGCGTTCAGGCTGACGAAGCTCAACATCTTCACCAAATCCCCGGCGGCTCTGGGACCAACGCCAGAAGCCACGGCAGTGGCCGTGACGCCGGTGGTTCCCACTGTACTTGGACAAGCCGACAGGGACATCCGCATTGAGATGCAACAATTCCATGGCAAAAGGGCACACTGTTCCATCTCCAGAAGTAGATCCCGGACATCAGGTTCCTCTCTAGCGGTGCCGTCGGCGATGACGGATGCCAGCAGTGCCGGTGTCACAAAAGAGTTTCTCCCGGTCCCCAGAAGAACATACATGTCCCACTTAGATGATGTTTATGAGGAAGGGGATCCGTTACCTTGCAAGCTGGAGCCCTTCCACCCAAGGTAAGTGAGAGACTTCCCAGAGGAGTTTTCCAGGGAACAAGTTGACTTGGTGGACTTGGCAGCCGACTTGCAGGAGGCAAGTGACCTGGACACCTTACCAGAGGTAGGCGTGCTCTCTGCTGCCCCCTCTGGCAAGCCATACGTCACTTGATGGTGACATTGGTCGACACCTTAAGGCTTTCGGCTCCTTTATGTCCAAAGGTACAGTATGACCTGACTGACATCCTGGTCGAGGGTCCTAGAAATTATACTTTATTACCTTTCAATCAGGCCGCGTAGGGGCCAATGATGGAACAATGGGCCAAACAAAATTCAGTTCTCATGGTGGACCAAAACCTAGGTAAGAAGCACAGGCCGGCACCCACGAGCCCCATGTTCCTTTCTGCCCATGCTTCCTCAGAGAATTTCGTGGTACAGGCTGCTGTGATATTTTATTTGTATCGTGCTCGTACACAAGGGTTTGAAGCTTAAGACTACACCTTTTCCTTCTTTGCCCCTCGACAGGGAGAGCAAGAGACTGGACACATGGGGTAGGAAGATTGTTGAGCCTTGGTCTCTGGTGTGTCAACAGCCTCTTGCACTCTAGCCATGTTTTACTTTGGCCTATGGTCAGTCATGGCATAGGTGTTGGAGCAGATCCCTGTAGGGGAGATGTGGGAAGGTTTTTAGGCCCTCAGCAAGGACAGCAAAAAAGTCTCCCGTCAGTACTACAGTCTATTGTGGACATCGCAGACTGCAAGGACAATGGCCACCAGCACAGTCTTGCGAAGTTTCTTTTGGCAAAGAGCGTCAGGCTTTGCTACTGTTGTCCAAGAGAAACAACTGAACATGCTCTTCAATGGCATGAACTTCTCTGGCAACATTTGCTTTAGCAGTTCTAAACTTCTTATAATATAGACCAGTCACTTAGGCTGGCAGTACAGAAACAGTGACCTGCAAGCCTGGCGGCCAGGGGAACGGGTTTTAGCCCCTTCCCCACTTATGCCCAAAGAGGTAGACATCAAGCATCTTCGAGCAGACAAGGTCAGCACCTTCCCTACAGGGGCTGGGGTAGGAGGAGCTAGGGGAGGTGTATCAACTACCACTTTGCCCACTGCAACCCCTGGCTCAAAGCCTCTCTGCAGAGAACGTCTGCCATCTGCCCCCCGTGGGTGGTCAAATATCCCTGTTTGGCGAGGAATAGAAAACTACCATCTCAGGCGTCTGGGCCTTAAAGGTCCTACAAACACGGATACTGCCTCCCTTTTGGCTCTCGCCCTCCAGACCACCCCCCATGTCACCAATGTAAACGTCTGGCAAAAGGGGCGATAGCGCTGGTACCCTGTTCGGAATGATGCAGGTGTTGGTATTTAACTTACTTACTTTCTGGTACCAAAGAAGGACGGAGGTCTGAGACCCATCCGGGATCTGTGGCTTCTGAACTTGTACTTGCGCAAGGACAAGTTCAAGATGGTCAATGTGCCCTAGATCCTCCAGTCCCTGGACGACGTGAACAACTGGCTAATCACCCTGGATCTCAGGATGCTTACTTCATGTGATTATCCACTAGAAGCGCAAGAAGTCCCTGGGATTTAAAGTGGGGAACTGTCATTTCTACTTCAAGATTCTCCCTCATGTTTTTTTGGCACCCAGGGTTTTCTAACAGTAGTGGCGTCTCGACTCAGGAGGGAAGGCATTCAAGTCTTTGCCTACATGGATGACTGGCTTGTCAGATCTGGCTTTAGCACACCTTGGCTTGGGTTTCTCTCAGAACTTCAAAAAATCTCCGATTTCACCATATCAGTCCCTGTGATTTATCGGGACAGTCTTGTACACTCACCTGGGTCGGGGTTTCGCGCCTCAGGAAATATCTACAAGATTGTCCAGGTACATCCACAGACGACAATTCCAGCATTGGCTTTTCTGCGATTGCTAGCTCTTATGGCCTGCTGCATCTCAGTGGTGCCAGACATCTACCTGCGCATGAGGTTGGTATAGTGGTCACAGTTTCAAGGACAAACCTCAGACCTTCCATTGGTCTCTGAGAGAGTTTCCGGAGACTTGCAATGGTGCTCTCATTATCCAGAATTCCCCAACCAGGGCTCACCGGGAATCTTTCAAACTTGCAGGAGGGCATACCAATGATAATTCATACATATGAGCAAGTAGTATTAACCTCTCTAATCAGGAACTGACACAAGCTTAACTATCCATCTTACAGGGTCTTTCCTCTGTATCCACAAACCCTAAAGATTGGTTCAATCAAGGTTGAAAGTATACATTTCTCTGCAAAGTTACACTCCAGGCTTTTTTGTAAGAATCCAATTTTCTAAGATAAAGACGCAAATCATCTTTTATGCCCCTTGACAATCAACTTCCCAGTGTTTTGTTACCTTTGAAAAATGTGTCCTGAAAGAGCTATCATCTCTGTCCAAACAGGCCAAAAATGTATACAATAACATTACAAGCTCTGAAAGACTAGCTAATATCAAGATCTGAAAGCGATGCATCCATGATATGGCATGGTGACATTGAATATGTAGACCTATTTTCATATTGGCTAAATACGTGTAACTGCAATGTACAATTCATTAATGAATATAACAAACACTACATATCTGACCAGTAAAAATATTGGTGGCAAATTTCATACACTGTGTTGAGAAAGCCAACTGACAGAAACACCAAACTGTGCTATAATAGTTAGAACCCACAAAACTTGCAAGACAATTTTCAATTTGGCCAGCACTTCACAATAAGGAGGAATTGCACCACACTAGCAGACTTCCAAATAAAACACTAAAGTTCTTGATATGAGAGCACAATGGGGTTACCCCCAGAAAGCTATTGGTCACTCACGTAAGAGAGCTAGATATAGCCCCAAGGAAGCCCTGTTAAGCCCTCAGCATAAACAGGAAAGAAGTCAAAGAATGACATGTGTGACCACCTTTTGTCTGTGGACCTGAAAATAATCATTGCAAATATTGGACTCTTGTAAGACTCAGCCTACCAATGAAGACCTCCTTGTTTGCCCTTAAAAGAGCAAAACACTTCTGGGATTGATCTGCTCTGAGTACCTCAGAACTAGCAACAAACCAACCATATGGAACCTGGGACCACTGGTTAACCATTTTCTCTGCACGCAATATTCGTTTTTTAAATTTACCAAATAAAGGAATATTTTCAAGTTTGACAGACAATGGTTTCTGAAGAAGATTACTAATTACAAAAGTAGTATACTGCATTGAATAACCTTTCAAAAAAAGGTATGTTGGCCAAATGAGCAGTTCACACACATTGCAAAACATTGATCCAGAATAAGATGCAAAAATGTAAATGTGACATTGGTTCAACACTATGTGGAACACAACCATTCACCCGACGATATATCTTTTTGAGTAATAGGTGCGGCCACTTCCAGTTGCAAATCCATAACCGCTTTTGTTACACAAGGAGGCATGGTGGATCCACTACATGCAAATACCTATCACAGATTGTTTGCCTCATCTGTTCCCATTTTACAATACCATTTTACACTAACAAATACCAGGAATTTATCTTGCACGAACTTTATTCCAAATATCACCAGTTATGTATTTATTTACGTTTGTAACTTTTTTTGTGTGTGTTGGCAGTTGCCAATAGCTTTTGTGGCAAAATGGCGCAAACTAACACATCATTACATCATGATGTGATGTGGAAATATATATGTTAAATAAACATAAGTTCTCCTAGTTCAAGTGTCACACAACAGTCTAGCAAAATCCCAAAGGACCTATGTGTATGTGTTTTAAGTTGCAGGCATGGCTCTCAAGCTAGGAAATAGCTTGCAGTCAAAATAGCACACACAAATACCAGCAGGTGTTGACCCTCCCCCCCCCCTGAGCTCAAGCTCAGGATAGAAAAGAACAAATGTTGTGCCTCCCCCTGCATGGTTGTTTGTATTTCACTATAATTACTCAACTTTCTGTTCACCCGGTCAGTGAAGTTACCTTTCAAGGACCCTGTGTTATTTACGGATCATGTTATTGCAGCTAATAACCTGCATAGAACGACCAAAATATTGTAAGTAAGCGAGAGAGCCTTAGCGAAACAACTGTGGTCGCCTCTCTCGACTCCGGTGTTTTGTTTGATGCAAAATAAATGAATCTAGGCGACTATCTATTCTGTGAAGGTGTCTCATTCTTTGTTTATCTTCCAGGCGGGAGAACCTTTAGGGAGGGGGCTCACAGCTTTACTCCAATTTGCACATTTTGACACATCATCACAGTAGCGTTGGTGATGTGCTACATGATGTGTCTGTGATTTTTTGCAGCAAAAAATATTTCATTTAGACTCCTTTGAGAAAGGTTTAACATTCTTAACCATCCACTCAGATGGAACGTTCAATGTAATAGAAGGTAAGACAGTTTTGAACATTTACCACTATCACACTAGTCCACTGCTCTTAACACACTATCTTCTTGTTTACAATTATTAATACACACTTGGTCTGCCCTCCCTAGATTTGTTTCCTTCACAATACTCCATATTTCCAATTTAACAAATAAGAATGTACAGGTATGTAATGCAATGTGCAATCATTTGAGTGAGATCTACAAGTAAGCGCCAATATCCTTTGTAAACCCATGATATAAATTACCTATGTTTATATCATCTGTACTACATTGCAGATAACCTACGATAAGCAAAAGGTATTTACCTTTATAAGAAGTTCATCTCCAGTTTCCTTATGCTGGGACATCTGGCTGGTGAGGCCCCTCTTTTTCCTTGATATGGTAACCACTAAATTATATGTGCGGCAGGTTATCGTACCTGATTCATTTTCTAACAAACAGGGTCCCTTTGAATCACTTGTTGGTCCTGAGGAAGTTGCTCGATTGTTGGGTGCCGAAATGTTCTAAGATGTTGACCCAGGTTATATAAGATTTATAGTCCTTTTCAAATCAACATAGACTTTGGCTGCACAAACTAATGGTCCAGATGAATTTATACAAAATGACTAGACCCATGTAATACACACCTATGGTCGCTGTGAACCGTACAGAGCCTTTTCTTTCAAATGGGATGTAACCTATTCCTAAAACCACAACTTTTTAAAGAAACTCATAAGAAGGACTTTGCTTTATATTATGATGATTTCTCTAAGAATTTTTTTTTCACAATTGGCTTTCTGCACGTTTAACCTATATATTTGTTGTTTTGTAATATGGCACCTACCGGAAGTGGATAGATTCTTGTACTTCATTTCTGTATTGTTCTTTTCTGAATAACTGTGGTAATTAAATGTGTGATACTCTTGAGACCAATATCGGGTTTGTTTGAAATGAGAAGCATTTTGAGGTTCCCCAATACATTCACATTAAGAGTGAGATTCAAACAAGCGAAGCAATTTTTCTTACAAAATCCAACAGGAACACAAACTCTGTTTGTATAATAATTGTTAGTTCCCCTGTTCCTGATTGTGTAGGCGTCCCCGGCCCTCCTTTAAAGTGACTCCAACCCAGTGTTTGCAGGGTACACTAGCTTTTGAAAAGCAACAGGTGCATTTTGAGTGACAAAGAAGATTACTGTGCATTAGTACAAGCTATTATGAGTGGAGAATGCAGCTTTCCACTTGGCACTGTTGGTTAATGCAACCTTCCGGCGATCACCTCTTTTGGTTTACTGTACTCACCCCAAGTGGGACGGGTATGCCCAGACGCGAGTCCTTGGGCCTGGAGACAAAAGCTGCACTTCACTGATGATGCCCAGTGGGGCCTAGACATGTCTTGCGTTGCTTATACTCATGTAAAAGGAATGTGATAAAGCAGTCGGGCCGGACTGCCATTTTCGGGGAGGGACCAGGTCTGATTTGCATATTGTCTTTCCCCTTTCTGCTATGGATTGGCAGGCTGAAGTACAACAGGTCTGTGGGTTGCCCAGAGCTTTGCCAGAGGTTAGGAATAATTCAGAACTTCCCAGCCAACACCTCTTTTGTTTTTCAGGGGTGTCCATGTCACCTGGTTTTACCTGTAGAGAAGGGACTTGGGGACCTAGGCTGGGACAGCCACCCACTCCGTTATACAACCCACTGAGGTGGTATAATGAAAATCTCAGTGACCTTCCTATGTCGATTTAGGGATAGAGTTAATTTATTTTAATTCTTGTTGCGTGCCACATGTCCATGGGCCTCGGGGAGCACAGAAAATGAGAACAAGACAAACAGAACATAAAAAGACTGGCCAGAAGAAGTGAAAGGAAGTCAAAGGTTTACTCTGTGTTGAAAAGGTGAGTCTTTATAGCCTTTTTAAATAGATAATTCTGTATTTGGCGTATAGCAGCCAGTAGTACGTTCCAGAGCAGAGGACCCTGAGAGTCAAAGCTGGTGCCTCCAAATTTGGCAATCATAGGTTCTAAGGTAGTTGATGCCTAAATTAAGAAAAATGCCACAGGTCGGTCAGGGGAAAATATATTTTATGGCTGGTGAAAGCAAGACTGCATCCTTAATCCTAGTGCACAGACTATGTAATCAGGTAAACAATTGAGCCCATAATCTGTGCTTTATAAACCCACTGCATTAGCAGGTGATTTTTCACATAGTTGGGCACTCGGCCATAGGTCCAAGCGGGAAGCAGGATTGTGAGATCGGCATATGCCGAGTGCACAAACTCTGGCCTAGCATCTGCCCCAGAGCCAAACAGACCACTACAGCAGACACCATAATGCCATGCAACAAGCACTCATATTCTGCAGTGTCACTGGCAGCGAGCAGAGAAACTCACAAGTGTGGGAAAGCCAAAGTTCCAAGTCCGTGAGCCACCTGTGATTAATCTGGTGGGATCATCACTGATTCCCAGCAGTGACCTCCTCCCAAGTGGCCAGGGGATGGCAGTCGCTATCTGATCCTGACCCTGGCAGTGTATATATGGGGGAGGATCACATGGGAGGAGACATCTGTTGGTGGGGAGGTGGTGGCTCCATCCTACGAGATGCAGTATTCTCCCCTTCCTCTCGAAGACCTTATAATACCCATGTTCTTGATGGCTTGTTGTCATCCTACAAACTCCCCCTATTGTAAAAGCCAGAAGCCCCTTCCTTTTTGTCACGTTAGTCAAAATCCCAGTTTTACCTCAAACATACACAACACAATATTTCCTGTTTCTGATATTTGCTGTCTAAAACCTCTGAACAACGTGTCAGAAATCTAATATGCATAGACTCCAGCTCTGATAAAGACTCAAACACTGAGACGAAGATTAGGAAAGAGTTAATGCAGATTGACAAGCGTTCAAAGAACAACAAGCAGACCAGTTGTTTTTAAAATCCTGAAGTGCACTGCCCTTTAAATTTAGAGGCTACACTGTGGGAAGAGAGAGTGCAGGAGAGGACGTTGGGGCCCCATCTGGAGGCTCACCGAGGCTAAGCACACACAATCTCAGAAGGCTGCTGGTGCTGGGCAGAGAGACGATGCAGACAAGCACAGAAGGTCCCGGAGGAATTGGGAGCAAAGCAGAAGCTCCCAGGTGGCAGGCCATTTGAAAGGACAGCAATTCCATACCCTGAACGAAGAGGCAAGCCGACCTGTAAACGCAGAGCCACGTGGTCAGCTAGAGGGGCGTTCGCACACTTGCAGCTGGAGAACGGACAATTGAATCATCCCTCCAAGACACGCACCACATCAGAGACGCAAAGAAGACCCGGTGAATCCACTTAAAGTTGCTGGGGACCTCGGGGCACTCTGAACACAGCATCAGCATGTGAAAGCAGAATATGTATGTGAATGTTTTGAAGGCAGACGAGGCAAAGTACTAAAGCCAATACAGGCAAGACCTAATGTTGAAACAATGCCCAATAAGAATATTTGAATACTGACCAGATAAACTACAACAGCAAAACCTGAACGAATATCTATGCATGAAATGTCAATATGCGGGGATGCTGGAGCAAGTACAACAAAGTTGATGCGACTGTGGCATAGTGAAACTAATAAGAAGTCCTTGAAACCAAATATACCAGGCATTTTGAAACTGTATAGAACTTTAAAACTGTGAGAAGGTACCGGCAGGAGAGTACACCAGGGGATCTGGAGAACTGACTGTGGGGTATACCAAGCAATTCACCAAAGCTGTAAGGAAAAGTCTAAAACTGTGTGAAGATACCTGGCAGACGAGCATACCTTGTAATCTGATGAACTCGTACAAGGATTCCTGGCAGGGGAGTATACCAGGGGTTGCACCCAAGATTGTAGAAGAAAGTTTAACCATGTCACAAAATACCTGGTAGGGACGTATACCAGGGAAATCAAGAAGCACATGCAAGAAGTCCTAGTAGGTTGATACATCAGGCACTTGGAGTTATATAAAGAGGTTTAACACTGTGCCAAGATACCTGGCAGGAGAATGTACCAAGAGTTCAGAAAAGCTCACAAGAGGATTCCTGGTAACAGAGTACCCCAGATAATCCGCTAAAATACAAGAGAAAGCTTATTGTGGAATTTATTATGTGAATAAGAACTTTTATGATTATAGTAACTTTGTGAATCCAGTATAAGGAATCAAGAAACTTTTGTTCGAAAGTTGCCATTGTATCTAAATATCAAAGAGAAAGGAACCACCCTCTGGAACCAAGGGTTTCTCGTTGGGGAACATGGATTTATCTTTATATATTGGTTATAAACCCTTTTAACTAAACATACAAACTAGTCGGACATTTCCTGTGTTTTTTGTTTTTAATTAGGATGAGAAATGTTCTTATGGTGTTGTCGAATGCATTTTAATCATTGGGACATGGTTATATGAATGGAATATGGTTTGCTTAAAGTACCTTTTTTATCTTGCCTATTGCTAGATATATTTTTTTTTCAACCAAACACAATAAAGGAAATAAAAACGAGATATTTCCTTGTACACTTTAGTTGTTAGTTTCTAGTGTGATGTCCAGATTAGACTTCCTTAGGATATGATATGGCATTTATAATGCGCCTATACACAAGTGTTTCAAGGCTCGACGAGGTAAGCGGGGAAGGGGAACAGAGGGAAGACAAAGGCAATGATCTTACTAGGCCAGGTAACATTTAGATCGCGCAAATGCATGTGAGGGGGGAAAGGGAAAGTGCAGGGGGAAGGTGGAGGGGGGCAGTGCAATACATATGATCAGCAGTAAGAATAAATAAAATAAATAAAAACAATAGGTAAAAGTGCGGCACAGCTTGTGGCAAGTGTAGTGGTAAGTGCAGACATCAAGTGTGAAGTGCTGGAGGGACTGTAGTGTAGGGAAACAGAAACAGCCCCCAAGTGCAGGGGTTGCCCGGGAGGCAGTGTAGGTGTGCAGCTGGCAGGGGAGGGGACCTGGGCCCAAGACCAGAGGGTGGCCATGTGACCAGTGCAGTTTCAGTCAGTCAGTTCAGCAGGGGAGAGGCGGAGAGAAAGCAGAAGCAAAGAGGAAGGTCTTGATGGGCTTCCGGAGATGGTTCTCTTCAAGTTTCAGGGAGGCTGTTCCAGAGGTAGGCCCCAGCCAAAGAAAGAGCTCTACCACCAACTCGTTGCTTGGAGAAGCGACAGACCCCGAGGGAGTTGGAGGCGCATGAGCGAAGAACTCGAGATGGAAGATATTTAGGAAGAGAGAGATGGTGTTGAGGCCCCAGGCCCCAGAACGCCGTGTGGGAAGTGCAGAGGGTTTTGAACTTAATCCTCACAGCCACTGGGAGCCAGTGCAGAGATTTCAGTCCTGCAGAGATACGATCCCTGGGCTTGAGGCCAAGGACAAGTCTTGCAGACCTGTTCTGGATGAGTTGCAGAGGGCGGAGAGTAGAAGCAGGCAGATTTAGAAAAAGGCTGTTGCAGTAGTACGGCCTAGAGAGAACCAGAGCTCTGGAGACAGTGAGCTTCTGGGGGGAAGGAGAGGAAAGGAAGAATACCTCTGAGGAGGTGCAGCTGGTAGTGTGACTTCTTAGTGACATCAGAGATGTTAGGAGAGAGTGGGGTCGAAGATGCCGCTGAGGTTTTTAGCCTCACAAGTGGGAGAAGGAAGAGGACCAAGAGAGGCCGGCCAGAGAGCGACAGGACAGGAGGGAGCAGGTGTGCTGATGAGGAGAATCTGTCTTACTGGCATTAAGGCAGAGATTGTTGGCGGCACACCACTCCTGCATAGCGGACAGACAGAGATGAGAGAGGAAGAGTTGGCGGAAGGGAGCCTGAAAATGAGCTGAGTGTCCGCATAGCACTGAAAGTTGGGAGAGCGACAATGCAGTGGGCAAGAAGTGCCAGGTATTGGTTGAACAGCCAGGGAGCGAGGTTAGACCCCTGGGGAACACCACAGGTTGGATGGAGATAGAGATAGAGATAGAGGAGAGGAAGGACCCAAGTTGGACCTGGGAGGTTCGATCAGGGAGGAAAGAGGTCAGCCAGGGCCTGAGACGGTTGAGCAGGATGGCATGGTTGACCATGTCAAAGGCAGAACAGAGATCTAGAACGATGAGGCCACAGGGGGTATTGGAGTCCAGGTTGGAGAACAGGTCTTCACGGATGTTCAGGAGAGCAGTTTCTGTGCTTCTGGCAGCTCTGAAGCCAGACTGATGGTCATGGAGACAACCAACCAATTCAGTGTGAAGATTAAGCTGGGAGATGGCCAGCTTTTCCAGGAGTTTGCCCAGGAATGGAGTGATGGAGATTGAGCAGTAGTTAGCAGGGCAGGAGGGGTTGGCTGGCGGTTTCTTAAGACGAGGGTGCTCAAGGGAGTGCTTCAGGGGGAAGGGAAGACTCCAGTGGCGAAGGAGTGGTTGCAGAAGTCAGCCAAAGCAGGGGCCAGGGTGTCAATGTGGTCCTTGTTAGGCAGAATCCTTTGCAGTTCCCTCAGAGAACACTGCAAAAAGATTAAGACTACAGGAGTAAGCAGTAAACCCAATTGGTAGCAGTCCGCACCACCCAGATTTACCTGGTGGCTGTGGCTGAGCAGTCGGACTTCTCTCAAGAAGAGTAGGGCAGTATATAGAGTATAAACAATAGGGCTAAAAACACAGTAGAGCAAACAAACACTGACCAGAGCTTTGTATCAAAAAGTATATAATTATTTATTTAAAACACACTTTAGGCAAGACACTAGCACTCTAAATCAAAAGCAAGTTGAAATAAAGTCAGGTAAAGTATAGACACCTCCCTTGATAACTATTAGACAAGTCAGAGTTAAAACACCACGATTTGTTAGAACAGATGTGAGCGTGTAACCTAGATGGCACTCCAATAGTTAAGTTAAAGGGAGAGAAAAAGGCAGAGCATAGAAATAAAACTGTTCCCAACACTTTTAGAAGTTCCAAGCAATGAAGTAAAGGCAGTATACACTGTAGAGCCAAAGTTCATAGGCCAGGCCCACTTTAAATGGAGCAAAGCAAAATGTGCCCAGGATCACACAGTTTAAAATGCGCTAAAAGTCTTTGCAGAATGTTCAAAAGAGGTTGGGGCGATTTAAGAAGTAAAGTTAGAAGGACTGGGGCCAACCCAGTTGGAAAGCCAAGGATTTAAGGGTCACCTTTAGCAATCCGTAGAAAGGGAGGCCAGGCAGAACACAGTACCTTAAAGAAAGGGGAAGCTCCAGCGGTGGCAGTTGTTCCTGGCAGTGATGCAGTTCGTTGTTTCGACCAGGGGAAGAGAGGATCTCGTCGAGGAGGAAACCTGGAGTCGATGTACTGCACAGGGCTGAAACCAGCCGCAGAGGTCGTCGGTTAAAAGGTGCGTTCCTTTTATTCGCGGTCAAAGTGGTGAAGCGTGGCTATCCGTCTGCCGAGGTACTTGGCACGGGCGATTCGACCAAGAGACATCTTTGGAAGGCGAAAGGGGCGAACTGGTTGATCCCACCAGCTCAGAGGAAGAACACTCGTCCAGCAGAAGATCTTCTCTTATCGTTGGGAAAGTGGTGAGTTCGTTGCAGCAGGGCTCCACCAGTACTGTTGTCGTTGCAGATGGCTCAGCTTCTTCCCTCTTCAGATTCTTAGGTCATGTGGCGACTTCTGAAGTTCCAGTCCCAAAAGCCCTGCTTTTATGCAGAAAAACCCCCATTCAACAGCCTAGCTGTCACTCAAACATGCTAAGTGGTGAGCCGGGCGGCTCACCACTGGCCCAATCGGAACAGAGTGTGACTTGGGTTGCTAAGGCAACGCAGTCCAGGGTGCGAATTCCCCTCCCCACACATCCTGTGGAACCCAGACAGAGTGGCACCATTTGGAGGGCTTCTGTGGAGAAGCCGGCCAAAAAGTGGAACAAAGGGCCCGATCTTGGTTGGAGTTACAGAGACGGACACAAATGCCATTTTAGAAAAGAGTTCTGGCGAAAAGACCCAACCGTTGATTTAATATGAACTGGCGGTATCTTTAACATTGCACCAATAAGTGGTGCGTTTAAAATCAATGGGCAAATCCCATAGGAAATATTCCGGTGTAATATTTTGCGTGGTAACCACTGCCAGCTGCCAGAAACTCGACAAGGGGGGACTGGACAGTTCCCCCTTGAAAACAGACCCAGGGGCAATCGAATTAACCCCTTCCAGTACTTCCACAATATGATGGTTTGTACTGGTTCTGTTCACAATTTTGGACTAGTAAAGTTAATGGTGACTTTACATGCCCTGGCAGACAGTAGTCAGTCCCAGGGTATGGAGTCTATGTTTGGGGGTCACTATGACACTCCTGTGTTACTGCACTGAGGGTGCTGTGTAACACGCATGAAAAACAGATGATACCCTATGGAGTAAAAGACCCCATAGCCCATAAGCACACAAAAAGTCAAAGACATACCTCAAATCATGCCTAAGAGTGGGAGGGAAAGAGTCTCACTCTTAGCAGGAGAAAAAAACAAACCCCAAAAATCCAGCAAAGCTGCTGGGGACTCACTAGGTTTGGGAAATTAGCCTTATAGGAGAATTCTCCCTAACAGTCCTTCCTGGCTTTAGTGGAACTGAAGAGAACCTGTTTTGACGAGATTTCATAGAACCTTGTCTAGGGAGAAAAGCGGAAAGGCAGAGAAGGAGGGGGGAGAGGTGGCCACAGAGTTGCCAGTTGAGAGGGGGATAACGGGAGGAGAAGTAGAGGAAGAGAGAGGACAGGATGTCCTGAGTTTGAGATGAAATGGGAGGCCAGGGCCGTGTAGAGGGTCTGGGAGGAGACAGGAGAGGTAGAGACTGCAGCAGGATTGGCCAGCTCCTTGCAGATTTTAAAGAGTTTGGTTGAGTTGTTGGATACCACAGAGATGCAGGCTTGGATGAGGGCTCTCTTCTTGGTGTCGGACAGAGAGCTGGTATTGCCTTTGAATTAGGCGACAGGCCAGTTTGTCAGAGGATGTACGGGAAGGAAGCCATTTCCTCTCAGCCACCCTGCACTTGCGTTTAAGGGTAAGGAGGTCCGAGTCATACCAGGAGTTGCACTTGGCTTGGGCTTCAAGCGGATCCTCATGACAGGTGCAAGAACAGCAAGAGTATCAGATATAGCTAAGTGGAGCATAGAACGGGCTGTGTCAGCGTGTGAGTCATCTGAAGGAGGAGGGTGAGGGGCTGAGAAAGTGGCGGCGAAAGCCTCAACTGACACATGCTTCATGGGTCAGATAAACGAGAAGGTAGGTAGCAGTGCTGGAGTAGGCCTGGCCTGAGGGGTGGAGAGAGTGAGCTGGGAGGAAAGGAGAAAGTACCGGAGAAACAATGGGGTCAGAGAGGCGTTTATCCAACCTATTTCTGTTTAATAACAATGTCTGACAATGAGAATATTGCAACTTTGTGTCCACCTCTCATTTCTGACCCCTCACACACCATGAAAGCACAGCTGCTTCCAGCATGGCCAACAGGCTATGTGTGACTTCGAGCCAAGTTCATGCACAACACCTGCCTGAACCACGAACATGGTGCACACTAAAGGGCAGCTAATGGGAAAAGAACCCGGCAACAAAGCCCTTGTTGATCCTATCAACATCTGGGGCGTACGTCTCCTGGCCTGTTGTATCATAGGACAGCATTCATGAGTGAGAGTTGTGCTTTGGTGAGGCGAGGTAGAAAAGAAGAAACTTGTGTTGGCCAAGTCAAGAGGGCAAATAGTGGGATAAAGACGCGGCGGAGGGGAAACAGGAAAAAATATCCTGTGTTGGCCAAACCAAGTGAGCCAAATAGAATGTAGGAGTGGAAAGTGGACTGTGGACGTGGCGCCAAAGATTAGGAAAAGTCAGTGTCAAGTGGCAGGCTAGAGTCAGAGGCTGTCTGAGAACTAAGGCCCATGGACAGGAATGGGCAACGCCCGAAGGCTGCTGAAATAGTAAGAGTGAAGCCACCTGGGTCCTCTGGGAAAACCCTTGTGGGAATCGCAAGGCCACCAACCCAAAGAAACAAGGCTTCTACTGTGTACCCGGTAGGTGCAGAGATGCTCACCTACTCCTTCCACTTTTTCTCATGCCTAAGGTAAGGATTCAAATGGTTTCTATTGAAGCCTCTCTGGGCCTCCTCATGGGGTCTCATGTTGACCACATCTTGACTCTCCATATCTACTTAATGACAGTGAGGGGACTAGCTGACATAACTTTCTTCCCTGGGCTTTGTAGGTTCCATTACAAGGACCTTGTTGCCCCACTGATAACACACTAGACACTTGAAGGGGTGATGAATGTCTATTGCGCTAAAAATAAAACTGCTATTTTGCTTTTTCTTTGTTTTCATTTTGTTCAAGACCCGCTGGAGTCCCTCTATCTTTTGTATCCCCATCCACCCCCACTCCCCCTTCATCAATATTGCTTGACCCCATCCCACCATTGACATTTTGGTGGTAAAATTCAAGCAAAATAAATGTGAGCAGTGTTTTGTCGAGCAGTGTACTCACTACTGTGAGGGTTATCCTCTCTGTAGTTCTTCTGAGATGTCCTGCCAAGGGCAGCACCTAGGTGAACTGGATCAGGAATAAGTGCTTGGGGCACAACCTACCTCTTATCTCAGGTTTTTTTGCTCTCTATAAAGGAAGCCATCCTTCTAGGAAATACTGTTTCTCCCAGAGGTTTCCTCTTTAGATTGGGCCTGGACCTACTTTTGCAGATATTTAACACTCTTCCCCCCAACAGAAGTATTCCAGTCAAAGCCTCCTTCGACAAACATCTCTGGTTTCTCGGACATGCTAGTGAGGTCAGGCCTGCTAACACCTGCATGTTCCCTTACCGTATTCTTGCAAGAGTTCATCCATCTGCAAGGCATGTTTCAAACTATTCAGCACCAGCTTGGCTTCGTATAGAAATTTTGCACATCCCCTTCAGTGCAGGAAAGAACTCTGAAGCAAGCTGCTTCTTCCAGACTTGTGACTGCGTGATCACAGCCCCTATAACTCTGGGGTATCGCATGGCTACGAATCAATTCTCTTGCAAAACATTTGTAAGAACATTGTCCTGTACTCTCTCCGGAATAGTGTCTATCTTCTGATGAAATTGGACTGTCACTAGGTAGTAAAAAAACTCTGTGGGGGTCCACTAGCTAGTACATTTGGCAATAAGGGGAACATTTCCTAGGTCCCTTGGAATGAGAAGTGGATTGTCTACGACCTGATACAGGGTGAATCGAAGCATAGGTTCTTTTGCCCCTGATAGACAATCATCTGGTAACATTGATGGGAGTTCTTGGGAATCTCTTTGAAGACCATGAGATGATGTACCCAAAGCCACAAGGGGGGGGACACTGACTATCTGGGAAGGGTGCCTTTGAAGCCCCTTTCAGACTAGGTGGGCAGTGTGTGCTCCCTTACCACTAGGGCTTGGAACCTTCAATGTGGAGTGAGGTTCTTCCTTTGATTCATAGGATCCCCACAGTCTCAGTACCTCCAACTGTCTTGAGTTGAGTCTGCTACTGTTGTGGGGCTTGCCCACCCGTGACTCACCCCCACCTGCTTTGGGGGCATGAGAGAATTGTTTGTATTACTGCTGTTTCTGAAGCACCTCTTACTTCTGTGGGGGTCCTTGTCCCTTCTTTACTCTGTCTGCAACCCCAACTGGAGGTTTGGGGTGTATCCCTTTAGAGCCAACAAAATGCTGATGTCTGGGACAAGCACCCAAAATGTTCTCGAACATCATGAGGATAAACAATCCTGAAATCGATCCATGTTTCGTCAAATCCAAGCATTTCTCTTGGCACCAGTCACCAATGTTTTGTGATTTAACATTTTCTTCCTTCCAGGATTCCCTGATACCTCTCAGATATTTAGTTGGAGTTTTCCCAAAGGTTTGTACAAGATCCTCCCTTACATAAGTAAACTTTCTCTGGCCACTCTCCTTCATTTTCAGAATCAAATTACTTTCAACACGTTGTTTTGTCCTCTTACTTCACTGTGTTTGTGCCAAATCAAAGGAGTTGAACTAGGAAAGGATATTTCACTCAACCACATACAATCTCACCAAATCTTTCATGGAATAGGGTGGGAATGAAGGTCTGCTCCATTACCTGACTTGATTGTGCAGTCATGTTTATTTTTTAGCTCCATCTGGTTGACTGTCCCGTTTCTCTGCAAATCACATCTCCACTTTAGCGTTTTGTGGTCAAAACGTTTCAGCTCTCAGCTTGCTTCTGTTCAGCCAACTGGGCTGTATGGATCTCCAGTTTTAGCTCCTACAGGTGAAAGGCTTCTTTCTCTACTGAGTTGGCTGCTGAGACAAATGGTGCAGACAAGAATGTTAAGTTGTGCTAATGGCCATTTCAGCCTCTGTGGCAGGCTTGTTCACGCCACGGGTCTGAAGCGTCCTTGCTTTAAACATGCCTCTCAGCCCTTCTCCCTTCATGGTGGTAAGTGAGGCAGTGGGAACCTACTGCAACACAAAGCTTGAGAAAATAGCAATACATTGCAAGAGACATTTTGAAAGACCTTTTGGAAGTACATGTCTCTGTGTAGTGAAAAGTTGCCACTGAACTCTATTCAATAGGATACAAAACCTTTAAGACAGTGGATGAAATGGTAATTAAGTCTGAATTCTATTTTTGGGGTTCCTTTTGCTATTGCAGAGCTCCCCCCTGCTGACTTTCATGGTTTTGAGACTTTCATTTGCCGTCATAGGGAATTTGACTGATTTCCCCCGGCCTGTGGCAACTCCTTTTTGGTGTGCTGCACTGGGTAGTCCATATGACTACTGTGGCAGGTGTGCTCCTTGAACAGTCTGTTGTGTCCCTTGCAACTGCTCTTACACTGTATGTGTATTTTACTGTGTTAGTAGCCATATACCCATACATCATGGTTGGTGGGTAGTAAAGTTTTTTTAAAGTCATCTACACCAAGCTTTTTTGTTTGGTGGTCTTTCTTAGTTTGCATTCACCCCAATGAATGGCCAACATGTCTGTTCTGCCTACGTAGGCTCTAGATCGCTACCCTCTGTTTGACAGCTGTTTGGCTTTACCTGTTTACCTGGTCTCCCAGTTGTCCTAGTCCACATGTTATGTGGGTGTGCCCTGAATGTATAGAGTTTCACTGGCAATCGGGGATTAGAGTGCAGTCATAACCTCAAATGGCGCACAGTTGTTGGTTAATGGACAGAGATTTCCCTTCCCTTGTATGTGCCTCTATAACTAGGGAGATCCTGGGCTGTCAATCAGTTTCATTTTGGAAAACATAGTTCGAAGACTGCTGGAGAGATGGGTTGCTCCTGAGGATTCTGACACTGAATGTTCTGGCTGTGCCCTGTACTTTTGCGGATGCCTCTGTGCAACATCTACTGGAAGAATCCTTCCATATGATCATCTTCTTTGCATAATGAAGCCTTCCTGTCCTCATAGCATACTTTGAACTCAAGGTGAGAGCCTTTCTGCTGCCTTGCCTAGACTCTTGAGTTTGTTGCTACTGATTCATCTAATTTCTGCCTCTTTGTGGTATGTCTTGGATCGCCTCCTGCAGAAGATTTCCATTGTGAGGCCGTTCCTGCTACTTACGCTGACCATTGGTCTCTGCTGGAGTTGCCTCTGACCATCTTACTAGGTTGCATCAGTGCTTCTTCGCTGCTGCCATACCATCCTCTTCCTGGTGCATCTGGAGTGGGTGCTTCTTTCTTTGGATGCTGCTGGTTTGACTACATCTTCACCAAGGCTCAATTAACTGTGACCATCAACTTACCAGTACATATTCTGACTCAGAAACTGATCTATTCAGCCCTCACTTCCTGGACCATTTCTACCACAGCCTCTGCCCTGGGTCGTGTGACCCTTATTCTTCTGCTGCTTGACTTTGACTGTTTGAGTCCCACTCTGTAACTATACTTCTGTGGCCCTCTGATGCTGGAACCTGGGCTCTGATCACCTCTGGTGGGAGTGCTGGAGAGTCTGCTTCATCGTTGCCACTTTCCTTACACTATGCACTGTAAGTAATACTGAACTGCTTTTTATTGTAAATGTAACACAGGAGAAGAACAAGGGTTGCATACACGGAATCAATCACTTGATTGCATATTAAAGGAATTAATTTGATCACAGTTTTTGAGAAAGTGCTTTGTGTAATTAGATAAATAAATTTAGACATACACATGAAAAATAATTTCTTTTGCTGAACACTGGTTGCTCAGCCGAGCAGACGAACATAGATACTTATGTGTTGACATAATTCACAAATTAAATTTGGGAAAACAATTGAAACAAACACCTTCACAATCTCTGAAAATACCATTGATATCATAAAAGATTACACATATAAGTCTGCCAACAGGCAGAGCCAATGAAATGCTTCCCTGTGCACTCCCTCAACCAGTGGACCAACCCCATAACTACACCATGTGTCAATTGTGAAAAATACAAAACAAACCAATGTCTTGTGAAAAAACAAAAAGACACTAACAAACCTTAATTAATGGCCAAGAGTCTGAACAATATCACCCTATAACAGTGTGAAAATAACATCCGCTATGGCATCCAGCTCATGGGTATGCAGACCAATTTGAATGCATTTGTTAATATACATAAGCACTAAATACTTGACTAATTGCAGAGATTATAAAAAAACGCTGCTACAGCACCTGACTACAAGGAATATTCATAACATGCCAACTCAAGTTTTGACTGTTGAATTGGCCATATATTTTGACAATGGCCCAGCCTTCATTAGGGGGAACAAACATTTGCAGTCAGGGAAGTGAAGGTTCAAGCACTTAAAGAAAGTAACCGCATCTATATTTAAACACAAGCCCAAACTGGCTAACAAACATACCTCAAAACAAAATACACATAAAATACTCTTCGAAACATTGTCATGTAACACATACCACATGTGTATTCCTAGGGGACATAGTCCACATTACTTTTCGGTCAACAGGGCAGGCCTCCCCAATGCGCCCTAGGTCCCCATCACCATCGAGAGTCTGCAAAAAGTATAATAGTAAGCCCTTTTAGTCAAAAATGCTGTATTGAATGATTTGATTTGACAACCCATCAACAACAAACATTTCTTTTAAAAAAGATATTTGTATTGCCATTTCGCTTCTAAAACCTGTGAGAAACCTAAGGGTGCTCTCTCAAGTAGACCTCGGGAAACCTTTATTCAGATGGCATGGGGAGGGTTGGTGCTCTCAGATCCCAACCCTGGGGGTGGACGAGCAAGGCAGGATCACCTGGATGGCAGAACTCGGGGGATATGCTCTGAGGAATGCCCCGGGTGAGATGCGGTACTATGCCGAAGCAGAAGAGGAGGAAGTAATCCCTGAGGCCTTTGTAGTTTACTATTTATCTGCCTCACTTCCTCCCAGTAAATCTCTCTGACCTAAACTCAACCCTTCCGTACAGAACTAATCCTCTAAGGCCCCAAACCTGGTTACACCCAAAAAGCATAACTCCCAGAATCCTTATTTCACCGGTCTCCATTTGAATACTCCCCATCCTTATTGTTCCCATCCCTCTGGTTATTCTTTTCTGCATTCCTCACCTGATCAGACAAAACATTACGATTCCAACAATCCCCTTTGTTCATACCCTGCAAACCATACCAAACCCGTTCTTCTTCTTGTCAACTTTCAAAACCCCAGTCTACCAGAACAGAATACTACCGTTCCTACGATCCCTTATGTTCTGTTCTGCACCCGGGTTATTCTCGTCAATTTGGCAAACCTTCTCTGTCCTACCCCATAGGGCACTCGGGAACTTTACTACTCTCCTTTTCCAACACACACACCTTTGCACAACCCAAAGGACAATGGACTAACACCAGAGCCGTTTATCTGACATGTCCCAATACAAGGGTCAGGCAATTGATCAGACTCACACACACCTGACGGCCCTTTCCCTTCCCCACAGGGATAAAAGGTGGAGCCAGAGAGTACAGTTTGAGCAAGGCGAGCACGACAGACAGCACGACGAGATGGCTAAGCAGGTGCGGCAGTTCAAACAAAGGAGAAAGGCAGCAGGTATCGAGAGGGTGGCGAGGAGAGTGACCTTGCCCTTTCCATCTGTGGCCCGCGGAACTTTCGTGGAAGAGAGCCAAAGCTCGGGATCAATAGCATGAGCATCTTGCAGCAGATGTCAACGGTACACGGGGCAAGCTTATGCCGATAAGCAGGACCGAGGGAAGCTCCCGCGCCTGTGGTAGCGGCCTTGACTGCAGGAAAGCCAAAAGACAGCGGTTCATCACATCCGATGAATCGAGGGAAGAATCGATTAGAACCAGGCTGTGTTGAATGAGAAGCACAACGTGGCAAGTTTGAAAACAAGTTAATGAACTATGAAAAGAACTGTAACAAGTATTGAAGGGGAGGCCAGCTGCAGAGGGAAACCGGCACCACGTGGGTGCTAACTCGTGACTCGGGTCGAGCTCCATATGAACGAAACTACAGATAACCGAAGGCCGTAGGAGAGCCGTCGGAATCGGTCAAAGTGGTCATACTGGAGGTCTAGTAAAATCCTCATACAATCGAAAGACTATGATCTACAAATACAGGAAAGTAAGGGAAGTGAATACAGTGAACATTGAGAGTAAATGTGAATGCGAAAGAGAACTTATAAACCTAGAAGAGGGGTGTTAACGAGAAAGGGGCAAAGTCTAAAAGTCCAGAGAAACAAGGTGTTGACAAGGACAACATGGCCAAAAGATGTCCGCTGGAACTGTTTGAAAGGACATTGAGAAGTCAAGGGGAGTGAATCCTGCTAAGGAGGAGGAGACAGGAGAAGTACACTCTCCAGCTGGTTGTTTGCAATCCAAGCCCGGCCGAGGGAGATCAAGGGGTGGAAAGTTAAGACCTTGAAAATACGTGAAGAACTTCTTTTATGTATGTTCATTTTCAAAGTAAACACACAGTCCCTGATATTGATCAGAACTGTTAAAAGGGTCAGCGCCCAGAAGAGGGAGACCCAAAGGTGAAGTTCTCGCCCAACGTGAACTGTGAAAGTGAACTCATAAAGAGAACTTTGTGGTTGTTTTGTTATTGGATACATCCGGCCCTCGAAGGCAAGAGACTTTCAGAAGAAACAAGACTTGGCCATCAATGGTCCTGATTGCACCTTTGGAACTGTCAACTTATGCTGGGAAAGTTCAAGTGTGTGCTGTGCTCCAGGCTCTCATCTTACCCCGTGCAGAAAACGTGGGGAACTGAGTCGCAGGCTACTGCATACTGATTTATCATTTTGTGAACACTTCTTTCTTTTCTTGAGAATATCCCACACCCATTTTTGTATTAGTTGTGAGGTCACATT